>NC_056452.1:2880006-3251256 GCF_018296145.1 Oncorhynchus tshawytscha
CTCGCTTATTAAACCATAATTTCCAGGGGACCTATTGTCCTTAAGGCTTTTAATACAGTCTTTTATCTCAATTTCAGATAATTCATCATCACAAAAATCCCTGAAATCATTATCTATCTTCTTAGCAATGTTTGCTGCATTGTCTAAGAAAAGATCCATATTGGAAGTTGGCTGGGCTGATGTATACAATTTCTGATAAAACTGGGCAACATGCTGAGATATTTCTTTTGGATTTTCATTGGGAGTATTATTAATCATTAATGTACAGCAGAAAGTAGTTGGTGCCATTGGTGTTAATAGTAGTGATGGGCATTTCGGCTCTTTTCAGTGAGCCGGCTCATTCGGTTCAGCTCACCAAAAAAGAGCCGGCTCTTTTGGCTCCCAAACGGCTCTTTTAAAAAATTAAAAAACGCTTTGTATTTTTTCAAGTCAAACAGTTTGCGATAGTTTGACTATGATTGGTGTTAAAACAATTCTAATTCAATTATTAAATGAAATCATACTTTACCTTAACCACAATGTATTTAAAAATGCATTGGTTTGTTATGAAAAAGAATGCTATTAAACATTTGCATTTAAAGTATAACTTTTTAATGTTTATAAACAAAGTGCATATAAATCTAACCAATTTAAACGAATACAATCTGAACAGCATAATAGAATATTGCACCATATCAAAGAAAAATAAATAACATTTTGCAAAACTGCAGCATCCCGCAAATTTTAAGAAAAAAGAAGGTTGCTATTACACATGGGCATTTAAAGTATAACTTTTGAATGTATATAAACAAAGTGCATATAAATGTAATAATTCAAAACGAATACCATCTGAACAACATAATAAAATAATATTGCACCATATCAAAGAAAAATAAATAACAATGTGCAAAACTGCAGCATCCCACTTAAAACATTAAACTGGTCCCTCTTTTCTCTCTGTTCTTTATTGCCATGTTATAACCAGCAGCATACAGCAATGCTGACCATATTTTGCTTTTATGAGAGATTTGCATTCAGAAATGCACCTGCTTCACATTTGAGGGCCTGATGCAGTTTCTTCTCTCAGTAATTATTTTTCCCGTTTTCGAGGAGACCCTCTCAGAGGGAACGGATGTGGCCACTATGCAGAGTCTCCCTGTCATAACTTTAGTAAGCCGTGGGTAGACAGAGGCCTTGTTCTTCCACCAGCTCAGAGGATCTGCAGATCTGTGGAGGAGGGGCTCCTCCAAATAGGATCGGACCTCCATTATGGCATCTGCTGAGGGATTCCTTCGTGCTGCATACCCAGTTGCTCTCTAGTCAAACAGTATCTAAACAGCAGACGTTTGTGGCACTACTGCTGGTGCTTCTGCTCCATCTGATCCCTCTTCTTCCTGTTGCCCTGGTGCTTGAGCCAGCTGGCTGCTGGGGCTGTCCCTCCCTGCTGCTGTGGTTATTCTTAGAAGAGCCTCATCAATCGCTCTGGCATCACTGAAGGCTAACTTCTTAAACCTGGAGTGGAATAAGTGAAAGGGTTTTCTGGCTTGGAATTGTGTACATTGGATTTAGACTATTGCTATAATTTCTAAAACCTCTGTCCTCCACGATCGAAAATGGCTGGAAATCCGTGCCAATCATTTTAGCCAATGCAATATCAATTTGGCCTTGTTTTGCTACAGACATAGACTTTGGCATAAACTGGGCCATAGAAGACTGCGTTGCTGTGGGTCGCGGAGTAGGCCTACTTGACTGAGTGGATACATCTCCCACGTGTGGAGGTGCTGGCTCCACCACTATCACTAGCAGGACTGCTAGTTTCCCGAAGCTCCACTACAGCTAGCTTCACAGTTGGGTGCACAGTTCACATATTTTTATTTTATTTATTTCACCTTTATTTAACCAGGTAGGCTAGTTGAGAACAAGTTCTCATTTGCAACTGCGACCTGGCCAAGATGAAGCAAAGCAGTTCGACACATACAACAACGCGGAGTTACACATGGAATAAACAAACATACAATCAATAATACAGTAGAAAACGTCTATATACAGTGTGTGCAAATGAGGTAGGATAAGAGAGGTACGGCAATAAATAAGCCATGGTGGCGAAGTAATTACAATATAGCAATTAAACACTGGAATGGTAGAATGTGCAGATGATGAATGTGCAAGTAGAGATATTGGGGTGCAAAGGAGCAAGATAAATAAACACAATATGGGGATGAGGTAGATTGGATGGGCTACTTACAGATGAGCTATGTACAGGTGTAGTGGTCTGTGAGCTGCTCTAACAGCTGGTGCTTAAAGCTAGCAAGGGAGGTAAGAGTCTCCAGCTTTAGCGATTTTTGCAGTTCCTTCCAGTCATTGGCAACAGAGAACTGTAAGGAGAGGCGGCCAAAGGAAGAATTGGCTTTGGGGGTGACCAGTGAGATATACCTGCTGGAGCGTGTGCTACGGGTGGATACTGCTATGGTGACCAGTGAGCTGAGATAAGGCGGGGATTTACCTAGTAGAGACTTGTAGATGACCTGGAGCCAGTGGGTTTGGCGATGAGTATGAAGCGATGGCCAGCCAACGAGAGCGTACAGGTCGCAGTGAATGGTAGTATATGGGGCTTTGGTGACAAAACGGATGGCACTGTGATAGACTGCATCCAATTTGTTGAGTGGAGTGTTGGAGGCAATTTTGTAAATGACATCGCCGAAGTCGAGGATCAGTAGGATGGTCAGTTTTACGAGAGTATGTTTGGCAGCATGAGTGAAGGATGCTTTGTTGTGAAATAGGAAGCAGATTCTAGATTTAATTTTGGATTGTAGATGGGCAATTTGACTGACTAGTGGACATTGAGGAGCTTCCTGAGAAAGCTGTCCTGGAGGTAATCAGATCAGAAAGTGATGCCAGATCAACCGGAACTGTAAACAGAGATACTGGCCCATACCAGAGAGTCTCCAGAGCGCCCAGAGAAGTGGCCGGATGGCTTTCTGGTGCCATCTTTTTCTTATGATATTGAGCACCTGCTTAGAGAGGGAAATACTTGTTATGAGAACTCGTAAGAGCCCAGAAGCATGGCGTTCTTGAGAACATACTGTAGCTAAAGCGAAACACCGTTTCAAGGCCTATCCGAGTGGGGGAGAAATAGGCAAGGCTGCCTAAGTGCTTGTTACCAAGCACCCATGTCTCAAAGAAGCAGGGAGTCGTTCTGGATGGTATGCATGGATGACAAGTCAGAAGCTCAAGATGGGGAACTATCGGACCAAGTTGAGCAGAGCTGGAGTTCCTGAGGTCTCTGTGGATACAGTGAAGAGGAGCATAAACAACCCAGAGATAGAGTCACTCCACTCAAACATCAAGAGATCAAGACGAGGTGAGGTAAACTTCCTGCCATACTTCCCAAGAGGGAAAGACCCAGAGTCTCTTAAGCAGCTGAAACAGGAAATTATCAACAAAGTTTCAAAGACAGAGAGAAATCTAACATTAATAGACAAACTGAGGCAGACGAAATTAGATCAATCTGAAGAGCCGATTTTACGGAGAACTAGACAGACACCCTCCCCCCGACTGATTGTCTTGTTCAGGCAGAGGGCAGCACTGACAGGCCATGCAGCAGAGGCTATGAGAAGTGTCTTAAGGATCTATGATCTCCAGGTAGGTAAAAATGTAATACCACTCTGAGCATTCATTTGATTGTATTCACCATAACAGTGCATGACCATAGACAAGCTATATTTTAAACTCTACTCTGCACTGTGTGTCACTCTTAAAAGGAGCAACTTGACGTGAACACCAGGCGCACTGCTGCCCTTTGTGGTCTCCCCATCTGCCTTTGTGAGGAAACCACTGGAATGTAAGTATTTCCTGCATACAGTCTTAACTGTTAACATCTGAAGTTTGTTCACTTGTATGGTAAAACACTTACATTTATGCATGTTACAGGTGGAGGAAACTGAAGAGCCAGACATTACAGACACACCTGTCGCTCTCCTCACAGTCGTCAGCAAGAGCTAAGCTGATCATGTCCAGTTCAACTCAGCAAGGATTGCTGTTGTGCTAGCTAGAAGGTGACATTGTAATGAATGATGTCCCCAGGTTGGCTGATGCAATTATGTTATTTGGTTTGAATTACAAGTTATCCCAAGCATCTGATCCACACTTTTGACTTAATAAAAAAAGTCCTGATGGGCTTGGATAATGGGAAAATGCTTAAGCCCAAGCTTTTGTCTCTGAAAAAAGACCTATTGAAGCAATATTAATGATGTATGGGTATTTGCATTTACAGATATTTACCATCATTGAGGTTGTCTCCAACTCATGCCCTCACATGGCTGCAAGGCCTTTCTCGTAGATACATCTTTAATGTGTGGCTCCACATTGTCCCATCGTTGCCTGGTTAATCGCAGCATAGCCTCACATAGACAGTTTTTCCAAACGAAAACCCTACATTCTTTAGAAATTGTAAATGTTTTCCTTTCATTGTCATTGATGTTTGACATAAACCAGGTCCAGTGGATGTTATTTTTGACCACACAAATGTTTTAGCTGTTCTGCCCTTCAGTAGAACTCAATAGAAAGAGAGATGGCTCTTTCTGTACTGCCGCTGTCAGTAAGCATGTAAACAATGCGGAGGGCTTGGTGAGATAAGCAAGAGTTGAGATTTGATATTCACTCCAAATAAAGTTGTAACATACACTATATTCTGAATGTAATGTAGGTAAGCGAGAGAGGTCATGTGCACTAAAATAAAGCTGGAACATACACTATATTCAGAATGTAATGTAGGTAAGCGAGAGAGGTCATGTGCACTAAAATAAAGCTGGAACATACACTATATTCAGAATGTAATGTAGGTAAGCGAGAGAGGTCATGTGCACTAAAATAAAGCTGGAACATACACTATATTCAGAATGTAATGTAGGTAAGCGAGAGAGGTCATGTGCACTAAAATAAAGCTGGAACATACACTATATTCAGAATGTAATGTAGGTAAGCGAGAGAGGTCATGTGCACTAAAATAAAGCTGGAACATACACTATATTCAGAATGTAATGTAGGTAAGCGAGAGAGGTCATGTGCACTAAAAATAAAGCTGGAACATACACTATATTCAGAATGTAATGTAGGTAAGCGAGAGAGGTCATGTGCACTAAAATAAAGCTGTAACATACACTATATTCAGAATGTAATGTAGGTAAGCGAGAGAGGTCATGTGCACTAAAATAAAGCTGGAACATACACTATATTCAGAATGTAATGTAGGTAAGCGAGAGAGGTCATGTGCACTAAAATAAAGCTGGAACATACACTATATTCAGAATGTAATGTAGGTAAGCGAGAGAGGTCATGTGCACTAAAATAAAGCTGTAACATACACTATATTCAGAATGTAATGTAGGTAAGCGAGAGAGGTCATGTGCACCAAAATAAAGCTGGAACATACACTATATTCAGAATGTAATGTAGGTAAGCGAGAGAGGTCATGTGCACTAAAATAAAGCTGGAACATACACTATATTCAGAATGTAATGTAGGTAAGCGAGAGAGGTCATGTGCACTAAAATAAAGCTGTAACATACACTATATTCAGAATGTAATGTAGGTAAGCGAGAGAGGTCATGTGCACTAAAATAAAGCTGGAACATACACTATATTCAGAATGTAATGTAGGTAAGCGAGAGAGGTCATGTGCACTAAAATAAAGCTGGAACATACACTATATTCAGAATGTAATGTAGGTAAGCGAGAGAGGTCATGTGCACTAAAATAAAGCTGTAACATACACTATATTCAGAATGTAATGTAGGTAAGCGAGAGAGGTCATGTGCACTAAAATAAAGCTGGAACATACACTATATTCAGAATGTAATGTAGGTAAGCGAGAGAGGTCATGTGCACTAAAATAAAGCTGGAACATACACTATATTCAGAATGTAATGTAGGTAAGCGAGAGAGGTCATGTGCACTAAAATAAAGCTGGAACATACACTATATTCAGAATGTAATGTAGGTAAGCGAGAGAGGTCATGTGCACTAAAATAAAGCTGTAACATACACTATATTCAGAATGTAATGTAGGTAAGCGAGAGAGGTCATGTGCACTAAAATAAAGCTGGAACATATTTTCTAAAATGTATTACAACGGTTGTAACAGTTAATGGCTTTTGATCATGGCTGCAGCTTTAATGTGTGGCTCCTAATTTTCCATTTCTGTCTAATCGCTGCAGACTCATATACGACAATGTTTCCAATAGAAAGTTCGGTGACACCATTTGGATAGTCCATCTGCAGATGGTTAATTGAACATCTATAGACCAACATATCAGCAGAGATGCAGTTGACATTTTCTTAGTTTCTTGATAGTTTGAGCATCTACATGGGACTATCCAAATACTGTTACAGAAAATTCAAAATTCTTTAACCAGGTTTCCATCCAACCATTTCATGCTCGAGCGCACGTAAAGACTACATGATGAGATTGGACAAAAGAGCGAGATTGTTTTATTTGTCTGCAGCCAAGCATCAATGATCATTTCTCCAGAATGCAACCCTTGATATTTATTGGAAAGAAGCATCAAGTTCATGTCACGATCGTTTGATGAATAAATGGACCAAGGCGCAGCGTGCATAGAGTTCCAAATGTTTAATAAATGAAACTCACCAAAACATTACAGAACAAACAAAATGTACAGCTAAGGGCGTGCTTACAGGCACCTAACCAAAAATCAAGATCCCACAAAGCACAATGGAAGGGAAATGGCTGCCTAAATATGATCCCCAATCAGAGACCACGATAAACAGCTGCCTCTGATTGGGAACCATACCAGGCCAACATAGATATATAATAACCTAGATAACCCACCCTAGTCACACCCCAACCTAACCAACATAGAGAATAAAAAGCTCTATGGTCAGGGTGTGACAGTACCCACCCCCAAAAGTGCAGACTCCGGCCGCAAAACCTGACTCAATAGGGGAGGCACAGAAGGCACCGGGCTGTGGAGGAGCACTGGAGACACGGTGCATAGAACCGGAAAACATGGCATCTGAACGGTGACCAACTCCACACGGTGAGTACAGGGAGTTGGTTCTGGTTCCCACCTTGGCTCTGCAAACCACCCCGTGTGCACCCCCCTTTTTTTTGAGACTGCCTCTTGGGCTTTCGTCGTGGCTAGTGAACCCCGGTGTCGTCGTTGTTGCTCCTTCGCTGCCTCCGCCTGCTTCCATGGAAGGCTTCTGTCTCCTGCCAAGATTTCGTCTCACGTCCAGGATGTCCTCCACTTCTAGCTTTCCTCCCAGGCCCAGGATCCCTGCTCCTCCTGGGCACGCTGCTTGGTCCGTTGTTGGTGGGATCTCCTGTCACAATCGTTTGATGAATAAATGGACCAAGGCGCAGCGTGCGTAGAGTTCCACATGTTTATTAAATGTAACTCACCAAAACAATACAGAGCAAACGAAACGTACAGCTAATGGCGTGCTCACAGGCAACTAACCAAAAAACAAGATCCCACAAGCACAATGGGGAAATGGCTGCCTAAATATGATACCCAATCAGAGACAACGATAAACAGCTGCCTCTAATTGGGAACCATACCAGGCCAACATAGATATATAATAACCTAGACAACCCACCCAAGTCACACCCCGACCTAACCAATATAGAGAATAAAAAGCTCTCTATGGTCAGGGCATGACAGCTCAACACCTTTCACTTTCAACACACTGTGAAGTTCATCACAATTTATTTAATCTGTAGCCTAAAACTGCATGCTTTCCCGACAAGTCGTAGTGGGAGGACAACACATGTCATCGTGTGACTCCCAAGTTCACTTCAATAATGATGGTTATTAAATCAATATTTGCCCATAAAAGCATTTCCACTGACATTTCTCGATTAACAAATTTTACAGAGACTAAAAGATCCCACCTTTTCTTTACTCGCATAAAAGGTTTAGATGAAAACCTGGTTAGTGTCACATTTGGTTATTGTGTTGGAGGCAGGCATTTTGTAACATTGAATACACAGGCATAGGAATATTAAAGTATGGTTTGAGTTGTCAATAACATGTTTAATTGTTTACTTTATTTGATTCCAAAATGTATTTTGTACATTATATTTATAGTGATTTATATGATTGTTTTTATATTATTCAAGCCATAGAATAAAGATTCCTTGAATGCCTGAACATTTACTGCTGAGTTGTATGTGCTAAGAATATAAACTCAGCAAAAAAAGAAACATCCCTTTTTAAGGACGCTGTCTTTCAAATATAATTCGTAAAAATCCAAAGAACTTCACATATCGTCATTGTAAAGGGTTTAAACACTGTTTCCCATGCTTGTTCAATGAACCATAAACAATTAATGAACATGCACCTGTGGAACGGTTGTTAAGACACTAACAGCTTTCAGATGGTAGGCAATTAAGGTCACAGTTATGAAAACTCAGAACACTAAAGAGGCCTTTCTATTGACTCTGAAGAACAGCAAAAGAAATATGCCCAGGGTCCATGCTCATCTGCGTGAATGTGCCTTAGGCATGCTGCAAGGAGGCATGAGGACTGCAGATGTGGCCAGGGCAATAAATTGCAATGTCTGTACTGTGAGAGGCCTAAGACAACGCTACAGGGAGACAGGATGGACAGCTGATCTTCCTCGCAGTGGCAGACCACGTGTAACAACACCTGCACAGGATCGGTACATGAGAACTTCACACCTGTGTGACAAGTAGAGGATGGCAACAACAACTGCCCGAGTTACACCAGGAACGCACAATCCCTCCATCAGTGCTCAGACTGTCCGCAATAGGCTGAGAGAGGCTGGACTGAGGGCTTGTAGGCCTGTTGTAAGGCAGGTCCTCACCAGACATCACCGGCAACAACATTGCCTATGGGCACACACCCACCGTCGCTGGACCCACCGTCGCTGACGACTTGCGGTTTTGTCTCACCAGGGGTGATGGTTGGAGTCACGTTTATCGTCGATGGAATGAGCGTTACACCGAGGCCTGTACTCTGGAGCGGGATCGATTTGGAGGTGGAGGGTCTGTCATGGTCTGGGGCGGTGGGTCACAGCATCATCGGACTGAGCTTGTTGTCATTGCAGGCAATTACAACGCTGTGCATTACAGGGAAGACATCTTCCTCCCTCATGTGGTACCCTTCCTGCAGGCTCATCCTGACATGACCAACCAGCATGATAATGCCACCAGCATACTGCTCGTTCTGTGCGTGATTTCCTGCAAGACAGAAATGTCAGTGTTCTGCCATGGCCAGCGAAGAGCCTGGATCTCAATCCCATTGAGCACTTCTGGGACCTGTTGGATCATAGGGTGAGGGAGAGGGCCATCCCCTCCAGAAAAGTCTGGGAACTTGCAGGTGCCTTGGTGGAAGAGTGGGTTAACATCTCACAGCAAAAACTGGCAAATATGGTGCAGTCCATGAGGAGGAGATGCACTACAGTACTTAATGCAATTGGTGGCCAAACCAGATACTGACTGTTACTTTTGATTTTGCCCCCCCCCCCCTTTGTTCAAAGACAGATTATTCCATTTCTGTAAGTCACATGTCTGTGGAACTTGTTCAGCTTATGTCTCAGTTGTTGAATATTAAAGCACATTAAAGTACTATCTGGGTTAACTTGGTTGAGCTTACGAAACAGATCTAATGCGAGTGTCACCCCAGATGAGGAATAAGACACTATTTCAGAGCATAGTATAGGTACTGTTTGCTTAAGTACAATGTAATTACTAGTTGTTACACAGGATTTAGCCAGTTAAAATTAAATGTATCTTATCTGGGTACTTACTTGTAATGAATGTGTACCCTCATTTTTAAGTTTCTGGAATTGCCATCTACGTGGGAGAATAAACACACTAGTACACCATCGAGTACATGTAATATCTGCATAACTAATTTACTAGGTGTTATACAGGATTTAGGTAGGTAAAATGAAGTGTATCTTGAGGGGTACTTACTTGTAATAATAGTGTACCTTCAAAATACATTACACATCCTGAAAATCTAATCGTCAGCTTCTGAAAGAGCCATCCAAGTGACAAATAAACACACTACTAGACCACAGACTACATGTAATATCTGCATAAGTACAATGTAGTTACTAGTTTTTACACAGGATTTAGCTATTTAAAATGAAGTGTATCTTGAGGAGGATTTAGTTGTAATTATAAACTGGGTGGTTCGAGCTCTGAATGCTGATTGGCTGACAGCCATGGTATATCAGACCGTATACCACGGGTATGACAAAACATGTATTTTTTTTGCTCTAATTACGGTGGTTGCGTTGTGCCTAAGAACAGCCATTAGACATGGTATATTGGCCACATACCACACCCCCTCGGGCCTTATTGCAGTTAATTACAGTTCCCAAATAGTACGTTACCCATCCTGACAATTTAATCGTCAGCTTCTGAAAGTGCCGTCCAAGTGATAAAATAAACACACTAGTACATCACAGAGTACATGTAATATCTGCATAAGTACAATGTAATTACTAGATGTTACACAGGATTTAGTCGTTTCTATGTAATTACTTTACGAAATGAATATACCTACAAACAATAGAATAGCTTCTGCTTTAATCAACTTATTGCAACATGTAAAGAGACCTTACATTTCTTACAAAATAATAAGGATTTATATTGTTAGATTAAACATTTGATTAAATAGATTAAACAAAGATATAACATAAAAATAACTATTCTAGTGGGGACTCATATCTGTAGCCTATAGTAGAATGGTAAGTATCCTAAATAGCTCATTAGAAAAATGGGATTGTCTTTTTCTCCACTTTTTAACATTAAAGCAACAATGGAAATCAACAACTCTGCCTCTGTCTTCATCTGTTTCTTTCTGGCAAGCATTTTTCTATCCTGGAGTCTGACCTTGTGGAAATCTGTGGTAGATAAGAAGAATGTATGTCCATTTAGAACTAGATGCTACATTTCCCTATACTAGTTATCATCACCATGCTTTCTAGGCCTAGCTAGTTACCTAGCTATTTCTTGTGTTATCCAGCTAGCTATAAAAGTGCATGCTAACACCAAATATTTTTTTATAACTAACCCAAGATAGCCCTCACTCGGTCGTTTCCAATGGGAGGCTAGTGAGTCGAGTGGGCAGAACGAGTAAGGAGGTGGGCAGAGCAAAGAATGAGCTAGCAAGATCCTATTGGCACGTTCTAGCATTTGCATATGTGTGTGTGCAAATCAAATCCATTTGTGTTTGTCACACGCACCGAATACAACAGGTGTAGACCGTACAGTGAAATGCTTCCTTACTACAAGCCCTAACCAACAATGCAGTTTTAAAAAACTGAAAAAATAAATAAGAATAAGAAATTAATGTGACAAATAATTAAAGAGCAGCAGTAAATAACAATAGCTGTCACGGTCTTCCTCCTCTTCTTCCGAAGAGGAGAGGCGAAAAGGAGAGTCGGACCAAAATGCGGCGTGGTAAGTGTCCATGATAAATCTTTAATAAAGAAAGTACTGACACTGCATACAAAACAATAAACAAATGACGACCGTGAAGCTACAAAATAGACCTGTGCTGACACAGGCCACTAACATAGACAATCACCCACAAACAAACAGTGCAACCCAGGCTACCTAAGTATGATTCTCAATCAGAGACAACTAATGACACCTGCCTCTGATTGAGAACCATACTAGGCCGAAACATAGAAATGCCCCAAAACATAGAAAAACAAACATAGACTGCTCACCCAACTCACGCCCTGACCATACTAAATAATGACATAAACAAAGGAAATAAAGGTCAGAACGTGACAATAGCAAGGCTATATACAGTCGTGAACAAACGTTTTGAGAATGACACAAATATACATTATCACAAAGTTTGCTGCTTCAGTGTCTTTAGATATTTTTGTCACATGTTACTATGGAATACTGAAGTAAAATTACAAGCATTACACAAGTGTCAAAGGCTTTTATTGACAATTACTTGAAGTTGATGCAAAGAGTCAATATTTGCAGTGATGACCCTTCTTTTTCAAGACCTCTGCAATCCGCCCTGGCATGCTGTCAATTAACTTCTGGGCCACATGACTGATGGCAGCCCATTCTTGCATAATCAATGCTTGGAGTTTGTCAGAATTTGTGGGGTTTTGTTTCCCCACTTGTCTCTTGAGGATTGACCACAAGTTCTCAATGAGATTAAGGTCTGGGGAGTTTCCTGGCCATGGACCCAAAATATCGATGTTTTGTTCCCCAAGCCACTTAGTTAGCACTTTTGCCTTATGGCAATGTGCTCCATCATGCTGGAAAAGGCATTGTTCGTCACCAAACTGTTCTGGATGGTTGGGAGAAGTTGCTCTCGGAGGATGTGTTGGTACCATTCTTTATTCATGGCTGTGTTCTTAGGCAAAATTGTGAGTGATCCCACTCCCTTGGCTGATAAGCAACCCCACACATGAATGGTCTCAGGATGCTTTACTGTTGGCATGACACAGGACTGATGGTAGCGCTCACCTTGTCTTCTCCGGACAAGCCTTTTTCCGGATGCGCCAAACAATCGGAAAGGGGATTCATCAGAGAAAATGACTTTACCCCAGTCCTCAGCAGTCCAATCCCTGTACCTTTTGCAGAATATCAGTCTGTCCCTGATGTTTGTCCTGGAGATGAGTGGCTTCTTTGCTGCCATTCTTGACACCAGGCCATCCTCCAAATGTCTTTGCCTCGCTGTGCGTGCAGATGCACTCACACCTGCCTGCTGTCATTCCTGAGCAAGCGCTGTACTGGTGGTGCCCCGATCCCGCAGCTGAATCAACTTTAGGAGACGGTTCTGGCGCTTGCTGGACTTTCTTGGGTGCCCTGAAGCCTTTTTCACAACAATTGAACTGCTTTCCTTGAAGTTCTTGATGATCCGATAAATGGTTGATTTAGGTGCAATCTTACTGGCAACAATATCTTTACCTGTGAAGCCCTTTTTGTGCAAAGCAATGATGACGGCACATGTTTCCTTGCAGGTAACCATGGTTGACAGAGGAAGAACAATGATTCCTAGCACCACCCTCCTTTTGAAGCTGCCAGTCTGTTATTCAAACAATCAGCATGACGGAGTGATCTCCAGCCTTTTCCTCGTCAACACTCACACCTGTGTTAGCGAGAGAATCACTGACATGATGTCAGCTGGGCCTTTTGTGGCGGTGCTGAAATGCAGTGGATATGTTTTTGGGGGATTCAGTTCATTTGCATGGCAAAGAGGGACTTTGCAATTAATTGCAATTCATCGGATCACTCTTCATAACATTCTGGAGTATATGCAAATTGCCATCATACAAACTGAGGCAGCAGACTGTGAAAATTAATATTTGTGTCATTCTCAAAACTTTTGGCCACAACTGTACAGTGGGTACTGGTACAAGGTCAATGTGTGGGGGCACCGTTTAGTCGAGGTAATTGAGGTAATATGTACATGTAGGTAGAGTTATTAAAGTGACTATGCATAGACAATAACAGAGACTAGCAGCAGTGTAAAAGGGGGGAGGGGCAATGCAAATAGTCTAGGTAGCCATTTGATTAGATGTTCAGAAGTCTTATGACTTGGGGGTAGATGCTGTTTAGAAACCTCTTGGACCTAGACTTGGCGCTCCGGGACCACTTGCCATGCAGTAGCAGAGATAACAGTCTATGACTAGGGTGGCTGGAGTCTTTGACAATTTTTAGGGCCTTCCTCTGACACAGCCTCGTATAGAGGTCATGGATGGCAGGAAGCTTGGCCCCACTAATGTACTGTGCTGTCCGCACTACCCTCCGTAGTGCTTGCGCTCGGAGGCCTAGTAGTTGCCATACCAGGCAGTGATGCAACCAGTCCTGATGCTCTCGATGGTGCAGCTGTTGAAACTTTTGGGGATCTCAGGACCAATACTGTAAGGGTTTTCTTCTGGTGAAAGAGAGGCGGACCAAAATGCAGCGTGGTGGTTATTCATGTTTTTAATAAAGACGACTATACATGAACAGACTATACAAAACAAGAAAAGTGAAAACCTAAACAGTCCTATCTGGTGCAAACACAGAGACAGGAACAATCACCCACAAAACCCAACACAAAACAGGCTACCTAAATATGGTTCCCAATCAGAGACAATGACTAACACCTGCCTCTGATTGAGAACCATATCAGGCCAAACATAGAAATAGACAAACCAGACACACAACATAGAATGCCCACCCAGCTCACGTCCTGACCAACACTAAAACAAGGAAAACACATACGAACGATGGACAGAACGTGACAGAACCCCCCCCAAGGTGCGGACTCCGAACGCACAACCTAAACCTGTAGGGGAGGGTCTGGGTGGGCATCTGTCCGTGGTGGCGGCTCTGGCGCTGGACGTGGACCCCACTCCATAATTGTCTTAGTCCACCTCCTTAGTGTCCCTTGAGTGGCGACCCTCGCCGCTAACCTTGGCCTAGGAAACCTAACAACGGGCCACACTGGACTGAGGTAGCTCGGGACCGAGGGGAAGCTCGGGACCGAGGGGAAGCTCGGGACCGAGGGGAAGCTCGGGAGTGAGAGGAAGCTCGGGAGTGAGAGGAAGCTCGGGAGTGAGAGGAAGCTCGGGAGTGAGAGGAAGCTCGGGAGTGAGAGGAAGCTCAGGAGTGAGAGGAAGCTCAGGCAGGTTGATGGATCTACCAGATCCTGGCTGGCTGGTGGTTCCGGCAGATCCTGGCTGACTGGCGGATCTAACTGATCCTGGCCGACAGGCAGATCCTGGCCGACTGGCAGATCCTGGCCGACTGGCAGATCCTGGCCGACTGGCAGTTCTGGCGGATCCTGGCTGACTGGCAGATCCTGGCGGATCTTGGCTGACTGGCAGTTCTGGCGGATCCTGGCTGACTGGTAGTTCTGCCAGATCCTGGCTGACTGGCGGATCCTGGCAGACTGGCGGATCCTGGCTGACTGGCGGATCCTGGCAGACTGGCGGATCCTGGCTGACTGGCGGATCCTGGCTGAATGGCGGATCTAACTGATCCTGGGAGACTGGCGGATCCTGGCTCACTGGCGGATCCTGGCCGACTGGCAGTTCTGGCAGATCCTGGCCGACTGGCAGTTCTGGCGGATCCTGGCTGACTGGCGGATCCTGGCAGACTGGTGGATCCTGGCAGACTGGCGGATCCTGGCTGACTGGCGGATCCTGGCCGACTGGCAGTTCTGGCAGATCCTGGCCGACTGGCAGTTCTGGCGGATCCCGGCTGACTGGCGGATCTGGAAGAGTCTGATTGACTGGCAGATCTGGAAGAGTCTGGTTGACTGGCTGCTCCATGTAGGCTGACAGCTCTGGCGGCTTCTTACAGACTGGCAGCTCTGGCGGCTCCATGCAGACTGGCAGCTCCTTGCAGACTGGCAGCTCCTTACAGACTGGCAGCTCCTTGCAGACTGGCAGCTCCGTGCAGACTGACAGCTCCGTGCAGACTGACAGCTCCTTACAGACTGGCAGCTCCTTGCAGACTGACAGCTCTGGCTGCTCCATGCAGACTGACAGCTCTGGCTGCTCCATGCAGGCTGGCAGCTCTGGCTGCTCCATGCAGACTGGCAGCTCTGGCTGCTCCATGCAGACTGACATCTCTGGCTGCTCCATGCAGACTGACAGCTCTGGCTGCTCCATGCAGACTGACATCTCTGGCTGCTCCATGCAGACTGACAGCTCTGGCTGCTCCATGCCGGCTGTCAGCTCAGGCTGCTCCATGCAGGCTGGCAGCTCTGGCTGCTCCATGCAGGCTGGCAGCTCTGGCTGCGCTGAACAGGCGGGAGACTCCGGCCGCGCAGGAGAGGAGAAAGGCTCTGGCTGCGCTGAACAGGCGGGAGACTCCAGCAGCGCTGTAGAGGAGAAAGGCTCCGGCAGCGTTGAACAGGTGGGACGCACTGTAGGCCTGATGCGTGGTGCTGGCACTGGTATGCCGTGCATACTATGCCAAGCCAACAGCTTTCTTTCTACTCTGTCCAATACATCCTCCACACCCTCAGACTCAGCACTCTGCTTCGCCGACAGCTCCAATTCCATCCATGGCTCTGCCCAGGGTCCTTGTCCGTCAAGGATCTCCTCCCAAGTCCATTTATCCAAAGAGTGCAGCCTCTCCCACTGCTGCTGCTGCCTCTGTTGCTTCTCCTGCTGCTGCCTTTGCTGCTGCTGCTGTTGCTCCTGCTGCACCTGTCGCTTCTCCTGCTGCTGCTGTTGCTGCTGCCTCTGTTTACCACGCCGCTTGGTCCTTGGTTGGTGGGTGATTCTGTAAGGGTTTTCTTCTGGTGAAAGAGAGGCGGACCAAAATGCAGCGTGGTGGTTATTCATGTTTTTAATAAAGACGACTATACATGAACAGACTATACAAAACAAGAAAAGTGAAAACCTAAACAGTCCTATCTGGTGCAAACACAGAGACAGGAACAATCACCCACAAAACCCAACACAAAACAGGCTACCTAAATATGGTTCCCAATCAGAGACAATGACTAACACCTGCCTCTGATTGAGAACCATATCAGGCCAAACATAGAAATAGACAAACCAGACACACAACATAGAATGCCCACCCAGCTCACGTCCTGACCAACACTAAAACAAGGAAAACACATACAAACGATGGACAGAACGTGACAAATACCAAATCTTTTCAGTCTCCTGAGGGGAATAGGTTTTGTCGTGCCCTCTTCACGACTGTCTTGGTGTGCTTGGACCATGTTAGTTTGTTGGTGATGTGGACACCAAGGAACTTGAAGCTCTCAACCTGCTACACCACAGCACCGTCGATGAGAATTGGGGCATGCTCGGTCCTTTTTTTCTGTAGTCCACAATCATCTCCTTTGTCATGATCACGTTGAGGAAGAGGTTGTTGTCCTGGCACCACATGGCCAGGTCTTTGAACTCCTCCCTACAGGCGCTCGTTGTTGTCGGTGATCAGGCCTACCACTGTTGTGTCATCGGCAAACTTAATGATGGTATTGGAGTTGTGCCTGGCCATGCAGTCATGAGTGAACAGGGAGTACAGGAGGGGACTGAGCACACACCCCTGAGGGGCCCCTGTGTTGAGGATCAGCATGGTGGATGTGTTGTTACCTCCCTAACCACCTGGGGGCGGGCCCATCAGGAAGTCCAGGATCCAGTTGCAGAGGGAGGTGTTTAGTCCCAGGATCCTTAGCTTAGTGATAAGCTTGAGGGCACAATGGTGTTGAACACTGAGCTGTTGTCAATGAATAGCATTCTCACATAAGTGTTCCTTTTGTCCAGATGGGAAAGGGCAGTGTGGAGTGTATCGTGGAAATTACAAGATTATGTTATAATACTTTTATTGTATCAAATGGTTATTTCATGCAACAGCTTAAGGGGTTGTTAGAACGCTCATCTGTGTGTGTTCTACTGAGGATGGGCCTCTGGGAGATAACCCTGACAGGAGATTTACGATGTCTAAAGAGACCGCATTCCAGAGCATGAGTTAATGTTTCTGTTCCATATGGTACGCAAGAGAGATGTCCCCAGGGCCAGACCCTGGTCTCTACACAAAGATAACTGGTTTTATAGCAGACACTGTCTGCTGTGAATTATAAGTATCTTTCACACAAATCTTAACCTTGTGACCCATTCTATACATCTGTTGTTCGTCATGTAGGTTGAAAGGGGTGTATCGTGGCTATAAAATACCTTTGTACTTTTTTCTCGGGGTTCTCAACGAATCATCTGAGGGTGATTCGTCGACCAGCCGTCATTACAGTAGAGCACTCAAACGATTAACTTTATATGTGTGCGTTGTATTGACCTGCTCCCTTGTTAATAAGTAAATAAAGATTTTGTTGAAGTATAACTCTGACTTGTGTGATAAGTTTGTCTCTCATTTGATAGTAAAGAAATTAACCACCACAAGTGCAATGGAGCAGTATGCAAATTGGAGTGGGTCTAGGGTTTTTGGGATAATGGTGGTGA
Source organism: Oncorhynchus tshawytscha (assembly GCF_018296145.1). Taxonomy (NCBI): domain Eukaryota; kingdom Metazoa; phylum Chordata; class Actinopteri; order Salmoniformes; family Salmonidae; genus Oncorhynchus; species Oncorhynchus tshawytscha. The sequence continues at coordinate 2,897,932 of NC_056452.1, forward strand.
ATTGAGCCATGACCAGCCTTTCAATGCACTTCATGGCTACAGATGTGAGTGCTACGGGTCAGTAGGAATTTAGGCATGTTACCTTAGGGTTCTTGGGCACAGAGACGGACTGTGGTGGTCTGCTTGAAACATGTTGGTATTACAGACTCAGACAGGGAGATGTTGAAAATGTCAGTGAAGACACTTGCCAGTTGGTCAGCGCATGCTCGGAGTACACATCCTGGTAATCAGTCTGGCTGTGGTGAGTGTTATCACATAGTCATCCGGGAACAGCTGATGCTCACATGCATGTTTCAGTATTACTTGCCTCGAAGCGAGCATAGAATCATTTAGCTCATCTGGTAGGCTTGTATCACTGGGCAGCTCTCAGCTGTGCTTCCCTTTGTAGTCTGTAATAGTTTGCAAGCCTTACCACATCCGACGAGTGTTGGAGCTGGTGTAGTACGATTCGATCTTAGTCCTGTATTGACGCCTTGCATGTTTGATGGTTCGTCGGAGGGCATAGCGGGATTTCTTATAAGCTTCCTGGTTTGAGTCCCGCTCCTTGAAAGAGGCAGCTCTACCCTTAAGCTCAGTGCGGATGTTGCCTGTAGTCCATGGCTTCTGGTTGGGGTATGTTCGTACAGTCACTGTAGGGACAACGTCATCGATGCACTTATTTATGAAGCCAGTGACTGATGTGGTGTATTCCTCACTGCCATCGGAAGATTCCTGGAACATATTCCAGTCTGTGCTTGCAAAACAGTCATGTAGCTTAGCATCTGCTTCATCTGACCACTTTTTTGTTGACCGAGTCACTGGTGCTTCCTGCTTTAATTGTTGCTTGTAAGCAGGAATCAGGAGGATAGAATTATGGACAGATTTGCCAAATGGAGGGCGAGGGAGAGCTTTGTACGCATCTCTGTGTGGAGTAACGGTGGTCTAGAGTTTTTTCCCTTTGGTTGCACATTTAACATGCTGGTGGGAATTTGGTAGAACGGATTTAAGTTTCCCTGCATTAAAGTCCCCAGCCACCAGGAGTTCCGCCTCTGGGTGAGCGTTTTCCTGTTTACTTATGGCGGTATACAGCTCATTGAGTGCGGTCTTAGTGCCAGCATTGGTCTGTGGTGGTATGTAGACAGCTACAACTCTATTCGGACTTGCACTCCTTTTAAACAACAGTATTTTTTTGTTGCACTCCTTCTAAACAACGCATTTTTTTAAAACTTTGTCAAGGAGTAAAGTCTACAAAACTTAGTCCACTCTGTTCATAACATATTCTAGTTTTACAAACAGAAAACTATTGTGAGATCAAATGTTTAATTGATGACAAAATTGACAGAATGTCAGTCCAGTTCCCTCTCACGCCCTACTCTGCTACTGCAGGCCACTGAGTTTCCTCTCCCCACCATATTTGGCGGGGAGAGGAAACTCCAACTGGATGATTCACATTTATACTTCCAATGAAACATCTGGGTCATTGTTCTATCCGTGCTAACACTAATACGTTAGCTAGTGTTTATCTACGTTGAAAAGGAACTAAAGTTACTCAGTGTGTTGAGACATATTGCTAGCTATCTAGCTAACGTTAACATGCTGGATGTGCTCCGGTTGCATCAATTTCAATACAGGACATTTATTATGAAGGTGAACCTTAAAAGCCACTGTTGTGGCTAATTGTTAGTGTTGCTACCTTTACACATACAGTTGAAGTCGGAAGCTTACATACACTTAGGTTGGAATCATTGAAACTAGTTTTTCAACCACTCCACAAATTTCTTGTTAACAAACTATAATTTTGGCAAGTCTGTTATGACATCCACTTTGAGCATGACACAAGTAATTTTTTCAACAATTGTTTACAGACAGATTATTTCACTTATAATTCACTGTATCACCATTCCAGTGGGTCAGAAGTTTACATTCACTAAGTTGACTGTGCCTTTAAACAACTTGGAAAATTCCTGAAAATGATGTCATGGTTTTAGAAGCTTCTGATAGGCTAATTGACATCATTTGAGTCAATTGGAGGTGGACCTGTGGATGTATTTCAAGGCCTACCTTCAAATGGGAAAAATGGGAAAAAAATTGTAGACCTCCACAAGTCTGGTTCAGCCTTGGGAGCAATTTCCAAACGCCGGAAGGTACTACGTTCATCTGTACAAACAATAGTATGCAAGTATAAACACCATGGGACCACGCAGTCGTCATACCGCTCAGGAAGGAGATGCATTCGGTCTCCCAGACATGAACGTACTTTGGTGCGAAAAGTGAAAATCAATCCCAGAACAACAGCAAAGGACCTTGTGAAGATGCTGGAGGAAACAGGTACAAAAGTATCTATATCCACAGTAAAACGAGTCTTATATCGACATAACCTGAAAGGCTGCTCAGCAAGGAAGAAGCCACTGCTCCAAAACTGCCATAAAAAAAGTCAGACTACGGTTTGCAACTGCACATGGGGACAATGTCCTCTGGAGAAATGTCCTCTGGTCTGCTGAAACAAAAATAGAACTGTTTGGTCATAATGACCATCGTTATGTTTGGAGGTGCTTGCCAGCCGAGGAACACCATCCCAATGTGAAGCACGGGGGTGGCAGCATCATGTTGTTGGGGTGCTTTGCTGCAGGAGGGACTGGTGGGACTGGTGCACTTCACAAAATAGATGGCATCATGAATAGGACAATTATGTGGATATTATGTGGATATATTGAAGCAACATCAGTCAGCAAGTTAAAGCTTGGTCGCAAATGGGTCTTCCAAGTGGACAAAGTTGTGGCAAAATGGCTTTTTATTTAACCAGGCAAGTCAGTTAAGAACAAATTCTTATTTTCAATGACGGCCTAGGAACAGTGGGTTAACTGCCTGTTCAGGGGCAGAACGACAGATTTGTACCTTGTCAGCTCGGGGGTTGGAACTTGCAACCTTCCGGTTACAAGTCCAATGCTTTAACCACTAGGCTACCCTGCCGCCCCTGCTTAAGGACAACAAAGTCAAGGTATTGGAGTGGCCATCACAAAGCCCCGACCAATAGAAAATTTGTGGGCAGAACTGAAAAAGCGTGTGCGAGCAAGGAGGCCTACAAACCTGACTCAGTTACACCAGCTCTGTCAGGAGGAATGGGCCAAATTCACCCAACTTATTGTGGGAAGCTTGTGGAAGGCTACCTGAAGCATTTGACCCAAGGTAAACAATTTAAAGGCAACGCTACCAAATGGTAATTGAGTGTATGTAAACCTCTGACCCACTGGGAACATGATGAAAGAAATTAAAGCTGAAATAAGTAATTCTATAATAAACAATATTATTCTGACATTTCACATTCTTAAAATAAAGTGGTGATCCTAACTGACCTAAACAGGGAATTTTTACTAGGATTAAATGTCACGAATCGGTGTAGGTGTATGTAAACTTCAACTGTAGGTGAGCTGAGCTGGCTATCTAGTTAGCTAGCGAGTAGCGACCGGATAGCTATTTACCAGAAAACTAGCTAGTTAGCTAGGGTGCTAGCTAAATTAATCCAAACAAAACCCAGATTGCATACTAGCTAGCCTAGTTGATAGGCATAACAAAAATGCCAGCTAACATTTGCTAGCTAGCGAGCTAGCTACAGTTAGCCATAGCTACTGTTAGTCGCTCAGGATAAGTGTCAGCTAAATGACTAAAATGTAGTAACTTTCCTAAAACAATAATTGTCTACCTCACGGTTCAGTTGTCTGAGATTTGAGCACTATATGCATGGGCTTAGGCATCCACTGTATGATATTAATATATACACTAGCGTTCAAAAGTTTGGGCTCACTAAGAAATGTCCTTGTTTTTGAAAGAAAAGCCATTTTTGTCCAATTAAATAACATCAAATTGATCAGAAATACAGTGTAGACATGGTCAATGTTGTAAAGTTTATTGTAGCTGGAAACGGCAGATTTTTCATGGAATATCTAGATAGGTGTAGAAGCCCATTATCAGCAACCATCACTCGTGTTCCAATGGCACGTTGTGTTAGCTAATCCAAGCTTATCATTTTAAAAGGCTAATTGATCATTAGAATACCCTTTTGCAATTATGTTAGCACAGTTGAAAACTGTTCTGATTGAAAAAGCAATAAAACTGTCCTTCTTTAGACTAGTTGAGTATCTGGAGCATCAGCATTTGTGGGTTCAATTACAGGCTTAAAATGGCCAGAAACAAAGAACTTTCTTCTGAAACTCGTCAGTCTATTCTTGTTCTGAGAAATGAAGGCTATTTCATGTGAGAAATTGCCAAGAAACTTGTACAACGCTGTGTACTACTCCCTTCACAGAACAGCGCAAACTTGCTCTAACCATAATTGAAAGACGAGTGCGAGGCCCCGGTGCACAACTGAGCAAGAGGACAAGTAAAAACAGTGAAGAGGCGACTCCGGGATGCTGGCCTTCTAGGCAGAGTTGCAAAGAAAAAGCCATATCTCAGACTGGCCAATAAAAAGAAAAGATTAAGATGGGCAAAAGAACACAGCCACTGGACAGAGGAACTCTGCCTAGAAGGCCAGCATCCCGGAGTCGCCTCTTCACTGTTTTGACGTTGAGACTGGTGTTTTGCGAGTACTATTTAATGAAGCTGCCAGTTGTGGACTTGTGTGGTGTTTGTTTGATGTTATTTTAATGGACAAAAAAATTGCTTTTATTTAAAAAACAAGGACATTTCCAAGTGACCCCAAACTTTTGAATGGTAGTGTATATGTAAAGGAAGACAAGTTTAGGCCTAGCCCGAGAGAGAGATATGCCAACAGCGTGCTAAGACACCAACATGCATTTCTTTATACTTGTCAGATAGGCTAGGCTAGGCTACTGTGTCTGCTATAGAGATATAGACATACAGAATAAGGCAAACTCATTCATTTCCTATCAGAATGTGTTGTATAAAGATAAGCATTATATTGTTTGATTATAGGAATAACTCTTGTGGGCCTAAAAGTTCAAATGCTGGAGTCAGTTGGAGCGCCTTCATATCATTGGCATGCCGTAGCTAAAGCTTAATAATAGCCATCACCACACCTTCACAAAAGTTTCTTTACTTTATTAATGTAATATCAAAAGTCAAGCCATGGTTTATAGGAAAATACAAGCAAGATATTTATTATATCGCAGCAAACACAACATTACAGTTGCAACTTAATTTGGGCAAAGAAAATGGCTCAACAGAATGAAACAAAACACTTGTGAACTGGTTTAAACTTCACAAAAGTTTTGAACAGGCTATATTGCAGCAATTACCAAGAAAGGTTAGTGCCTATTGTACCCAACAAATAACAGCAATAGCCTACTGTTATTTATTTTTACAACCTATCTTAAACTAAATATGTATCACACAATAAAAAATTAAAATAAAAATTTAGCCAAAGAAAATGTCTCCACAGAATTAAACAAAACATGTTTGGCATATTTAAAGAACTGATTTCGATTAATAAATAGGCATACAATAATAACAATGATTACATTTTTTTATGATAAAACAAATTATTGTAAATATGAAAAAATAAATAGATAAATGTAAGTTCTAAAATTGCGTCCTACCTGACTAGCGAGTGGCACAGTAGCCTGCATTTGGCCGCACCAATCCTCTTCTCATGTTTGTCGACTACAATATTACAACTCTTGTAGGCTTTTAACTGTAAGTAGGGGGCGCCACTTTGGTTTTAGAAGTGGGGGGAACATAACCTGTCTGGGGGTCTAAAGCTAATTTCCCGCATTTTTGCACAATTCAATATGCCGTCTCTACTTAGAAAAAAAAATAAAAGCAAATATGCCCACAGTTATCAAGCTAGGTAAGAGATCATTTTTAAATATGTTTAAGTGATTAATAAGACTGAACTAGATCAAAGGTAATTCAAAAATACCTATTGTGTTGCACCTTTAACCATTAGCCTAACAAATGACCAACTCTTTAAAAAATACAAAGACATTTTGATTGTCTTTATTAAGACATCCTCTATATCCAATTTCAGCCAGACTGACCAGCCAGCCCAAGCCGCCTGCACGCCTGACCCCCACCAGTCTAGTCAATAACTCAACTCTCTCCCAACACATGATCCTTCCCAGGTCCCACCTTTAAAAAAAGATTTCCACAAGGGGAAAGGTTTGGACAAAAAAAACACAAAACCAGCAAATCCTCCATATAATTAATCTTATAGGCCTAATAGTACAGTATATCTCTTTTGACAATATAGCTGGTTCGCCCTGTCCTGTCCCTAAGGGTCCACCACCCTGCAGCGCCCCAACCCAACCCAACACCCCACTCAGCTTTAGGATCTTAGTCAAACATTCTGGCAAAGGCCAGAGTGACACCCCACAGGATGGAAGACCCCAGGACCTAAATAGGTATCTCCTAAATAGGTATCTCCCCTGACGTGGGCATGTTTTCAATACAGACTCCCTTAGTCCTACTGTATTCCGTATAAGGCATCCAGACCTTCTGAAAGTTGCCCATTATACCCTCAATCTGGTAATAAATCAAAACTAGTAATACATAACTTGACATTGTGGGCGGATAACCAACTTAAAAATGAATATCAGACTGCTTTAAAATAGGATGTGGCTTGTCCAGTGTTTGCTGCACAGTGAGAATAAAGTGTTGTGTTTGCAAAAATTAACCTCAGCTCCGTCACAGACTGGTCTTCCCTGGCTGTCTGACCCTGCTGAGACTCCTGACACCATCTGATTCTCATAAGATGAGGCATGACAAAGAATTACCTTGGTGTACATTTATAAATAATTTTTATCTGAGAATAGAATCAATGGTTCAGTAATTGAAATTACCATTATTCCCAAATCCCAGACTGTAGCTTTAAGCTGCTGTCCTGTAGCTACTGTAGATCTACTTATCAATTCAAGATGGAACTTTGTATTGTTCACTGATATTGTTAATATACTGCAAAAAAATCCCCTGAGCTCGGTAGACTGGTCTTCCCTGGCTGTCGGACCCCTGTCACCATCTGATCCTGCTAAGACATGATGAGCATATACACACGATACCTTCAGAAAGTATTCAGACCCCTTGACTTTTTCCACATTTTGTTATATTATAGCCTTATTCTAAAATGGATCAAATAAAATCCTCAGTAATCTACACACAATACCCCATAATGACAAAACAAAAACCAGGTTTTTGAAATGTTTGCAAATATATAAATAATACATAACAGAAATACCTTATTGACATGAGTATACAGCCCCTTTGCTATGATTCTCGGAATTGAGCTCAGGTGCATCCTGTTTCCATTGATCATCCTTTCTACATCTTGATTGGAGTCAACCTGTGGTAAATTCAATAGATTGAACATAATTTGGAAAAGCACACGCCTGTCTATAAGGTCCCACAGATGACAGTGCATGTCAGAGCAAAAACCAAGCCATGAGGAAGAAGGAATTGTCCGTAGAGCTCCGAGACAGGATTGTGTCGATCTAGGGAAGGATACCAAAAAATGCATGCAGCATTGAAGGTCCTGCAATCTGCAGTCCCGACAGAGATCATTGCAGCACGGTCTGCTGGGGGGAGCAGACAGACAACCAGATGACTTTGGGATGAAAATATTGTATTTTTGTTGTCCCACAGATTATTTGGCAACGGTCCTCTTACTGCCTTGTATGCGTTAGCCTACCTTTTGTATTAAAATCACATTTTTTGGAATTATTCATTATTCACAAACAAAATCCTCTGCTTCAACTTCAGTAGTCTATCTCCGAGTTGGGCGTGAGAGTTCAAGTGCAACTAAACTCAGCAAAATAATAAAACGTCCCTTTTTCAGGACCTTTCAAAGATCATTCGTAAAAATCCAAATAACTTCACAGATCTTCATTGTAAAGGGTTTAAACACTGTTTCCTATGCTTTTTGTGGCCAGGGCAATAAATTGCCATTTCCGTACTGTGACTGTCCGCAATTGGCTGAGAGAGGCTGGACTGAGGGCTTGTTGTAGTAAGGCAGGTCCTCACCAGACATCACCGGCAACAACGCTTATGGGCACAAACCCACCGTCGCTGGACCAGACAGGACTGGCAAAAAGTGCTCTTCACTGACGACTCGCGGTTTTGTCTCACCAGGGGTGATGGTCGGATTTGCGTTTATCGTCGAAGGAATGAGCGTTACACCGAGGCCTGTACTCTGGAGCGGGATCGATTTGGAGGTGGAGGGTCCGTCATGTTCTTGGGCGGTGTGTCAGCATCATCGGACTGAGCTTGTTGTCATTGCAGGCAATCTCAACACTGTGCATTACAGGGAAGACATCCTCCTCCCTTATGTGGTACTGCAGTACTTAATGTAGCTGGTGGCCACACCCAATACGGACTACTTTTGATTTTGATCCCCCTTTGTTCAGGGACACAATATTCAATTTATGTTAGTCACATGTCTGTGGAACTTGTTCAGTTTATGTCTCAGTTGTTGAATCTTGTTATGTCATACAAATATTTACACATGTTAAGTTTGCTGAAAATAAACGCAGTTGACAGTGAGAGGACGTTTCTTTTTTGCTGAGTTTTTATGGAATAATGTATTAGCAAAACAAGTGTTTAAACAAATCAGAATATATTTTATATTTGAGATTCTTCAAAGTAGCGATGATGACAGCTTTGCACACTCTTGGCATTCGTCCAACCAGCTTCATGAGGTAGTCACCTGGAATTAATTTCAATTAACAGGTGTGCCTTGTTAATTTGTGGAATTCCTTAATACATTTGAGCCAATCAGTTGTGTTGTGACAAGGTAGGGGTGGTATTTAGAAGATAGCCCTATTTGGTAAAAGACCAAGTCCATATTATGGCAAGAACAGCTCAAATAAGCAAAAAGAAAAGACAGTCCATCATCACTTAAACTTCTTCGGGACGGTTGAGCTAACGTAGGCTAATGCGATTAGCATGAGTAATAATAAGTAATAAGAACATTTCCCAGGACATAGATATATCTGATATTGGCAGAAAGCTTAAATTCTTGTTAATCTAACTGTACTGTCCAATTTACAGTAGCTATAACAGTGAAAGGATGCCATGCTATTGTTTGAGGAGAGTGCACAATTTGAACATGAAAAGTTATTAATAAACAAATTTGGCACATTTGGGCAGTCTTGATACAACATTTTGAACAGAAAAGCAATGGTTCATTGGATCAGTCTAAAACTTTGCACATACACCGATGCCATATAGTGGCCAAAATCTAAATTCCACCTGGGAATAATACATTATGGCCTTTCTCTTGCATTTCAAAGATGGTACAAAAAAATACAAAAGAAAGGTTGTTTTTTTCTTAGTAATATCTTTTACCAGATCTATTGTGTTATATTCTACTATATTCCTTTCACATTTCCATAAACTTCAAAGTGTTTCCTTTCAAATGATACCAAGAATATGGATATCCTTGCTTCAAGGCCTGAGCTACAGGCAGTTAGATTTGGGTATGTCATTTTAACTGAAAATTGTAAAAAAAGGGGCTAATCCCTAAAAGGACATGAAGGTCAGTCAATCCGGAGAATTTCCAGAACTTTGAATGTTTCTTCAAAAGCTGTTGCAAAAACCATCAAGGTCTATGATGAAACTGGCTCTCATGAGGACCGCCACAGGAAAGGAAGAACCATAGTTACCTCTGCTGCTGAGGATAAGTTGCACCTGTACATAGCCCATCTGTAAATATCCCATCCAACTACCTCATCCCCATACTGTATTTTTTCATTTATCTTGCTCCTTTGCACCCCAGTATCTCTTCTTGCACATTAATCTTTTGCACATCTTCCTTTCCAGTGTTTAATTGCTATATTGTAATTACTTCGCCACCATGGCCTATTTATTGCCTTACCTCCCTTATCCTACCTCATTTGCACATACTGTAGGCTCCAAGGCTCCGGCCTTGGAGCGGGACTGGAAGCCATGCCTGGACTGGGCACCGGCGCAGAAGAAGGCTCCGGCCATGGAGCGGGACTGGACGCCATGCCTGGACTGGGCACCGTCGCAGAGGAAGGCTCCGGCCTGTGGACCATCGTAGGAGGATCCGGACTGTGGACCATCTCAGGAGGTTCCGGACTGTGGACCGTCGCAGGATGTTCCGGACTGTGGAGCGTCGCCGGAAGCTCTGGACTGGGGACCGTTGCCGGAAGCCTGGTGTGTGGAGATGGCACAGGTGGCACCGGACTGGGGAGCGTCGCCGGAAGCTCTGGACTGGGGACCGTTGCCGGAAGCCTGGTGTGTGGAGATGGCACAGGTGGCACCGGACTGGTGACACGCACTTCTGGGTGAGTGCGAGGAGCAGGTACAGGACGTACCAGACTGTGGAGGCGCACTGGAGAGCTGGTGTATAGAGCTGGCACAAATTGTACCGGAACGATGACACACTCCGCACAGCGAGTGCGGGGAGCTGGCAAAGGACATACTGGGCTGCGGAGGCGCATTGGAGACCTGGTGCGTAGAGCCGGCACACATGGTACTGGACAAATGACACGCTCCTCAAGGTGAGTGCGGCGAGCTGGCACAGGACGTGCAGGGCTGTGGAGGCGTACTGGAGCCGGCACAGTTTTTACCAGACTGCTAGCACGCACCTCAGGACGAGTACGGAGAGCTGACTCAGGTGGCATCAAACAGATAACACGCTCCTTAGGGCGAATGTCGTGCATCATACACCAACACAACAACTCTCTCTTTCTCTCTCCTCCAATTTCTCCATCAACTCACTGACGGTCTCGGACTCTCTCCGTTCACTCTCCTCCAATTTCTCCCTCTTCTCCCAGACTGGCTCTGGTTCACTCCGTGTGCCCCCGCCCAAAAACTAATTTGGGCTGTCTTTTGGGCTTTCTATGTGGCTGCGAACACCGGCTTTCGTCTCCTCCTTGATCTCCTCCCAAGCCCAGGATACCCTCTCCCCTTGGGCACGCTGCTTGGTCCTGTTGTGGTGGGATCTTCTGTCACGTTCGTCGTAAGCATACTCGGACCAAAGCGCAGCGCGATATGCGCAGCGCGATTCCACATGATTATTTACTGAAACGCACAAAAACAATAAAGAATAAATGACACGTGAAGTTATGGTGTGCTCACAGGCAACTTCACATAAACAAGATCCCACCAAACACAGTGGGGAAATCACTGCCTATAGAAACATAGAAATACACAACCTAGAGTAGAACACCCCCCCCCTAGTCACACCCCGACCTAACCAAAATAGAGAATAAAAAAGCTCTCTATGGTCAGGATGTGACAATTCCATGTGTAACTGTATTGCTTTATCTTGGCCAGGTTGCAGTTGCAAATGAGAACTTGTTCTCAACTAGCTTAACTGGTTAAATAAAGGTGAAATACATTTTAAAAGTTCATTAGAATTCCCAGCCTCAGAAATTCCAGCCCAAATAAAGTTCAAGTAACAGACACATCTCAACATCAACTGTTCAGAGGAGACTGCGTGAATCAGGCCTTCATGGTCAAATTGCTGCATAGCAACCACTACTAAAGGACACCAACAAGAAGAAGAAGTTTCTTGCTTGGGCCAAGAAACATGAGCAATGGAAATTAGGCTGGTGGAAATATGTCCTTTGGTCTGATGAGTTGAAAAATGTACAGTTTTGTTTCCAACCACGGTGACTGTGAGACGTGGAGTAGGTGAACAGATAATCTCCACATATGTGGTTCCCAATGTGAAGCATGGAGGAGGAGGTGTGATGGTGCTTTGATGGTGACACTGTCTGTGATTTATTTAGAATTCAAGGCACACTTAACCAGCATGGCTACGACTGCAGTGATACGCCATCCCAATTGGTTTGTGCTTGGGACTATCATTTGTTTTTCAACAGGACAATGACCCAACACACCTCCAGGCAGTGTAAGGGCTATTTGACCAAGAAGGAGAGTGATTGAGTGTTGCATCAGATGACCTGGCCTCAACATTCACCCAACCTCAACCCAATTGAGATGGTTTGGGATGAGTTGGACCACAGAGTGAAAGAAAAGCAGTCAACAAGTGCTCAGCATATCTCCATAGACAAACAGTGGCAGTAGAATGACCTTACTGAAGATCTCAGTGACATTCAATGTGGCACCGTCATAGCATGCCCCCTTTCCAACAAGTCAGTTCATCAAATGTATGTCCTGCTTGTGCTGTCCCGGTCAACTGTAAGTGCTGTTATTGTGAAATGGAAATGTCTAGGAGCAACAACGGCTCAGCCGTGAAATGGTTGGCCACACAAGCTCACAGAACAGGATCATCGGTCCTTGGTTGCAATACTCAATACTGAGTTCCAAACGGTCTCTGGAAGCAACGTCAGCAAAAGAACTGTTCGTCAGGAGCTTTGTGAAATGGGTTTCCATGGCCGAGCAGCCGTACACAAGCCTAAGATCACCATGCGCAATGCCAAAAGTCGGCTGGAGTGGTTTAAAGCTTGCCGCCATTTGACTCTGGAGCAGTGGAAACACGCTTTCTGGAGTGATGAATCACGCTTCACCGTCTGGCAGTCTGATGGACGATTCTGGGTATGGCAGGTGCCAGGAGAACGCTACCTGCCGCAATGCATAGTGCCAACTGTAAAGTTTGGTGGAGGAGGAATAATGGTCTGGGGCTGTTTTTCATGGTTCAGGATCCTTAGTTCCAGTGACGGAAAATCTTAACGCTTCAATGACATTCTAGGAGATTCTGTGCTTCCAACTTTGTGGCAATAGTTTGGGGAAGACCTTTTCATGTTTCAGAATGACAATGCCCCCATGATCGGTGTGGAAGAACTTGACTGGCCCTGACTCCCTTGAACACCTTTGTGATCAATTGGAATACCAACTGCGAGCCAGGCCTTATTGCCCAATATCAGTGCCCGACCTCACTAATGCTCGTGGCTGAATGGAAGCAAGTCCCCGCAGCAATATTTCAACATCTAGTGGAAAGTCTTCCCAGAAGAGTGGAGGCTGTTATAGCAGCAAAGGGTGGACCAACTCCATACTAAGGCCCATGATTTTGGAATGACATTTTCGACGAGCATACTTTTGGTCATGTAATGTGTCAATTGAGAGGGAGAATATGAGCGGCTCCACCAACACTTCAAAGCAATTCAATTATAGTTTCTTCAACCAGGAATCGCCAGTGGGCTATGCTACCAGTTCGCACCCGAATGCAGACAATGCAGAAACAGTATTAATCATGATATGTAATTAACCCTTTAAACCCCAATATCACCCTAATAGAATGCGGCTGTAGACTACTCAAAGCTCATTTTCTATTGTGTTATTGACTTTACGTTTGTTTACCTCGTGTGTAACTCTGCGTTTCTGTTTTTGTCGCACTGCTTTGCTTTATCTTGGCCAGGTCGCAGTTGTAAACGAGCTCTTGTTCTCAACTGGCATACCTGGTTAAATGAAGGTGAAATAAATCAAATAAAAAATCTAATCTACTACCCTAACACGACAGCTAATCTGTCAAAGAAACAGAAAACGAGGCAATGTATAGCCTATGAATATCTGCACCTAGAAAGCACCTAGAAAACATGACAAACCATAACCTCAGCCCAACAGATAAAAACAAATTACTCTAGCTTTCATTTCGGTGGCTAGTGAGCTGGTTGTCTGTTTGGCTAGATAAGTGACAGCTGAGGTTGATGCTTCATGAGCGCAGCTGTAATTTCCCTCTACACACAACTTTTCTTGCCTGACAGACTAACTAGTTAGCTAGCTAGCTATAGCAAGCAGCTCTGGCTGTTTCCATATTAATTACATCGGTAGAAACAATACAAAACTAGTTAGCTGACTATTTAAAGCTAAACACTGCAACTATTTCCATGAGACAGAGTTATCATGACCTGGCTTGCTAATCTGACAGCTATTCCCCAAGTTTCACAGCATCAAACATCGACAAACACCCAACATATATCTGCTGTTTACTCATTTCACTCACATTGACATCATCCCTTTTCATAGTGCAAGGACGAGTCCGAATCCGTATCGCCAACAAAAATAGATACAGCCACTTTCACAGTGAAATGTCACGTTTGCTTCGGCGCCGTCATTTTGAGTTAATGAAGTTAAAAAAACATTGAAAAGTAAAATGACACAGATATTGTTAGAAAAACAAAGCCATTCGCGGCCGCTATAGCAATTTAAAGAAAGGCCGTCGACAGCCTCTATGGGTTCCATAGGGTTGACTAACAGTCTTAAAATAATCAGTTACTGCTACCACTTTTACACAGACACAGCATCACACAAAAGTGAAATTCAATGCAGATATGTATTTAGTGGTAAGCAGGAAAAAATTGCCGGAATGTTGGCGCTAGAGCTTTCCCTAGAAGAAGCTATTTCCCTTGTCGGAGATGCCATGCAAGGAAAACTCTTTATCTCTCTGTTCAGTTCTCAATCAGTTCAGTCCAAATAGATCAAGTTTGTTAAGGCACTACGGTGCAATACTATGTTTGGTCCCCTTTTGAGGAGTGATGAAGACTTTGCGTTTCGTCATCAGTGACCAGATTGCGTTTTTAGCAAAGTTCCTCTCAGGTGACTCTTCGGTTTGAGTAGGATCTTTCAAGTCAAAGTTGAACAGGTTTGTCACAGAGATGGATGATTGAACCTTCAAGGTGTGGCCTACACCTCACAAAGATCTGATCTAATGAATCTCAGTAAGTTCGCAGTTCGCGACTCACAGAAGGCAGGCTCCAATCGCCAGTTTGTGTCATTGGGACTGCCCCGTTCATTGTAAGGATTCTGCATAGCAATGTTAATTTGATATAAACCTGAGACTTACTCATAGGTGTTCACAGCATGTTTAAAAGGTGTTTTCAATAAGAAAACCATCTCTAGGATGAAATACGTAGTCTGTAGAGTCAAATATGACCATGGTAAAATCCATGCATTTTATGTTACAGCAAAATCCACATGATACCCCCTTTTAAATGACAGGAAGATCAAAAGAAAGATATCACATTGTTTTGCAGGTTATATCAACATGTTGTAGGTTCAACAGTTTTAAGACGGTGAAGAAAACATGCTTAAAATGTCCTTCTACGCTCTTTTTGCCATTTTCTCTTTGTTAAAGAGCGTGAGGAAAGAAACATCTCTTTGTCTTTCAATAGTCATCTCTTGGCCATCAAAAAGAAAGGAGGCATTCTCTTCAAATAATTTATTAAAATGCCTTTATTTATATGGTGTGTTCAATGGAAACAAAGTTTCAAAACTCTGACATGTTTCGGCTGCATGGTCTTCGTCGGGGAGTACCTAGATATGATAATACAATGTCCTCTTTGGAACAGCTTTTTTCCAATCAACCCTGATTTGAAGAGGGAGTGGTTACAGAATTCATTGGACAATACGTAATAAGCAATACTATACACATTCAAAAGTAAAATACTGTAGATATGTTATCAAAAATGCCCAAAGAAAGGTATTTCTAACCTTGAATATGACTGGGAAAAGTGCTAAGAATAGGACAGACATCTATTTTATAGTACACTAGAACACAGCAAACATGGACCACAAGTCTAAACATAGCTGAGGGCAATAGAGCAAACTGTCCACTAGATGACAGCAAATGAACCTCTCACAACCCTACAGGAAAGGTGAGAAATCTATATCTTCATTTAAGCCAGTGTACTTAGTGACCTGTAGTTTGTAAATCCCAAAACTTTCCCTTTGGTTTTGCTGTTTAAGATGGTCCCCTTTTCTAATTGAGGCCGGAACATGATCAATATCCCTAGCTTGTAGGGAGGCAGGGTTGCCATGGTGTAAGGACGTGTAGTGCCTTGCGAATGGGTTAGTCTTCATTTCCTACCCGTATGGCATACTTGTGTTCCTCTAAGCGGTCTTGAAGGCGTCTCTTTGTCCGTCCATTGTAGAACGCCTTGCACTGTGGACATTCCAATCTGTAGATGACATGAGTGGTTTTGCAGTTAATGAAATGCTTGACTTTCTCCATTTCTCCATTGACATTCTCCATTTAACTGCAAAACCACTCATGTCTTCTACAGATTGGAATGTCCACAGTGCAAGGTGTTCTACAATGGATGGACAAACTGTCCTTCATCTCCCTCCTTAGAAACATGGAACAGAATATGAAGTTTCTACTCTCAGTAGCTTTCCATATACCTAGTTCCCATCTACCCTTAATTGACCCCAACATATACATTACAAAGTAATGAGTTCTAGTATGGTAACATGAATAAGTACATTTCAAGCTAGAATCTAAGTCCCTCCTTTCTAAAAAAGTAACACCATACTGTTCAACATTATATAAACTTTGAAATTACTTGTAAATTAACAAAAAATAAAACATGATTAAGATTCTCAATTGATTTGTATGTCTACACCTCCGAGATTTATGGCCTCTGACTATGTAATCTTCTTCCATAGCTTAAGGCCCAGGTCTGCATTTTAAAATCACACTATCCACACTTTTACTCCCCCTCTATCAGCCATTTCCCCTCCTGTTATACAACTGATAATGACATTGCAGCTGGAGCTTGTGCCTTTCTCTTCCTCCTTCAGGTTCCTAATATAGTGATAGCAAATGACTTGAAAAGCAAAAGAAAACACAAAATATGACAGGTATTAGTATTGTGTTGAGCTATGCATATTCATATTTAACAAGAAACTAAGTTTGATAACATGACGATTCCCACCTCCCTTAAAACCTGACTCTATACCTTTGGGATACTGTTCTGCTGGGATCCATTAAAATGAAGGCCCTAAAAAACCTCCTCATGCTTTCCCCCAGTCATCCCCGTCAGGTAGCAGGTGTATGACGTCATATCACCCTCACTTTGCCACCCCATCTCCTCCTCCTCCCGCCATGGCCACCCGATATACATGTGCGCTGGCCTTAAATCCACTGTACCTCAACTTGAGGTAAATCAGCACGTTATACACGTTTCAACATCAATGCCTTCAGGAGGTGATATCCCAGCAATGCTAACAAGGTAACCCCTGCTACAACTAACACGGCGTATTTCAAAATGCTCCTCATTTGCTCCTCATTTCCTCCTCAATGCTCCTCATTTGCTCTGCAGACCAGACTCCGCAAACTCCTACCGCTCCTTCAGTGACTGTTCCCACAGCTACTGCTGTGAGAATAGCTATTGCATTGAATCTGTCTCCTGCTCCTGATCTCTCATTACCATAGTGGTTCAATAGATCTAAGACTGAATCTTTCAGATAATCCCTACCAGTCTCCCAACTCTTACCCTTCTTTCTAGCCACCAACATCTCCAATGACATCCTATGGTCTACTACTGTTGGTATCTGTGGATAATACTTCCCTGTGCTCAGCTTAGATACACATCTCTCATCCCAAGGCCGATCTACACCACACCCCTTTGTAAACTCCTTCGATATAGTGTAACCTTTGGTTCCCAACGGTTGATAAGCAGAAACCTTCTGACACTTTCCTTTTACCGTCACTTGGTCCCAATCTTCTGGGAGGTATGTCAAGTGTTTATTGGCTGTTAGGAATGGGGGAGAGAGTAGTGGCATGTGGAGAGTGTCCAACTGTAAAAAAACAACAACTCTGAAACACATGATCCTTAATCACACTCTGCAGCAGATGTACCGCTACTACCACAGAGAACTTCTGTTCCGGTGAGGTGGTTTCCTGTCTACAGGGATCTGTGGCTAGTCTCTCAAAAGTTGTACCTTCCACTCGGAAGCCCTCATTGAAAGTAGACAATAGCGCCTGAAATGACAACACTATCCCTGCTACTACCACCTTGATCAGGGTTTGTGTGTCATTCAATTTATCCTCGTAGTAGTCTACTTATTGTGCACAGTTAGTTGTCCTTTCTCTTCTGCAAGCTATCCCTTGTAATCACTACACATAGAGGAGTGGTATCATTCCCCAGAGCCTCTATTACCCACTTCCTTAATCTATGAGCCACGCTGATCTCCAACCTCAGTCACATTGAATTCAGCTTTCCCAATTCCATGTAAACCTAATACCTTGGTTTTTGGAACTCCATAGAATGCATTGATATCGGACCTGCCAAAATCTGCCACTAACACCCCGTAGGACTGACCCCATTACTCCCTCATCATACCATCACTAGTACAGCCCCTGAACAAGTCTGTAAGTACACCTTCATCTGCTAATATGCCTCTTCTTCCCCCTGATGCTTGACCATAATAATAGTTTGGTTCCCATATTCACCCCTCATGCTATTGTCCAGAGTATAACTACCCCAACAAGCTATCTCTCCCCAGGCTCTTGATGCTCTGGTGTCTAGAACTTTCCCTGACCACTTCACTCCTTTAGTTGCAGTACTATAGGGCATCACTGATGAATAGAACCTCTTCTTATGCGATAGCACTTCCCCCACACTGTCCTTTGCCCTATCATAATCAGCAACAGTTGTATCAGTGTTATCGACATCATGGGGCTTTTGGGGTTTTGGTAGGACTAGTCTGAAAGTTTTTAACTGACCTTCAGCTGCACGATAACCCTGGCACATTATGTCCATTTGTGGCATAAAATAAAGTCTAGTTTCGTTCTTTAGACTATCAGTGTCATTACGGTCCTTCCACACTCCTGTCTGTGATAAAACCATACCTTGTCCTGAACAATGTCTTGACAATAAAGTCAGTAAAGTAAAGGTACAGGTAAAGTTATTCTAGTATGGTAACATGAATAAGTACATTTCGAGCTAGAATCTAACAACACCATCACATTTCCTCTCCCATATGCGTGGACACCGTCGCATTTAACCCATGGTGGTATGGCAGGCTGCTCATGGCAATTTAAAACAAAATAAAATGATTGAGGATTACAACAATAGGTAAATAAACATGTTCATTCTGGTTACCGCACCTTGAACTATCTAAGCAAAGATTTTAGATGACTGACTCTATTAGCCACTTGTCTAAGGAGTCTTACTTGGTTATTACTGCACTGTCGGAACTAGAAGCACAAGCATTTCGCTACACTCGCAGTGGTGTGTGTGTGTGACGACTCTCCCACTCTGTCTGCCAAGTTCTTTATCTTTGCTCTTGTTTTCCTTAGTAGGATGTTGGTGGGCTGAGCCGGCAGGGTCGTCAGCGAAATGGGACACACCTGGGCTCGGGTGTGTACCAGGGATAAATACACCTTTCCCCATACATTGAATAGACTCTTTCCACGCAGACACACTTGTTTTTGGTTGTAGCATTTTGGGGCTGTTTTGTGTTCCTTTGTTTTGGCACCTCTCAACACCCCTCATTATCACCATCAATGTATGCATCCACTCACTTACACTACTGACCACAGACACCATTGTTACTTGAATATAGTTTACTTTATTTAATAAATATGTTTCTTATTTCTTTATCTCCGCGATGTCTCCCTCTTTGTTACGGCCTTCGAGCCAGTTTGTAACATGTGTTGTTTGAGGAACTAGTATAAGTTGTAGATTACATACACTGCTCAAAAAAATAAAGGGAACACTTAAACAGTCAATCACACTTCTGTGAAATCAAACTGTCCACTTAGGAAGCATCACTGACTGACAATAAATTTCACATGCTGTTGTGCAAATGGAATAGACAACAGGTGGAAATTATAGGCAATTAGCAAGACACCCCCAATAAAGGAGTGGTTCTGCAGGTGATAACCACAGACCACTTCTCAGTTCCTATGCTTCCTGGCTGATGTTTTGGTCACTTTTGAATGCTGGCGGTGCTTTCACTCTAGTGGTAGCATGAGACGGAGTCTACAACCCACACAAGTGGCTCAGGTAGTGCAGCTCATCCAGGATGGCACATCAATGCGAGCTGTGGCAAGAAGGTTTGCTGTGTCTGTCAGCGTAGTGTCCAGAGCATGGAGGCGCTACCAGGAGACAGGCCAGTACATCTGGAGACGTGGAGGAGCCTGTAGGAGGGCAACAACCCAGCAGCAGGACCGCTACCTCCGCCTTTGTGCAAGGAGGAGCAGGAGGAGCACTGCCAGAGCCCTGCAAAATGACCTCCAGCAGGCCACAAATGTGCATGTGTCTGCTCAAACGGTCAGAAACAGACTCCATAAGGGTGGTATGAGGGCCCGACGTCCACAGGTGGGGGTTGTGCTTACAGCCCAACACCGTGCAGGACGTTTGGCATTTGCCAGTGAACACCAAGATTGGCAAATTTGCCACTGGCACCCTGTGCTATTCACAGATGAAAGCAGGTTCACACTGAGCACATGTGACAGACGTGACAGTCTGGAGAAGCCGTGGAGAACGTTCTGCTGCCTGCAACATCCTCCAGCATGATCGGTTTGGCGGTGGGTCAGTCATGGTGTAGGGTGGCATTTCTTTGGGGGGCCGCACAGCCCTCCATGTGCTCGCTAGAGGTAGCCTGACTGCCATTAGGTACCGAGATGAGACCCCTTGTGAGACCATAAGCTGGTGCGGTTGGCCCTGGGTTCCTCCTAATGCAAGACAATGCTAGACCTCATGTGGCTGGAGTGTGTCAGCAGTTCCTGCAAGAGGAAGGCATTGATGCTATGGACTGGCCCGCCCATTCCCCAGACCTGAATCCAATTGAGCACATCTGGGACATCATGTCTCGCTTCATCCACCAACGCCACGTTGCTCCACAGCCTGTCCTGAGTTGGCAGATGCTTTAGTCCAGGTCTGGGAGGAGATCCCTCAGGAGACCATCCACCACCTCATCAGGAGCATGCCCAGGCATTGTAGGGAGGTCATAGAGGCACGTGGAGGCCACACACACTACTGAGCCTCATTTGGACTTGTTTTAAGGACATTACATCAAAGTTGGATCAGCCTGTAGTGTGGTTTTCCACTTTAATTTTGAGTGTGACTCCAAATCCAGACCTCCATGGGTTGATAAATTTGATTTCCATTGATCATTTTTGTGTGATTTTGTTGTAAGCACATTCAACTATGTTAAGAAAAAAGTATTTAATAAGAATATTTAATTCATTCAGATCTAGGATGTGTTATTTTAGTGTTCCCTTTATTTTTTTGAGCAGTGTATAAGGTCATAAGGACCTAAGGGGCATCAGCTTAGGGATACTACAGGGCTGACGTAGAGACCTCTGGTCCCACGTAAAGAATTTGGTCTTAAATGGTATCTGCCATTCAAGAGTGCATTTTTCCAAGACATCAGGAATTTCGATCTCTGTCCAGTCTGTCTCCGGGAAGGTGGTACAGAGCTAGGTCGTCTATGTGGACAATTGCTCCTTCTGTCAATTGGGATGGCAATTTGGGTGACTGAGTCATAATGGTCATAGGTCATGGTAACGGAGGTGAATTGTGTGGTAACAAGCCACTTGTCTCCTACTACCTCCAGCTGAGGGCTGGTCACATCATCTCTGGTTGTCATTCTTGCACGGCAGCGCTCATCACTGGGTAGGGGTTTAGGTTGCGAAGGTGTTCAGTGTTGTCCCTAATAAATGGTTTGCTAGGGCATGAGTAATGAACGTCTTTAGTTCTGATGCACATCAATAGATTGGGTGTCAGATGAAAGTCTGTCCTTTCTTCCTTGTATGCTACAACCAGGGTGTGTTGATTTTCACATGGGTGTTGTCTTGCCAGAACCCTACGTGGGGTACAGTTTTTAAACCTGTAGATAGTCTCTACGTCAATGACAGGGAGTGTGAGCAAGAATCCCACCTCATTGTGCAAAGTGTCTACATGGTAGGGAATCTCGCTTCCTAGGCCGTAGGCTAAGTGTACCTGTAGTGGTTTAACAGTAACTGTTGTAGTTGACGTCAAAATATCATGCTCCATAGCAATGGCCACTAGGTAAGATGGAATTCTGTTCATGGCTAAGTTATCAATGGATGAACTGACCTCACGAAGGAAGTCCTCCATTAACATTCTTACCAGCTGTACACAGGTATGGGCATAATCCTGATACAATTTTCCCATTGAATAGAGGGTTCTGTTAATGCGAGTAGCGTGTGTGTTAACCACCAGAATAGCATCTTGGAGCATCTTTCCCACATGTTGCAATATAAGTGCCTGACTCCTCATCTGCTGTTGGATCAGGGGCATCTCATCTGTTAGTTCTCTAACATTCTTTTTGACAGTGGCTAGACTGACTGTGTACCACTGCTGCCAATACAAAGAAGATAGTGACCCTACTGCTGCTGCTACTGAAAGGAAGGCTCCAATGAACTGATTCTGCCGTTTGGGCTCAGCTAATTCTGACTGGGTAATGGTGCATTTTGGGAGTTGGGCTAACATGTGAGCAGTGTCTAGCTGGGAGTGCTTAACTGCCTGGCCGGTCCAATCAGACCCGGCCCAATTCAGGTGTGCGCTGGGGTGAATGTGTTGTCCACTCGTTAGTACATCTGGTTGGTTGGATTTAACAAGGGCACAGAGTGCCAGGATCAACCAGAAGAATCACATCCTACTCTGAATTGAACTCCAGGGATAAAGATACACCATTGCGTTATAATGGTATTCTGTGAAGCGGTTTGGTAGGGTTGAACTGGCAACAGATTACGCATCCCCTTACGTGCTGTGCCACTTCCTTTTCCATATGTGGCCAGTGGCCTACTTGTCGCATGGCTTCACACGTAACTTTGACCCCCGTATGGCTCATCGTGGTGATGGGCTATCAACACCCCACCTTTTTTCTTTGGGACCACCCACCTGTGAGTGGTGTTGGTGTCCGGCACACAAACCAATAGGTTATGCCCAATTTAGGGTGGAACAAGTGTGTGAGCAGGGTGACATGTTCAAGGGAAGGACCAGACAAAAATGTAGTTTCATTGAGGCTGGTACGTACTGCCCACCAGCCGGGAGCGGTACTCGTCAACTGGTGATGGATCAAGAGCACCCAAGAAAGCCTCCTTTTTGTTTCGGACTGGGTGGAAGGGCATGACTTGTCATCCACCACTAGGGATGTTGGAGTGACTGAGTTTCCAAGAGTGAGTTTGTTTGTTTCTGGCTTGGTGTAATGGGGTGGTTGAGTACCTGAAGTCAGCTCTCCACTGTGGAATACATTGTTTTACCAAATGTCTTGGAAAGCTGGTAAGGTCAGGGGAGCAGGTGTGGTCAGTGTGACCACACTTGGTTCTTGTTCCAGACCATCAACGGGACCAAGCGATCAGCAGTGGCTCAGTTTCGAGGCTGGTAATGTACAGTCGTGGCCAAAAGTTTTGAGAATGACACAGATATTAACTTTCAAAGTCTGCTGCCTCAGTTTGTATGATGGCAATTTACATATACTCCAGAATGTTATGAAGAGTGATCAGATGAATTGCAATTAATTGCAAAGTCCCTCTTTGCCATGCAAATTAACTGAATGATTGCAGAGGTCTTGAAAAAGAAGGGTAAACACTGCAAATATTGACTCTTTGTATCAACTTCATGTAATTGTCGATAAAAGCCTTTGACACTTAAGAAATGCTTGTAATTATACTTCTGTACTCCATAGTAACATCTGACAATTATCTAAAGACACTGAAGCAGCAAACTTTGTCGAAATGAATATTTGTGACATTCTCAAAACTTTTGGCCACGACTGTACACGAGGTGAACAAGGGACATGTTCTGAAAGGTTAGTTTTTAGGAGAATCCACATTGTGAGCAGTAAGGTTGTTTGAGTGAAACCTTGAAGTTCAGTGTCACATCGTTCTAATTTTAACTCATGTTCAGCCAAGTTTAAGGTTATCCAGCAATGTCAGAGACAATAGGGAAATGGCCGAACCAGAATCTATCAGTGCTTCAAAGGACGGTGAGTTTCAGCAGGTAAAGTCTGTGTTTGCGGCTTCTGGGTAGCCGTTGTCGTGTCGTGACCATCATTAAAGTGTTTGACTGTTATTTTATCAAATAATTACATACCACATTCAATTATTAAGCAATTCAATTAATAATATAATAATTCAATAAGCACTAATCTAGGGCACCACGGGAAAAGTTATTTAACATGTTACTATCTCCAGACTAAACTCTAAAGACATAAATATCTCTTACATCAGTCACAGTCAATTCATTAATTCTTATTTACTTTATCAGTCTCATTCTGAATGTCGAAAAATTCTTAGATATCTGTACGAACCCTAGCATAAATGATGAATCAGCAACATACAAATTGGCTTAATTATTTATTTCCTAACTAACTAATAAATAATCACACAAACAGGATAGCTTACACATTGATTACTACATAATGCAATGAAAAGTCCCTAGTGGACGAACCCGATATGATGGCTTGTTACAAAATAAAAAGGCAGGGGCTTGTAAGAAAGAGTGGGAGGAGAGACGAAGGACTTCCCCTATCGTACATACAGTTGAATAATACGCTCATCGTAAATATGGATATTTAGTTCCCCAACAACCGCTCATTCGGATTTAAAAATGCAATTTATATATTCACGATTGTATGTCTTTGTTGTCTCTCTGTTGAAATCGCCGGTCCGTCTGAGGAGAGTAATTCGACAGGAGTCTCTGGTTGGTCCCCAGAAGTCACAATGTCTTTTGTAGCTGTAGCTTCTTTGTCTCAGAGTGTCTGTTAGACCGGATCTTCCTATGGAAGATCGAATGGATTTTTCAAAGTACCACCAGGTTGTTCTCGGTCGAGTTTACTAGACTAAAGTACTGAAACAGCTGCAGACTGAATGTTCCTGTGTAGTCCTCATCTTTGAGAGAGAGTGTCGGCTCACGCTGTCGGTAACGTGGGTCTAATGTAGAGTCTAACCATTTTACACGTCCAGCTTACTGTCGTGTACTGGTCCCAATGGTTGATTATTCAGGGTACAGCTAGAACCATTTTACACGCCCGAAGCAACCCGGAAATGTACTGGTCTGATGTACATTTCTTCACAGGTCCTTATATACACTCTGGAAAAAGGGCGGTTCCGTTATGTTTGGCATGTCTGTGCTCACATGTGCGTGGTCAGTGACTGGATAAATTTCATATGAAAAAACATGATCTCATTTTGAAGGCTAAGATCACATTTCATATTCTCACAAATAGTTTCATATTTAAATCATGTAAGTTCCACAACATTTAGATGTAAATCTGATAACTGGGAAATATACACATTCAGAGATACAGTTGTTCTACTGTCATTAGTTACATCACAAATTAGTAATACATTCGACATGATTGTACTTTAAGTCCCCCACACTATTTCCGAAATTTTTTATATTGGAAATATTGTTTAATTCTCCACTTTTGGATGATACAGTACTGCAAAATCTCTCTGTGGTAACAAAGGGATTTTTAACTTCTGTTTCTGCAGAGTGGGAGAGAGAGTATCTGCAATGGAATTTATGACAGTCATAAAACTGTGGTGGGGGACAGAGAGAGAGGGGTGGGGGAATCTGGCGCCTAAGATCCTCACCCAAGAAGGCAAGTCATGACAGTCCCCAAACCAACATAAAAATGACCATTGTGGCCCCCCTCTGGTGGTTTACCCTGGTAGGCCCTCAAAGCTGCAAAGCACCAGAAGAATAGCCAGGGGATGTCCTGGTTGGTGATCGCCGTTGCGGACCCACTCTGGTGGTTTACCCTGATAGGCCTTCTGCCAACGTAGCAGTCCACCACCAGGATAGGCAGTGGATATCCGGATTGGAATCAACATTCCAGACCTGTAGTCTGGTCAATCTAGGCAGTCACTTAGGCAGATGTTAACAATCACACACATACTCACGAAATACACAATTACATTTCTTCTCAAATGAGTGGCATTGTGGCACTAAGTGATGGTGTATGGGGAACTTGTTTATGGTTATATCACTCCTTAAGTGTCAAAGGAAATTAAATGAAAAGGAATAAAAAACAAAAGATATACAAACTATAGTTATCACACCTGACTCATCTAATTGGACTGTATTCTATATACACGTCTACGGACTTGGCATGCACGGGTGGGCAGCTCCAGTCCTCGAGGGCCTGATTGGTGTCACGTTTTCTCCATCTCTAGGAAACACAGCTGATTAATCAAATTCCATTCTAAACTGAAGATCATGATTAGGGGATTATTGGAGTTAGGAGTGTTAGCTGGGACTGGGGAAAACTGACACCAATCAGGCCTTCAAGGACTGGAATTGCCCATCCCTGGTCTAATGTCATATCTAGGGCATTCCTAATTTGCAGGGTGTGTTGCTTAGAGCACTATCTTAAGTTGATAACTACATGATAAGTCTACAGCTGTAATTTGACCCCTTTTTCTCTCCAATTTCGTGGTATCCAATTGTTGTAGTAGCTACTATCTTGTCTCATCGCTACAACTCCCTTACTGACGTACGGGAGAGACGAAGGTTGAAAGTCATGCGTCCTCCGATACACAACCCAACCAAGCCGCACTGCTTCCTAACACAGCATGCATCCAACCCGGAAGCCAGCCGCACCAGTGTCGGAGGAAACACCGTGAACCTGGCCACCTTGGTTAGCGTGCACTGCTCCCGGCCCGCCACAAGAGTCGCTGGTGCGCGATGAGACAAGGACACCCCTACTGACCAAGCCCTCCCTAACCCGGACGACGCTAGGCCAATTGTGCGTCGCCCCACGGACCTCCCAGTCGCGGCCGGTTACGACAGAGCCTGGGCGCGAACCCAGGGACTCTGATGGCACAGCTGGCTCTGCAGTACAGCGCCCTTAACCACTGCGCCACCCGGGAGGCCCAAGGTGGGATACATGTTCGAGAGAAACATTTGTTTGAATTGTAACAGATCTTCCATTCCCGTTTCAGTGAGTAGGACAACGTAATCTGAACGGATCCTATGATAGTAAGCTTGTTCATTCAGAGCTTGTTTGACAGTGTCAGCTAGTGAGCTATTGTGTTTGCGAGTCGCAGAACCACTGAATTCCAACCTCAAGCTGTGGCAAGTTTAGCGTAGTCGTTTTGCTGTTGTAGACGAATGAACCTCGTCACTGGTTTGTCCCCAGTGTCCCCATGTCTTTTGTAGCTTCTCTGTCTTGGAGTTTCTGTTAGATGGATCTTCCAGAGGAAGTGTTCATTGGAATGGATCTTTTGTCACGGGTTCTTTTATACACTCTGGAAAAAGGGCATTTCCATTACATTTGGCATAATGTTTGTGCTCATGTGGGTGTGGTTACTGACTGGATAAACTTCATATGAAAAACATTCTCATTTAGAAGGCTAGATCACATTTCATCTTCTCACAAAACGTTCCATACTTAATCATATCAGTTCCACAACATTTACATGTAAATCTGATTACTGGCAAAATGGTCAAGGAGGCTTTGGTCAGGGAGGTGACAGAGCTCCAGAGCTCCTCTGTGGAGATGGGAGAACCTTCCAGAAGGACAACCATCTCTGCAGCACACCACCAATATTGCCTTTAGGGTAGAGTGGCCAGACGGAAGCCATTCTTCAGTAAAAGGCACATGAAAGCCCGCTTGGAGTTTGCCAAAAGGCACCTAAAGGTCTCTCAGACCATGAGAAACAAGATTATCTGGCCTGATGAAACCAAGATTGAACTCTGGCCTGAATGCCAAGCGTCACGTCTGAAGGAAACCTGGCACCATCCCTACAGTGAAGCATGGTGGTGGCAGCATCATGTTGTGGGGATGTTTTTCAGCAGCAGGGACTGGGAGTCTAGTCAGGATTGAGGGAAAGATGAACAGAGCAAAGTACAGAGAGAGATCCTTGATGAAAACCTGCTCCAGAGTGCTCAGGACCTCAGACTGGGTCGACGGTTCATCTTCCAACAGGACAACGACACTAAGCACACAGCCAAAACAATGCAGGAGTGGCTTCGGGATAAGTCTCTGAATGTCCTTCAGTGGCCAGGCCAGAGCCCGGGCTTGAACCCGATCGAACATCTCTGGAGAGACCTGAAAATGGCTGTGCAGCGATAATCCCATCTCTGTTCCAAACATACTAGACAACCTATTCTTATAGCCTTTAGCCGTACCCTTATCCTACTCCTCCTCTGTTCTTCTGGTGATGTAGAGGTTAATCCAGGACCTGTAGTGCCTAGCTCCACTCCTATTCCCCAGGTGCTCTCATTTGTTGACTTCTGTAGCCGTAAAAGCCTTGGTTTCATGCATGTTAACATTAGAAGCCCCCACCCTAAGTTTGTTCTATTCACTGCTTTAGCACACTGCCAACCCGGATGTCTTAGCTGTGTCTGAATCCTGGCTTAGGAAGACCACCAAAAACCCTGAAATTTCCATCCCTAACTATAACATTTTCCGACAAGATAGAGCTGCCAAAGGGGGCGGAGTTGCAATCTACTGCAGAGTTAGCCTGCAGAGCTCTGTCTTACTATGCAGGTCTGGACACAAACAATTCGAGCTTCTACTTTTAAAAATCCATCTTTCCAGAAACAAGTCTCTCACCGTTGCCGCTTGCTATAGACCACCCTCTGCCCCCAGCTGTGCCCTGGACACCATATGTGAATTGATTGCCCCCCATCTGTCTTCAGAGCTTGTGCTGCTAGGTGACCTATACTCGAACATGCTTAACACCCAGGCCATCCTACAATCTAAGCTTGATGCCCTCATTCTCACACAAATGATCAATGAACTTACCAGGTACAACCCCAAATCCGTAAACACGGGCACCCTCATAGGTAGCATCCTAACCAACTTGCCCTCCAAATACACCTCTGCTCTTTTCAACCAAGATGTCAGCGATAATTGCCTGCATCCGTAATGGGTCTGTGGTCAAACGACCACCCCGCATCACTGTCAAACGCTCCCTAAAACACTTCAGCAAGCAGGCCTTTCTAAATCGACCTGGCCGGAGTATCATGGAATGATATTGACCTCATCCCGTCAGTAGAGGATGTCTGGTTATTCTTTAAAAGTGTCTTCCTCACCATCTTAAATAAGCATGCTCCATTCAAAAAAAATTTGAACCAGGAACAGATATAGCCCCTGGTTCACTCCAGACCTGACTGCCCTTGACCAGCACAAAAACATCCTGTGGCGTACTACATTAGCATCGAATAGCCCCCGTGATATGCAACTTTTCAGGGAAGTTAGGAACCAATATACACATGCAGTTAGCTTTCCTAAGGCTACCTTTTTCAAATGGAAATTTTCATCCTTTAGCACAAACTCAAAAAGTTCTGGGACAATGTAAAGTCCATGGAGAATAAGCGCACCTCCTCCCAGCTGCCCACTGCACTGAGGCTAAGAAACACTGTCACCACCGATAAATCCCCTATAATTGAGAATTCCAATAAGCATTTAGCTACGGCTGGCCATGCTTTCCACTAGGCTAACCCTACCCCGGTCAATTGCCCCTACCCCGGTCAACTGCTACAGACCTATATCTATCCTACCCTGCCTTTCTAAGGTCTTCGAAAGCCAAGTTAACAAACAGATTACCGACCATTGCGAATCCCACCATACCTTCTCCGCTATGCGATCTGGTTTCAGAGCTGATCATGGGTCCACCTCAGCCACGCTCAAGGTCCTAAACGATATCATAACCACCATCAATGAGACATTACTGTGCAGCCATATTCATCGACCTAGCCAAGGCTTTCAACTCTGTCAATCACCACATTCTTATCGGCAGACTAAACAGTCTTGGTTTCTCAAATGACTGCCTCGCCTGGTTCACCAACTATTTCTCTGATAGAGTTCAGTGTGTCAAATCAGAGGGCCTGTTGTCTGGACCTCTAGCAGTCTCTATGGGGTGCCACAGGGTTCAATTCTCGGGCCGACTCTTCACTGTATACATCAATGATGTCGCTCTTGCTGCTGGTGATTCTCTGATCCACCTCTACGCAGACGACTCCACAAAATAATATCCGCCATGTTGCGCAGTCAACATTAGTCAGAAATAGCATTATAAATATTCACTTACCTTTGATGATCTTCATCAGAATGCACTCCCAGGAATCCCAGTTCCACAATAAATGTTTGATTTGTTCGATAAATTATGTCCATATACCTCCTTCTGTTAGGGCGTTTGGTAAACAAATCGAAACGCGCGTGCAAGTCCAGCGGAAAGGTCGGACAAAAATTCCCAAAAGTTATATTACTGGTCGTAGAAACATATCAAACTATGTATAGAATCAATCTTTAGGATGCTTTTATCATAAATGTTCAATAATGTTCCAACCGGAGAATTCCATTGTCTGTAGAAAAGCAATGGAACGAGAGCTACCTCTCATGTGAATGCGCGTGACTGAGATCGAGGCTGCTGGCGGACCTCTGACTCATTCCCCTCTCATTCAGCCCTCCTTCATAGTAGAAGCCTCAAACAAGTTACTAAAGACGGTTGACATCTAGTGGAAGCCTTAGGAAGTCCAACATAACCAATATCCCACTGTAACTTCAATGGGGGCTGAGTTTAAAAACTACAAACCTCAGATTTCCCACTTCCTGTTTGGATTTTTTTCTCCGGTTTTTGCCTGCCATTCTGTTATACTCACAGACATCATTCAAACAGTTTTAGAAACTAGAGTGTTTTATATCCAATACTACTAATAATATGCATATATTAGCATCTGGGACTGAGTAGGAGGTAGTTTACTCTGGGCATGCTTTTTATCCAAAAGTGAAAATGCTGCCCCCTATCCCAAAGAAGTTAAGCACCAGCTCTCAGAGCAGCGCACAGATCACTGCACCTGTACATAGCCCATCCAACTACCTCATCCCCATACTGTATTTATTTATCTTGCTCCTTTGCACCCCAGTATCTCTCCTTGCACATTCGTCTTCTGCACATCAATCACTCCAGTGTTTAATTGGTATATTGTAATTACTTCGCCCCCATGGCCTATTTATTGCCTTAACTCTCTTATCCTACCTCATTTGCACACACTGTATATAGACTTTTTCTACTGTATTATTGACTGTGTTTGTTTATTCCATGTTTAACTCTGTGTTGTTGTGTCAAACTGCTTTGCTTTATTCTTGGCCAGGTCGCAGTTGTAAATGAGAACTTGTTCTCAATTAGCCTACCTGGTTAAATAAAGGTGATATAAAAAATCAAATAAAAATATTTAAATCCAACCTGACAGAGCTTGAGAGGATCTGCAGAGAAGAATGGGAGAAACTGCCCAAATACAGGTGTGCCAAGCTCATCAAATCAAATGTATTTATATAGCCCTTTGTACATCAGCTGATATCTCAAAGTGCTGTACAGAAACCCAGCCTAAAACCCCAAACAGCAAGCAATGCAGGTGTTGAAGCACGTTGGCTAGGAAAAACTCACTAGAATGTCCAAAACCTAGGAAGAAACCTAGAGAGGAACCAGGCTATGAGGGGTGGCCAGTCCTCTTCTGGCTGTGCCGGGTGGAGATTATAACAGAACATGGCCAAGATGTTCAAATGTTCATAAATGACCAGCATGGTCAAATAATAGGTCTGGGACAGGTAGCACGTCCGGTGAACAGGTCAGGATTCCATAGCCGCAGGCAGAACAGTTGAAACTGGAGCAGCAGCACGGCCAGGTGGACAGCAAGGAGTCATCATGCCAGGTAGTCCTGAGGCATGGTCCTAGGACTCAGGTCCTCCGAGAGAAAGAAAGAATTAGAGAGAGCACACTTAAATTCACACAGGACACCGGATAAGACAGGAGAAGTACTCCAGATATAACAAACTGACCCTAGCCCCCCGACACAAACTACTGCAGCATTAATACTGGAGGCTGAGACAGGAGGGGTCAGGAGGCCGAGTATAGCCCACAAAGATCTACGCCATGGCACAACCCGGAGGGGGGGTGCCAACCCAGACAGGAAGATCACATCAGTGACTCAACCCATTCATAGTGTCATACACAAGAAGACTTGAGGTTGTAATCGCTGCCCAAGGTGCTTCAACAAAGTCATGAGGAAAGGGTCTGAATACGTATGTAAATGTGATTTTTCAGTTTCGTATTTTTAACACATTTGCTAAATTTTCTAAAAACCTATTTTTGCTTTGTCATTATGGGGTATTGTGTGTAGATTGATGAAGGAAAAAAACTATTTAATACATTTTAGAATAAGGCTGTAACATAGCAAAATGTGGAAAAAATAAAAGGGTTTGAATAATTTCTGAATGCACTGTACTTGTAGCCTTTAGGAAAGGGAGTCTGGCCTACTTCTGCTAGCAAAATGCATTTGGCTGGAACACGCAGACACAAAGCAACACATCTGTGGCACTGTATTATCCTCAAAGCGGGTGAAGGTGTTTAGCTTGTTCAGAAGAAAGACGTCGGTGTCCGCGATGTGGCTCATTTTCCCTTTGTCGTCCGTGATTGTCTGTAGACCCTGCCTCACACGTCTCGTGTCTTAACCATTGAATTTCAACTCCACTTTGTCTTTAAACTGATGTTTTGCCTGTTTGATTGCCTTACGGAGGGAATAACTACACTGTTTGTATTCAACCATATTCCCAGTCACCTTGCCATGGGTTAATGCGGTGGTTTGCACTTTCAGTTTTGCACGAATGCTGCCATCTATCCACAGTTCCTGGTTTGGGTAGGTTTTAATAGTCACAGTGGGTACAACCTCTCCTATACACTTCCTGATGAACTCAAGTCACCGTATCCATGTATTTGTTGATGTTATTCCCAGAGGGTTTCCGGAAAATATCCCAGTCCACATGATCAAAACAATCTTGAAGCATGGATTCCAATTCGTCAGACCAGCATTGAATAGACCTTAGCAAGGGGACTTCCTGTTTGAGTTTCTGCCTACAGGAAGTGAGGAGCAAAATGGAGTCGTGATCAGATTTGCCAAAGGGATGTCGGGGGAATGCCTTGTAGGCATTCCAATGTTTTACCAGCACGAGTACTACAGTCAGTGTGTTGGTAGAACTTCGGTAGCGTTTTCCTCAAATTTGCTTTGTTAAAATCCCCATCTACAATAAATGCGGCCTCAGGATGTGGTTTCCAGTTTGTATAAAGTCCAGTGTCGTTCTTTGAGGGCTGTCGTGGTATCGGCTTGAGGGGGAATATACACGGCTCTGAATATAACCGAAGAGAATTCTCTTGGGAGGTAATACGGTCGGTATTTGCTGGTGAGGTCGGAAGAAAAGGACTTGAGTTTTTGTATGCTCTTAAATACAAGTAAAACTAAATGCATGCTCTTCAACCGATCGCTACCTGCACCTACCCGCCTGTCCAACATCACTACTCTGGACGGCTCTGACTTAGAATACGTGGACAACTACAAATACTTAGGTGTCTGGTTAGACTGTAAACTCTCCTTCCAGACCCATATCAAACATCTCCAATCCAAAGTTAAATCTAGAATTGGCTTCCTATTTCGCAACAAAGCATCCTTCACTCATGCTGCCAAACATACCCTTGTAAAACTGACCATCCTACCAATCCTCGACTTTGGCGATGTCATTTACAAAATAGCCTCCAATACCCTACTCAACAAATTGGATGCAGTCTATCACAGTGCAATCCGTTTTGTCACCAAAGCCCCATATACTACCCACCATTGCGACCTGTACGCTCTCGTTGGCTGGCCCTCGCTTCATACTCGTCGCCAAACCCACTGGCTCCATGTCATCTACAAGACCCTGCTAGGTAAAGTCCCCCTTATCTCAGCTCGCTGGTCACCATAGCATCTCCCACCTGTAGCACACGCTCCAGCAGGTATATCTCTCTAGTCACCCCCAAAACCAATTCTTTCTTTGGCCGCCTCTCCTTCCAGTTCTCTGCTGCCAATGACTGGAACGAACTACAAAAATCTCTGAAACTGGAAACACTTATCTCCCTCACTAGCTTTAAGCACCAACTGTCAGAGCAGCTCACAGATTACTGCACCTGTACATAGCCTACCTATAATTTAGCCCAAACAACTACCTCTTTCCCAACTGTATTTAATTTTTATTTATTTATTTATTTTGCTCCTTTGCACCCCATTATTTTTATTTCTACTTTGCACATTCTTCCATTGCAAAACTACCATTCCAGTGTTTTACTTGCTATATTGTATTTACTTTGCCACCATGGCCTTTTTTGCCTTTACCTCCCTTCTCACCTCATTTGCTCACATTGTATATAGACTTGTTTATACTGTATTATTGACTGTATGTTTGTTTTACTCCATGTGTAACTCTGTGTCGTTGTATCTGTCGAACTGCTTTGCTTTATCTTGGCCAGGTCGCAATTGTAAATGAGAACTTGTTCTCAACTTGCCTACCTGGTTAAATAAAGGTAAAATAAATAAAATAAAAATATGTTATTACACTATTTTTAGCTAAAAATGTAATTTCAAGTCTTATTCATACAGTTGTGTTGATTAGGAAATACATCAGATAAAATATTTAATATTTTTATCATATTTGTACTGTGTACTTCAAAAGTGACTACATCACCTTGACCAGAAAGGTGAGATGTCATCTTTTCTTGGAGTATGCTGTCACTCCTGCTCCCGCTCCCTGGCGCTCAAAGGAGCCAGACTCCCCAGCATTACGCACTCCTGCCACCATCAGTACGTACACCTGCCTTTTCCCATCATGTGCATCAGTGTATTATTGGACTCAATCATCTGTTTATTAGCTCCCCTATATTTGTCAGTTCCCCATCTCTGTTCCCCGCTGCTGCATTGATTGTCGATTGTCGTTGTTTTGCCCGTGTGCTAACGCTGTGCCTGTCTTGTTTCATGTTTATTCCTTTTAAAATGTTGACTCCCCGTACCTGCTTCTCATCTCCGGCGTCGGTCCTTACGTATGCAGCATTACTAGTTATTGTTTATGGTCCTCTCATGATAATTACTTTTGGGGATTATGTAGATTACATTTAAGATTATGAGAAAAAAATATTAATTAAGTTATTATTCCATTTTCATCTTAATTAGACCGATCTGGTTGAATAAAGGTGAAATACACTACATGGTCAAAAGTATGTGGACATCTGCTCATCGAACATCCCATTCCAAAACCATGTGCATTAATATAGAGTTAGTCCCCCCTTTGCTGCTATAACAGCCTCCGCTTTTCTTCGAAGGCTTACTACTAGATGTTGGAACATTGCTTCCATTCAGCCACAAGAGCATTAGTGAGGTTGGGCACTGATGTTGGGCAATTAGGCCTGGCTCGCAGTCGGCGTTCCAATTCATCCCAAAGGTGTTCTATAGGGTTGAGATCAGGGCTCTGTGCAGGCCAGTCAAGCTCTTCCACAGCGATCTCGACAAACCATTTCTCTATGGACCCCACTTTGTGCACGGGGGCGTTGTCATGCTGAAACAGGAAAGGGCCTTCCCCAAAATGTTGCCACAAAGTTGGAACCATAGAATCGTTCACGAATGTTGTAGTGTTAAGATTTCCCTTCACTGGAACGAAAGGGCCTAGACCGGACCATGAAAACAGCCCCAGACCATTATTCCTCCCCCACCAAACTTTGCAGTTGGCACTATGCATTGCAACCAAGGACATGTGATTTTTACATGCTACGCGCTTCAGCACTCCTATGTCGGTGCCACATGAAAAGTCACTGAGCTCTTCTGTACAGGCCATTTTACTACCAATGTTTGTCTATGGAGATTGCATGGATGTGTGCACGATTTTATACACCTGTCAGCAACGGGTCAGCAAAAGGTTAAATTGGTCTTTAAATGCAGTAAACTATAGGCATATGCACTTTCATGATAAAACAGTTTTTGCCATTGTGGGTTTTGTAGAATAGTGTGAAATTAACAACTCCAAAAAATCCCATTCTAACAAAAACAAGTTTAAATGCCTTTATCATATATATTCCTCAAACTCAACTCTGTACCTGTCAGTTCCACTGCTTTTTTCCCCTCTCATTGTTCCACTCCAGTGAGGGACTGAATTAGACCTGGGACACCAGGTGTGTGTGCTATTAATTATAGGGCAGAACAGAAAACCAGCAGGCTCCGGACCTCGTAGTGTAAGAGTTTAATAGGCTACCCCAATATACAGTACCAGTCAAAAGTTTGGACACCCTGGAACGAGACCTACTCGTTTTCTTTTTTTGTACTATTTTCTACATTGTAGAAGAATAGTGAAGATAGAGCCCAACCTGTTTTGAGCCCCACATTTTTAGCAAAACAATTATACATTGCCTGTTTTGCATGCTATTTTGGCATTGTCACGCTGGTATAAAGTATTTGGAGACAGGTGTAGGAATACACAATAAGGGTTTTTAATACACCTAAATCAAACACTGTATACTAAAACACTGGGCTGATCCCAAACAAAGGGAGAGTTATATTGACTACGTCCGTCGTCGCTCCCTTATTCATGTTTTAATCGAAATTACGGAATGCCTCTTATCCTCATCGTTTCCTTATGCCATAGTGCAATAAATGTATTGTTTAGTGTTGTGTAGTTTCTTTGCTGGCATGCATCCAACTTTTTTTTGTTGAGTTTGCCTGACCAAGATTTACATGCTAAAATCACCACTGGTCTGCTGCCAGTTGGTCTTGTCTTGTCAAGCCTACAAGCGTGTTTTTCTGTACTGTTCTCCTTAGTCCCGGTTTTCCAGTTCTTCTGGTTTTGACCTTTCTGCCTGCCCTGAGCCTGCCGTTCTGTACCTTACAGTGGTAGGCCTATAGCTAAAGACCATAAAGTTAGAAGCGGTAGGTCTGTAGAACAAACAGCTTAAAGAGTAACTTTGAAAATCAAATATTTTAGGCTTAGTTAGTGAAATACGTCAATTCTGGTCTTCATTTTGACCGTTCGTTGCAAAAGTGATGTTAGTCTTTTAGTAGTAAATTTCTCTTTTTGCCTCTAGCGGTTCAACTCTACCATTGAAGTTGTGACGTAGAAGCACCTTGAGAACGTGCCTCTACGTCATCTCAAGGGAGGGATTCGGTATGAAACACAGTCCCTTCTAGATGCTGGGTGGTACCACCTCAAGGCTTCCTATAAAAGCAGGTGACAGCTCACCTTATTTCACAATGGTCTTGGCATATATTTTGCATTATGCTTCATTGACTACTGACATTAAAACATAATTCAAAAGGCAGTAAAGGCACATTTCCTCATATGACCAAATTCAAACTTTTTTGCTTACCGTTTCGTCGATGTGCTTTTACTATCATGACACAAGGCGAGACCCAGATGCCGATACAGGAGGCAGAGTCTTACAATATGTATGAATCCAATAGGGGAAGTCAAGAGAATGGTTGTGGACAGGCAAAAGGGTCAAAGCCAGTTCAGAGTTCAAAAGGTACCGAAGGGCAGGCAGAATCAAGGTTAGGGTAGGCAGGATGATCAGGCAGGCGGGAAAGTAGTCCAGAGTTAGGCAGGAGTCAAAACCGGGAAGACTATCAAAAAGAGAACGGGAAACATACAAGATGAACTGACACAGAGAGACAGGAAACACAAGGATAAATACACTGGGGAGAATAAGCGACACCTGGAGGGGGTGGAGACAATCACAAGGACAGGTGAAACAGATTAGGGCAGATCAGGGCGTGAGCAGCGGGGTGCTAGGGTCTGGCGACGGTCCGCTTGTCAACGATACCTGGAGTTGGTCTTGAGAATAACCACTCTGGCTCTTCTCCAGGTACGTCGACAGCAGCGGACAAACATCTGGGCCGAGGGTACGCTGACCTCCTGCTCAGGGAAGAACATTTTTAATTATTTACACATACCCATTGATTTTTGAATAATATAACTTATCTAATAAAAGCCTCATGAGCTTAGTCTAATTGTCATTAAAAAAAACACATTTACATTACCAAGTACATTAATGGGGTAAACTCTAAGAGTATACCCTAAGAGTATAGGTTGTTTGAGGGAAGGTTTGAATTGTAATAAAACCCATCCGATGTGAGTACATCTGTTATTGAAGTACATTAGATCAATAAAGCTGCTTATGCTGAAAAGCCTTGTTAGTGCATAGGTCAAATTTGCTTTTGAATTTCCTGTCTTTTTCGGGATTCAGACAATAGCAAATATTTCACTTAAAACTTTGTTTTTTAAAATTATTTCACAGGGTTTTTTCCAGAAGGTCTGATAATAGCACAATTCCTGCCACCATTCCTACCACCATCCTGCAAACATTATTACTGCGCATTATAACTTTATGAAATGGCATAAAACACAATGGTTGTCAATGGCAACCTAGTGTTTGGTTTTGAAAATGTTACAGCTCTCTAACAGTTTAAGCTACAGACACTAGACCAACTGTACAAAGGTCTTACAATTACATAACTATTGTAGTTTAGGAACTATAAAATTAATTAAAAATGCATACATTTGCATAAAAGGAATACATTTACCAGTACCTAACTTCCCCAAAGATGGATTTATTTGGATTTTTTAAAGAGGTTATAATGTCCTTTCTCCAGAACCACAGGACCAGTCTTTAAAAAACGTGGTATACTGCATCTATGGAGAAGGATTTCTCATCTGATTTCTCTTTGTGGCCATCCATGGAAATTGTCTTTCTGGACCAGTCGTCAGTTAAAAACTGCAGTATGAAACAACACTGTAGGAGCAGTTGAATCCGTGCTTCTAGACCAGAACCCTGGCCCCTTGGTGTGCACCTGTATGCGTATTGAAATCTACAATGGCAATAACGACTGATTTTATTGGAGGTGCAGAAAAGGTG
This sequence comes from Oncorhynchus tshawytscha, assembly GCF_018296145.1. Classification (NCBI taxonomy): domain Eukaryota; kingdom Metazoa; phylum Chordata; class Actinopteri; order Salmoniformes; family Salmonidae; genus Oncorhynchus; species Oncorhynchus tshawytscha. The sequence goes on from NC_056452.1 coordinate 2,936,258, forward strand.
GATTTGGCACAATAAACTTGGATTATTTCCAGAAAATACATTTTTTCAGTAGCATGTAACTTTTTATTTAGACCTTTTTTGGAAGTACATACCAGCTGTGACGGCAGTATTGACAATAATTGATCAGCGAAACTCCATTCTTTGGTAAGTACCGAACATACTTTAACATTATTAAGCTTGAAAACCTGGTGAATGGCAAGTTGAATGTCTGCTTCCTAGGCTTAAAGGAGAATCGCCCTATTCAACGTCTCTGGTTCAGGTAGGCCTAAGTGATGTTCATGCACACTTTCTTTCACATTTACGTTAGCTGCATAGCTAAGCGTAACGTTTTCTACAGATAATTCATGCCAACACTGCCACTTAAATGTCTTGACATTCATTCAAATAAAACGTACCTCTAAAGTACTGCCCTGTCTCTATCCGAATAAAACCAGTGCACTATTTTCTAGTGCTGAACTCAAGAGCGCCCGCTGACAAGCTAATGGCGAGGTATTACACTACTAGACCACAGAGTTTCTGTCTTTGTGTCACCAGACCAGGGGCCTAATGTATAATCGTATATCAGTTGTTCAATATATTTATTGGGTTTCTATGTTCTACCTTGGTATAGGATCTGAGATTAAATAGGTATTGTTGGGGCTGCAGCACCCTCAGCGCCCCTACTTCCCGCTGCTATGATTTCTAAACATCAAAACAATGGCAAATTGTTGTGGACCTGTCAGCAGAATGTTTGAATTCAACAATGTTTAATATAGACTTTTCCCGCCAACCTAAATATTATGGACTGCCTGCGAATTCTGAATCATAGTACTGCAGGGCAAGGCTACTCAAAAAAATGCAATTACAGTACTTACAGTAATATTTCTCATGTATTTTTGTTCTACTTGACCTGTCTTTTTAAAACAATGTTATAGTACTACTGATATTCACTAGTGGACTGTTGGGAAAGAGCAAGCAAGAAAGGCATTTCACTGTACTTGTGCACATGACAAAAAATTGAAACATAGGCCTACTTCAATGTAAAAGATCAGCTGTTAAATTCGACTGTATACCAGTATTATAAATATTATACAATGTGCTGCATATAATATGGCAAAACTTGAACTAGCCTATCTAATGACTAAGCTACTAGGTCCAATTAAATGAGATGTGCATGGTCATTTGTTGTAGGCTATGGCTCATTTTGGGAATATGAACCCATCACAGCCAGAAAGGTGAGGAATATATTCTGCAATGGTTATGCAAATAAAATAGTAAAAGATTCCTCTTTTTTACCCCCTTTTTCGATCTTGTCTCATTGCTGTAAATTCCCAATGGGCTCAGGAGGCAAAGGCCGAGCCATGCGTCCTCCAAAACATAACCCGCCAAATCACGCTTCTTTACACTCGTCCGCTTAACCCGGAAGCCAGCCGCACCAATGTGTCAGAGGAAACACCGTTCAACTGACAACCGAAGTCAGCCTGCAGGCGCCCGGCCCTCCACAAGGAGTCGCTAGAGCACAATGAGCCAAGTAAAGCCCTCCAGCCAAACCCTCCCCTAACCCGGACGACGCTGGGCCAATTGTGTGCCGCCCTATGGGATACCCGATCACGGCAAAGTTGTGACACAGCCTGGGATTGAATACGGGGCTAAAAGTAAAACACATACATTTTCGCTCCTCACTAATGGCAAATGATTGCATTCTCGTTACTGTTTTCCTGTTTTTAGTTTATCATGAATAAGCTTATCATCATATCCCCTATTTGCACAAAATATTTACATGCCAGCTTGCAATACAATATTTCAACCATTAGCAGATGTGCATACACATGGTCTAAACCCTTCAAACCTAACTCTGGACCTCGAAGCCAGTTCCACAGCATTTTTTCATTGTTCCCCTATAAATCAGGGACTGACTTAGACCTGGGACAACAGGTGTGTGCAATTAATTATCGGGTTGAACAGAAAACCAGCAGTCTCCAGCCCTCGTAGGGTAAAAGTTGAATACTCCTGGTCTAAATTTTGTGGGGAGGTGAGAGCATTCTCAAGTCAAGTTCCATTTTTATAAATACCAACTTTTGTGTGAACTGGCACATGCACATTTTGGGTTATATTTTGTATATACGCACAGTTTATAAATAAGGCCCCAGGGCTCTTCAACCCTGTTCCTGGAGAGCTATGACCCTGTGGGTTCTCTCTCTAACCCCAGTTGTAACTACCCATTCATTATTAACCAGCTAATTATTAGAATCAGGTGCACTAGATTAGGGTTGTAGTGAAACCTAGAGGACAGTATCTTTCCTGGAACAGGGTTGGAGAGCCCGGCACTAGACAATACCTCACCATACATACCCTTGTCAGTGGGGCACTCTTGAGGACTGGTGATCGACTTGACGATCATCAACCAGAAAGTGCCATGTCTTATTACAGAAAGGTATGAACCTTTTGGTTAAACCACTGGGGTAAATCTCAGATAAAAACATACCCTGGTCAAAAGTCGTGCACTATGCAGGGAATAGGGTGCCATTTGGGACAGACATAGTGCACTGTGTAGGGAATAGGGTGCAATTTTGGACACAAGTGCTTTAGTGAGTTGTCATCAGGGATCATTAGAACAGTTCCTGGAGTTACAGTTGTACAACATCAGAGGCCTGTTCAGGTTGGTGCCACATAATAGAACATTGAGATAGAAATTGTGGAGAAGATATGATGATTATCTGTCAGGTAGACTAGGGATTGTGTCAGCTGTATTACTAACCTTTTTATCTGAACAGATTTCTTTGCTCTAAACATTTCACCTCTGAATATTGGCCAGGGTTCTTTTTTGTAACATCCTTAAATTCTAAGGTTGATCAATTCAACACCAGGAAGAGATATCTAACTTTGTTCAAAGAGGTTGTCAACTTGCTTCCTGGACTGAGCAGAAGTATTAGTACACGGTTGTCATTTATAAATAAACTACCAGTAGTTCACACTCTTACAATCACAGTAGGTAATATGAAATAAGTAGCCCAACTGGCCACAAGGTGGTATTATTCTTTTTTGTTGTTGATTGTTTATACTGCCATCTTGAGGCCAGGTGGGCTATGAAATATGTAGACAAATTGAATATGGAACAATGTTGTTGATAAGAGATGTCTCCATTTTGAGATCATATTGTATAGAAACAGAGTCCTGTTTTGGCATTACCTTCCAGTGAACTAAAATAACTCCCACAGTGACTAAAGCAAAGGGTTGACTTGCCTTGTTTTGGATTCAGACAATATCATAAGGTGAATGTCAATGGTTTATAAAAAGCACATGGGGAACAAAATAATAAAGCAAATAATATGATTCAGAACAAAACTTTTTAATCTAAGTCCTCTGTTACTATTCCTGAAACCCTCTTCCCCCACATATCACTTCCTCTGGCTTTCAGTGAAGCCACACACAGGGGGTCTACTTCAGGGATAGATAGATATATATATATATCTCAGCAATAACAGAACCTTGAGGAGAGGCATGAGCAACACATACTCTTCATTGTTCACATGCTCACATACAAAGGCGTGGACAGATTTTAGAATGCACACACACGGTTACATGCATACACAAAGTGCACATAACTATGGCACAGCAAACACATGGAAAGAGAGTCATACTTTGTATGAATTCAAGCTATTACAATTTAGTTGCCAAATGTTTAGTTCTAGAGAGCAACATAGGAAAGGCAGATGGTTAAATGTGGCAAAGGAAATGGTAATAAGTTACCAAGCCTACAGATTGTGTAATGGACATACACAAACAACAAAATGACAAGGCAGGGTGTTACATACATGTAAGGCAAAAGTGGAGAGAAAACATTCTCCAGAGTGGTGTGGTAGCATCTCAACATCGAGTAGTGTGTGATTGAGACCATGGGTGCAATGCATCCAAACACATCCAAAATTGGGGGGGGGGCACACACAGTAAACCAGGTGTCATCAGTCACCCCCTGTGTCTGACCCTCACTTGTTAAGTACAATAGGTTCACTGCACAGTCCACTCCCCCTGTCCACAACTCTATACTTCTATCCTATTGTCCTGCTCCCATCTCTCCTTTTCCCCCTCACACAGAAAGGCAATCAAGGTGAATAAAAATAAGACTTCCATTAAATGATACCACCACCACCCCCACAAAAAACAAGTGATCATAACCGAGAAAACCAATCAACACAATGTAAAATAAATCCTAAATGGCAACAAATACAAAATCTCACTTGAAAATCCATTTTAAAAGAATATCAACTTAAAGAAGCAGCAATGGAAATAGCATAGGCGCAAAAAATAAAGGTGAGATGGCGAGAGAGAAAAAAAAAGTCAGCTGGAATGGCCTCCAAACATACTCCCTGGTCCCCTTCCCCCCCACTCCAGAACAATATGCTGGCAACCCCACCCTGACAGCGGGCACCTCTCTCCCTGTGTATGTAAGGCCACTTTTGGCACAGAGACTTGGGCACATGCAGTGTTGTGCCGAGAGTGGATTCCACTTATGGGTGGTAGTGGAGCCATCTGGTGGCTGCAGCTTCTATAATTTAAACTTAAACCGTGACCTCATGGACAAGAGGGTTGTGTTTATTAGGGCACACCGTTTCTCATTGGACAAGTTAAGATGGAACCTCTCTGTTTTAGACCACTTTCTTCCGTTTCGTGCCTATTGAACATGACCCAGGAATGAAGGCCCGTTTTTGATCACTTTCAAAATGTCTGCCCGATTTTGACACAGCTAATATGTTCCGTGCCTGTTATGGGACTAACTTCAAGCCTACGATGCCTATTCTATAGAGGCCTTCAATCAAATCGATATGCATGCGTACGATTGCCGGTGGATACCCAATGTGCATCGAGTCTACTGTGTAAATGTCCAGGATTCTATGAATCAATATAGTATTTAGATCAAGTTTGATGACAAAGGGGCCTTATTTCTCACTCTATACAAGGCAAAGCTTACTGAATGCAAACATCAATCAAGTCAAGAAAAATCTAATGTGAAAAATAAATACTTCAAATAATTTCAACAACCCCCAAAAAAACATGAAACGGTCAACAACAAAAAAGTCTATACTTTGATGGAATTCATAGATGCGCAGGTGCTGTGCAGGTAGCCATGGGGACTGAGCTCCACCCCATTCTGGTGTCCGGCTGCCTTGATTGGTGAGTGAGGAAAGAGGTGGGGTTAAGTGGTGACGAGCTCCTGCTACTCCAGTTTCACACCAGTCTTCTCTGTGTTGAGTAGATGGAGACTGTCGTCTATCAAGAAACTGTCGAGGGGAAGAAAAAAAAAAAGAGACAAAGTTGGTTTTGGAATAGAGGTGCAAAACAAATGCAAGCCTAGATGTTGGATGATGGTTGTGTAAAGGTTGAGGGGAATTTTCAAAAACATGAAAATGTGCTCTGTAGAGTAAGTGGGAGCAAGTAGCCATTACAATGAGCCTGTCCTCCCCATTTCTCAGCTTCCACTGGAATAGATCGATAGACAAGAGGTATACGTGCCTGTAAAAGAGGAAATGCACAGGCACAGTGCTGAGGTGCCAGACTGCATGGGCATCCAGGACCCAGAACAGCGGCGGGAAGTCGAGCAACTCCAGCAGGGCCAGGCCGTGGAGCAGCACCACCACCACGCCACACTTCCACCAGTAGGGCAGTGTCCGCCGGTTCTGCCAGCACCAACACAGCCACCACAGCAGGTTCACTATGCCTGTGAGAGGGACAGGGAACAGGAGGTGGTGGAGAGAGGCGGGAATGAGGAGAGAGAGGGAGGAGGGGGTAGGGGATAGTGTGGTAGGGAAAACGAGAGAGATTGAGACTGACCGCAAGCAGGGAAATGCTAAAGTGAATGTTACCATGGGAACAATTGACTAGAATTAAATATTTGTATTTTTTGCTTGTTATGGATTAAGGTACGGTTAAGCGTACCTATGGTGGCGTTGGCAGCCATGTTGTAACCATAGTCGAAGCTGACGAAGGTCAGGTAAGACACGTGGGAGGTGAAGGCCAGGATGAGCAGAACCCCTACCATGCTGGACACCCCCGGCCTCTTCAGCCCCAACGTCCTGGGGAGATATAAGGGCCAATGTTATATCATACACTGTCCTAAAATATAACCATACAGAGGTTAATAATCACCTTTCATATTTTCCTTGTGTTTACGAGCCATCTATTAACAAACCCAGGAATAAAGCACTTTATGGAAGGAAATATTTGTTGCCAACCGCAACAGCTATGTATGTATATTAACATAAGATAAACATAAATATTATCACTCACGGCTTATTGAGGTCGATTCTATACTGATGCAGTTTGTCTTTGTCAATGATCCTTCAGTGTTTTTACCGTATGTCATAAGGGTTAATCAACAATATTCTTGAGGAAAAAGTATGAGGGAAAAAAGCCTGTTTTTAAACTTACCTCACACAGCATAAGTAGATGGAGTAGAGGATGACAGCAGATGCACAGAAGTAGTCCATTTTCTTGAAGGTAAATACAAACAAATTGGCAAATATATATGTTGCTTATAAAACGGTTAGTTCTGACCAACAACAAAAAACAGTGAAGAGATCACCCTCGACATCAAGGGATTGGTGATGAGGTGTTAGTTATTGACAACAATCCATGGCAAATGCCTGTTAACAGTTCCATCTGAATTATTACGCTGCATCCTAATTTATGAATTGAAAAATGTTCATAGAAAATAAATAGGTTGTTTTCAACTCATGAATTGAACGCCACAAAATTGGTGACTGGTAGAGAGAGGTCTATCTGAATCGGACTGATGTAATCTGAGGATCATACATTTTAATGGTAGTACAAGACAACAATGTCATTAGACCCTAGAGTTTGGTTCATCTGATTAGCTAATTGCCTGTTTGTTATAAAAGATTGAGTGGAAGCTCTCTCTTGTCCTGGCAGATGGTTTGGCATTGAATGAATCACACTGTAGCTTAAAGTATGTTCTAGCTACCCGCAATTCCAAACTGATTGTCAGGGTTGGGGCTTTTATTCCATCCAAATTTCACTCAATTGAGAAAACAAACTGCATTTCCATTGAGAAATGTGTCCAATTCAACAGGAATTGAAGAGGAATTGATTTCTACCCTGGTTTCTCAACGTATGCTATGTGTCACCGATGGCTATACCCTAATTGTAACACATGCTGTATTAACCACTTGCTGTATGAAGGTTAGGTAGGTTATGATAGGTTTTGACCATTACCTCAGTGAGATAGGTGTCCCGGGTGTGGAACACTGTGGACCAGAACCAAGCATTGAGAGAAACCTGAAGAAAGAGAATTTATTTAAAAAACAAGTTTACATAAGTATATATTAATATGAATAAGCAAAAAAGGTTAAGTTAAGTTTCTGAAAACTTACGTACACTCAAATGCACACATTACAATGTATAGGAAAATGCTACAATGGTGTAAGTCTTGGTGGACCTCTGTCTTACACACAACACACTCACGAAACAAACAGTCAAACACACCAGAGAGAAGGCGGTGATGGTGTAGTACATAGGGCTCTGGTGTGGCACAGAGCTGCGGTAACGCAGCAGCATCAGAAGGCAGGCCAGGCCGTTGAGCAGAGAGGCCAGAGCAGATGCTGGCTCCTCGAAGCACAGGAACCGCGCAAATGGCCACTGTAGAAGAGAGCAGGACAAAGAAGGATAGAGTGAGACAAAATAGAGGGAGTGACTCCTAGTCTTTCATTATTCCCATATATATATATATATATATATATATATAAATAACCTAGTGGTTCATTTCCAAACCTCTCCTTGAGTACCCCCAAATCGTTCCACTAATTTGCAGTACTAGCGCACCTTATCCAACTAATCAAGGACTTGAACCACTTGAATTAGCAGGGCTAATACTGAACAAGGGCTGCTAGTTAAATAAAACGCACACAACATACACTACCGTTCAAAAGTTTGGGGTCACTTAGAAATGTCCTTGTTTTTGAAAGAAAATCACATTTTTTGTCCATTAAAATAACATCAAATTGATCAGAAATACAGTGTAGACATTGTCAATGTTGTAAATGACTATTGTAGCTGGAAACAGCAGATTTATGGAATATCTACATAGGCGTACAGAGGCCCATTATCAGCAACCATCACCCCTGTGTTCCAATGGCACGTTGTGTTAGCTAATCCAAGTTTATCATTTAAAAAAGGCTAATTAATCATTAGAAAACCCTTTTGCAATTATGTTAGCACAGCTGAAAACACTTGTTCTGATTAAAGAAGCAATAAAACCGGCCTTCTTTAGACTAGTTGAGTACCTGGAGGTTCAGCATTTGTGGGTTCGATTAAAGGCTCAAGGTGGCCTGAAACAAAGACCTTTCTTCTGAAACTCGTACGTCAATTCTTGAAATCCGAGAAATGAAGGCTATTCCATGTGAGAAATTGCCAAGAAACTGAAGATCTCTTACAACACTGTGTACTACTCCCTTCACAGAACAGCGCAAGGCCCCGGTGCACAACTGAGCAAGAGGACAAGTACATTAGAGTGTCTAGTTTGAGAAACAAACGCCTCACAAGTCCTCAACTGGCAGCTTCATTAAATAGTTCCCGCAAAACACCAGTCTCAACGTCAACAGTGAAGAGGCGACTCCGGGATGCTAGCCTTCTAGGCAGAGTTGCAAAGAAAAAGCCATATCTCAGACTGGCCAATAAAAATAAAAGATTAAGATGGGCAAAAGAACAGACACTGGAGAGAGAAACTCTGCCTAGAAGTCCAGCACCATGGTTTCCAGGTGTTTGATGCCATTCCATTTGCTCCATTCTGGTCATTATTATGAGCCATTCTCCCTCAGCAGCCTCCTATGATTGATACACTATCCAAAGTGTAATTAATAACTTCACCATGCTCAAAGGGATATTCAATGTCTGCTTTTTAATTTTTTATTACCCATGTGAGGCATTGGAAAACCTCCCTGGTCTTTGTCGTTGAATCTGTGCTTGAAATTCACTGCTCAACTGAGTGACCTTACAGATAATTGCATGTGTGGGGGCTACAGAGATGGGGTAGTCATTCAAAAATTATGTTAAACACCATTATTGCACACATAGTGAGTCCATGCAACTTATTAACTGACATGTTAAGCACATTTTTACTCCTGAAGTTATTTAGTCTTGCCATAAAAAAAAGGGTTTGAATACTTATTGACTTAAGAAATATCAGCTTTTCATTTTTTATTAATTCGGCAGAAATGAGTTAAATTCGTTCTTGATTTTTTTTTCGCTGTAGAAAGACGCAAACAAAACGTGGAGCTTGCCAGTCGAGTGATGCTAGCCTCTTGTAACTACCCATCCCGGATCCGGGAGCATTGTTATCAACTGACACTAATTAGCATAACGCAACGGACATAAATATTACTAGAAAATATTCATATTCATGAAATCACAAGTGAAATATATTGAAACACAGCTTTGCCTTTTGTTAATCAACCTGTCATCTCAGATTTTGAAAATATGCTTTACAGCCAAAGCAAGACAAGCAATTGTAAGTTTATCGATAGCCTAGCATAGCATTATACCTAGCTAGCAGCAGGCAACCTGGTTACGAAAATCAGAAAAGCAATCGAATTAAATCGTTTACCTTTGATGAGCTTCGGATGTTTTCACTCACAAGACTCCCAGTTAGATAGCAAATGTTCCTTTTTTCCAAAAGATGTATTTTTGTAGCCGAAATAACTCTGTTAGTTCTTCACGTTTGGCTGTGAATTCAACCGGAAATTGCGGTCACGACAACGCCAAAAAATATTCCAAATTAGCTCCATAATATCGACAGAAACATGGCAAACGTTGTTTATAATCAATCCTCAAGGTGTTTTTCAAATATCTATTTGATAATATACCAACCGGGACAGATGGCTTCTTAGTAGGAAAGAGAGAAACAATGGCCGCATTTGTGTCTTACGCACAAAACACTGAGAGACTCCAGCTGACCACTGACACAATGTTGACGTTCAGGCTCATTTTTCAAAATAAAAGCCTGAAACTATGTATTGTGACACTAGACACATTAGGGAAGCCATAGAAAAGGAATCTGGTTGATATCTCATTCACTGCTCAATAGGGACGCATAGGAACGCAGCGCTTTCTAAATCAGAGTCCCTTCCTGATTGGATTTTTCTCAGGCTTTCGCCTGCAATATCAGTTCTGTTATACTCACAGACAATATATTTACAGTTTTGGAAACTTTAGTGTTTTCTGTCCTAAGCTGTCAATTATATGCATATTCTAGCATCTGGTCCTGACAAAATAGCCCGTTTACTTTGGGAACGTTATTTTTCCAAAAATGAAAATAGTGCCCCCTAGAGTCAACAGGCTAGCTAGCCTTTGATGTCATGGCCACGAGTGCCTCGAGGGATAGGAAGAGTTTCGCTGCAGGAGAAAGTGAAGTTAGCGTGAGTTAAAAGGAAAAAAAGGGTCTGGGAGTAAGGGACTGTCTAAAAAGTGTGAGAATGAAAAATAAACCGAAAATGTCTGCATTGATTGGAAATATAGGGACATTTGATGAATCTGTGGAACAATGGAGTTCTTACACAAAACGTTTTGAGCACTTTGTGTTGTCAAATGGAATTAAAGCAGAAGTCGTCGTGACAATTTTTGACTGTTATGGGAGGAAAAACATTCAATCTACTACCCAGCCTAGTAACGCTTGAAAAACTTGGTGATAAATCATATGATGAAATTGTGGCTACCTTAAAAGGACATTCTCCCAAACCACTGATAATCGCAGAGAGATTCCAGTTTCATAAGAGAAATCAAGAGGAGGGGGAATCAATCTCACAGTTTGTGGCTGTATTGAAACAGTTATCTGAACACTGAATTTGGGCGATCAATGAGTGACACTATACATGTGTGTGGCATGCGCAGCGAGGCAATTCAGAAACACCTTTTGACTGAGAGTAACTTAACATTGCAGAAGGCAATAGAAGTGAGTATGTCAATGGAAATGGCAAATAAAGATGCACAACAGCATAAGGTGTCTACGTGGTTAAAAAAAACAAGGCAGGGGGTGGCAAGCCATGCTATCGCTGTGGGAAACCAGGTCACCAAGCAGAGGAGTGTTGGTGCAAAGACAGACTGCAGAAGTTGTGGGAAAAAAAGTCACATCGAACAAGCATGTAAAAACAAAAAGACAATCAAACAAAAGTACTGAACAAAGGAAAAGCGACTTCAGGAAGTACATAAAATGGTGCACACAGAGGATGAACAAAGTGATACCCTGTCTGAAGGGGAAGAATTTTTGCATGTTTTGACCCTTTCAGACAAAGAGCTATGGACCAGATACTGAGCGGGCTCACTGGGGTCCAATGTTACCTCGATGATCAACTCATCACCGGCAAAGACGAGCAGGAGCACCTGAGAAACCTGAACGCTACACTACAGAGATTGGAGTACGGTCTGAGGGTCCGGAAGGACAAATGCGAGTACCTCTATTGAGTATCTGGGCCACGTCATTCGTTCGGGGCTCCAGAAGGCGCCATCGAAGGTGAAGGCCGTTGCGGAAGCTCCATCCCCACAGAACGTGAGTCAGCTGAGATCATTCTTAGGACTACTGACATACTACACAAAGTTTGTGCCAAACCAGGATAACATGTTAAAGCCACTACATTAACATTTTAACAAAACCAAACAGTGGAATTGGACAGACAGACGTGAGGAGGCCTTCAAGAAAGTGAAAAAAAGCCTTAGCTCAGTCAGAGGCCCTAACCCACTTCAACCCCAACTTGCCATTACAGTTGGCATGTGATGCATCGCCTTATGGCGTTGGTGCCGTTGTCTCACACATCATGCCATCAGGTGAAGAAAGGCCAATTGCTTTTGCATCACGGACCTTAAGTAAAGCCGAGAGCAATTATGCACAGATAGAGTGAAGCACTCGCCATTGTGTTTGGAGTTAAGAGTTAAGTTCTGTTTGGCCGACGATTCACACTGCAGACGGACCATAGACCCCTCACCTACATCTTTGGTCCCCACACCGGCATTCCGTCGCTTGCAGCCAGCCGCATGCAGCGATGGCCGTTATTGTTATCTGCTCACCAGTACGATATCAAGTACAGAAGGTCTGAGCAGCACTGCAATGCAAACGGCCTCTCAAGGCTTCCCTTACCTGTCGCACACACTGAGCACTCCTACTTCAAGGAAGTGACGAACGCTCCAGTTACATCTGTCCAAGTGAAAAGGTTCACCCACACTGATCCAGTGATGTCTGAGGTCATGGACATTGTCACTCGTGGAAAAGGAGAGATGTCGGACAGCCTACAACCTTACCTAGTGAGGAGAAACGAGCTCACAGTTCAGTTTGGATGCTTGCTATGGGGTTTTTGAGTCATCATAACGCCGCCACTGAGAAGGCAGGTGCTTGAAGAACTCTATTCAGGGCACTGTGGCATGGTGCGAATGAAGGAGATTGCACGCAGCTACTTTTGATGGCCAGGTCTGGATGCAGCTATCGAAGACAAGGTCAAGTCATGTTCTGCATGTCAAAAGATGAGGAACATACCTCAGCTAGCGCCACTACACCCATGGGACGTCCCAGAGGAGCCTTGGCAGCGAGTCCACAGACTATGCAGGCCCACTGGAGGATCGTATGTTCTTAGTCGTAGTTGACGCACACAGCAAATGGCCTGTCACAGTGATGAAGAGCACCTCAGCGGAGAGAACCATCGAAGACCTACGGTCAATCTTCAGTCGCTTTGGCTTGCCAACGCAACTCGTTAGTGATAATGGCCCCCCAACTGGTGTCTGAAGAGTTCCGGTCATTCATGAAGCAAATGGAATTCAGCACAACAAGTCAGCGCCGTATCACCCTGCAACGAACGGCCTCGCTGAAAGGTTTGTCCAAACGATGAAGCAAGCTTTAAAATCATCACAAGGGAATGGCTCCTTCAATAGGCGTCTAAACACCTTCCTGTTAACCTACAGAAACACTCCCCACGCTACAACCAAAGTGGCACCCGCGTCAGCCATGATGAAAAGACAGCTTCGCACGCGACTCAACCTCCTGAGACCTCCAAAGACGAGACGGGTTGTACAGAAACAGAGAGCACAGGTGGAGAGACAGAGCAAAGCAAAAGACAGAAGCTTTACATACCCTACATACTCATCTCATATGTATATACTGTACTCGATACCATCTAATGCATCTTGCCTATGCCCTTCTGTACCATCACTCATTCATATATCTTTATGTACATATTCTTTATCCCTTTACACTTGTGTGTATAAGGTAGTAGTTTTGGAATTGTTAGATTACTCGTTGGTTATTACTGCATTGTCGGAACTAGAAGCACAAGCATTTCGCTACACTCGCATTAACATCTGCTAACCATGTGTATGTGACAAAAATTTGATTTGATTTGGAGAGAGAGAGTTCTTTCTCAGAACTACACTACTGCAAAGCTCCAAAGTGGATACCAGCAACAGTGGTTGCACAAAAAGGGCCTGTGTCCTACACAGTTCACACACCGGAAAACATAATCTGGAGGAGACACTTGGATCAACTGTTGCCAGGAACCAACCTCAGAGATGACTCATGTCAAGTGACAAACCAAGATCAGCTACTGGAGATCTACCATGACTACGAGCTATCACCTGAACATCCACTGCAGCAACCTACAAATGTGGAAAGTGCTCCAGACTCACTTGAACCAGCCAGAGTGCCTACTCAGGGTCCTGTTGCACCCCAGTCTGGGCATACACCATCACCACTCACTCAGAGGTAATGTTACTGTAGACTCACCTGTATGTCGTCATTACCCTGCAAGAGAAAGATGACCCCCTGACAAGTTGACTATTTAGTTCAGACTAACCTCCGACATTGGGGCAGAATACACCCCTGGGTTAAGTCTGGGGACTGAGGCAGTCTACCCTCTATCCCTAGTTTAGAAAAGGTTCTTCTGAAAAGATAAATTTACATTAAGATAACTTATATTAAGAAGAAAACAATAGGCTAAACAGTGAATATTTACTTTTTCCTTAAGAGTGATCAAAGGCAAAGGGGGAGGAATATGTTGTGTATTGATATTCTAGGTTTGTCCCTTTAGGGCACCTGTAACCCCCCCTTGCTTACCTACGTTGAAATGCTTGGAGTGTTCTTCCTGTGAAACGCATTAAACAATGCTCACGTTAATTTATATTCCCATCTCATGTCCTGTCCTTATATTAGTTGTATAAGTAATACAGTGTGCTATACAACAGAAATCTCTAATATAAGTAAAATAATTTGATAGGTACCTGGGGCTGAGTCAGTAATAAATCTGTGGAACAGTTGAATTAATATTACCCTTTTCTCTACAGATAGCCAACCTAGCTGCTTAAATTGCTTCAGTACAATTCTCACCAGCTTGTTTTGATTGGTCTGTAGCTTATTCTTTAGATGTTTGGGTCTGCTGGTTAACCATGATGTGCACACAATCAAAAGTGACACTGAACTAGCACACCTGCCAGAATCCTTAGGGTGTCACTATCCAAATATTTGGATGTCCCAAGCTAGGAATTTACATTTTTTGGTTTAACATTGTTAAAACCTTCAGGACCAGTCTCACCGGTTAGGTACCTATTCAGTTCACACTCATGGTAACTGACTTGAGATTTTGTGCCCACTTTGACACTAAAACCGAGGGATTCGTTTTTTCTAAGATGCAGAAAAAGGTTGTTATCCGAAAGCCATTTATTGACACTGGATAACTCTGCACTAAGGATCTCACGGTAAGGTTGACCATAGAATGCATAGAACCATACCTTTCCATGGAACTGTGGGATGCTGTAGCCTTCAGCCTGGTACAGTCCCACTGTTTGCCACATGCACTGGTACCGGCAGTCATCACGACACGTCCAGCCTGGAAAAGGGACAGAAAGTTGTAGTTAGACAAATACATGTAGTAAAGAGAGCACACACACAACGAAATAAAATGGGCAGTGTTCAAATACAACAGCCTATGGGTTCACTCTTCTTTTTTACTCTGAACTTGCTTAGCAAAGAACTCCAACTTTCTGTCCCTTGTAGTCGTTCCTGACAATCTACAGCAGTAAGCCAACTTCTCTGATGGAACACAACACCATAATGTTCATTGAGAGTCTGTAGTTAATTGATTTGACAGAAGCCAAATGGGCTAAGGCTTGTTGCATCACAAATAATTCATAAGCAGCACCAATTGAAATGCTCAACTGGCTTCAAAACTTCACGCAGTACCTCGTGCAGTGATCACCAAAATGGAACACTGTCTGTCTGAGTATACGAACAGCTAACCAATGCAGAACAGCCAAACATGCATTTAAATGACAGCAATATGCATTTTAAGCATTTCTCATTTCCACACTTATAACGAAATTGGTTAGCTAGCTACGATATCAGTGGATGCTGCTCTAGTAGTAACGTTAGATGGCTGGCGACTGGTTCCCCAGCGCGAGCTAGCTGGTTTTATAAACTTCCAGAACGTGGCAGCGACAGAAAATCCTCACCTGTCAGCGCCATGTAAGGCGCCTGTGTAGACTGAAAACCTCTGAGCCGAGCTCCGGTGCAGTTGGTCCGGACACATTGCGTGACACAGTCTTGGTAAACTGGCTCCTTGTCGCCTTGGGAGGCATTCACAGCAGTGGCCGAGAGCAGGAGAAGAGCGACAATTGCCAGGGCAGAGTATATGACAGCTGTGCAGGGGGGCAGTGGCGAGGCCATGGTCGTAGAGTTGGCACGGGGTAGCGACCGCAGCGGCATTTCATGTCACCCAGAGCCGACAACAAAAGGCCCAGCTTTCCATACCCAGATCACCAGAACATCTTTCCACCTGCGGTAGTTGAGTAGGTCCCGAGGTGTCTTTGCGGATCACTGCCCTATGGGTCCACTGTGCACTGCTGTACTTTTCACCCCGCTCCTGTCGTGCAGTTTTCCAAATTCCGGACCAGGAAGTGTGAATAAACATGCGCACTGCGCATGCCGGTGGTTGATAACGAAAAAAAGACTCGAGTCAAAGATTATTTTTTCTAACTAAACCAAGAGACCATAGCAGGTCGTTTCCAATAGGAGCAAATGAGTCATAGTGGGCAGAGCCAAGCACGAGTTCCTATTGGCGTGACATCTGCATTTTCCATTAGGGAACGCCTACTTTAAAGTGCTCTATTCGTCTTTGCGCACCTTCAAAACAACGCGATATTTTCAAAATCTACAGAATTTAGTCCAGTTTGTTCATAACAGATTTTGGTTTTGGGAATATTAAACTGCCTTGAGATCAAATGTTTCATCGATTAGAACATGCGCAGAATGTCGGCCCAAATCCATTTCGATCCATCTTCTGCCACTTCGGCTTCCTCTCACTAACATATTGTGTAGTGAGTGGAAATGCAAGCGGATGCTTCACATTTATACATCTGTCTCATTGTTCTATCTGTGCTAAAATACCACAGAATGAGTAATAATACTCGTAAAATTTAGCGGTCAAATAGGGAAATGGTTCCAATCGTTTTTCACCGTGGTAGAATTGGTTTGAGTTTCGATATTCGCCATACATTCGGACCTTCAAACTTCAATAGGTCGCGAATGATTTCAACTACATCCCTCAGGGTTGGCTCTTTATGAAGGAAAAAAAGGTGTACAGCGTTGCACAGGTCTTATTTTCCCGATTTTCCCGATTCCATTCCGAGTTTCAATCATCACAAGGCAAAGGTGTAGGCAGCCTGGCACACAGTCAATGCAACTATACTGAGTAAAAATATAAACGCAACAATTTCAAAGATGTTACTGAGTTACAGTTCATATAAGGTCAACAGTCCATTTAAATACATTTATTAGGACCTTATCTGTATTTCACATGACTGGGCAGTGGCGCAGCCATGGGTGGGCCTGGGAGGGCATAGGCCCACCCACTGGGCAGCCAATCATAATTTGTTTTTCCCCAGAAATGGGATTTATTACAGACAGGAACCCCACCCAACCAAATTCTCTATAATGACATTGGAGGCAACTTATGGTAAAGGAACTAACATTCAGTTTTCGAATCAAATTTTATTTGTCACATACACATGGTTAGCAGATGTTAATGCGAGTGTAGCGAAATGCTTGTGCTTCTAGTTCCGACAATGCAGTATTAACCAACGAGTAATCTAACCTAACAATTCCACAACTACTACCTTATACACACAAGTGTAAAGGGATAAAGAATATGTACATAAAGATATATGAATGAGTGATGGTACAGAACAGCATAAGCAAGATGCAGTAGATGGTATCGAGTACAGTATATACATATGAGATGAGTATGTAGGGTATGTAAACAAAGTGGCATAGTTAAAGTGGCTAGTGATACATGTATTACATAAGGATGCAGTAGATGATATAGAGTACAGTATATACATATGAGATGAGTAATGTAGGGTATGTAAACATATTAAGTGGCATTGTTTAAAGTGGCTAGTGATACATTTTATTACATCAACTCCCATCAATTTCTATTATTAAAGTGGCTGGAGTTGAGTCAGTATGTTGGCAGCAGCCACTCAATGTTAGTGGTGGCTGTTTAACAGTCTGATGGCCTTGAGATAGAAGCTGTTTTTCAGTTTCTCAGTCCTTGCTTTGATGCACCTGTACTGACCTCACCTTCTGGATGATAGCGGGGTGAACAGGCAGTGGCTCGGGTGGTTGTTGTCCTTGATGATCTTTATGGCCTTCCTGTGACATCGGGTGGTGTAGGTGTCCTGGAGGGCAGGTAGTTTGCCCCCGGTGATGCGTTGTGCAGACCTCACTACCCTCTGGAGAGCCTTACGGTTGTGGGCAGAGCAGTTGCCGTACCAGGCGGTGATACAGCCCGGCAGGATGCTCTCGATTGTGCATCTGTAAAAGTTTGTGAGTGCTTTTGGTGACAAGGTGAATTTCTTCAGCCTCCTGAGGTTGAAGAGGCGCTGCCACCTGCTCCAGTGGGAAGCGCCCACTGGGCAGTTTATCGACTCGTGGTGCAGCCCAATCAGCCACGCAGAAGGGTCGAGTGGCAACAAACCTGCCCAATTAGCCAATTCGCTTTCCATACACCCACTCGCCCATACTCCGGTCGCCATATTGGGATGCAGCTACCCATACTTGGAAGCATTGCCAAGGGCTGTGCAGTAAGCAATAGAAAGGAGACCAGTGAGGGCTATGGCTTTTAACCGAAGCTCACTTAAACCAACAGACACGGTGGTACGAAAGACATTGGTTTTTATTTATAAATCATTGTTTTATTTGTTACAGAGATTTCTGACAGAAAATGTTCAGAATTTATTTGGTCTCCCTTTCTCTCTCTTACAATGCACCTACTGCTAAATCATGCTTTACTCTTATTCAAACGCCCTTCCTTTTGTCTCTATTGATGAGAAAGAGAAATTGAGAGGAGTAGGCAAGCTATTTTAGTGCAATACTCGTCCCTTTTAAAGCTTTCCTTTTTTCCAGTACATTATTACTTCACATCAAGTCGAGACAAAACAGACCTTGCAGGTCAATATGCTACTTGTTTCAGATAAACAATAGAGCATACACCACAGCACCCAAGAGTAAAAGTGTTTGTCTGTAGATACTGAACTCTATAGGCATACATGATGTAGGTATGATGCATGCACTGTTCGATTCGACAGGGAGAGATACAAGTGAGGAATGGGGAAGAAGAGAAGGAATCGGAGGCAGGGAGGGAGATAGAGAGGAATAATTTTGATGGTACAAGATTTTATTTTCAAATAATCCCACTGTTGATACTCTCACACAGCACACCTCCATAGCCTTCAACCCTCTCAACTCAAAGTCTCTCGATAAAGGAGAGTCTTTCATAGTGAGCGGGGTGGAGATGGAAAGAAGAGCGAGGGGAGCGTGTAAGCGGGCCACAGAGTTGGAGAAGGGGGGTAGTGAGGGAGATGACGGAGAGAGGCAGAGGGATTGAAAAAGTGGATTTACTCATCCTCCTTCTCCTCTCCATGTGTGATGACATAGCAGATCTGTTTATAATCTACGTTGCCAGCCACATCTGGGGGAAAGGCAGCCCACAGGTTGGACATCTGAGGGAGAGGAAGAAAGAAGGAGAGGCTTACAACTCAGAAACATTGCGGGGAAATGGACAAAGTCCAGTGTCAGACAGCACACAGAAATAAGTCATTCATTATTACTGTAAATAACCATGGCATGAAAGCTCAAACACCATGTTGCTCTAAGGGTGAAATATTCCTCGAGCAAAATAACTGTGCAAAGAGCAAGAAATACTGTAAATCTCATTGTAATCAGTGTGGTTTAATTTTGAAAAGTTTCCTCAACAATGTTCATTATAAAGGCGATTGTTTATGTATTGCTCAGTTTACGAAACGTATTAAATTGCCCCTTTTTACGCATATTGCTGAAGAAACGTTTCAAATTAAAATCACAGATTCTAATGAGGTTTATGGTATTTCTTGCTATTTGAACAGTGATTGTGCACTAAGAAAATGTCGCTCTAAATGACTGAATGACTGATGGAATGACAGATCCCTCACCTCCTCAGCGGTGAACCTGTCGCACTGGGTGGTCAGGAGCTCCTCAATGCTGGAGGAAAGGAAAGAGGTAGGAAAAGAGAGAGAGAATTATTAACCAGGGCACACATTAAGACTACCTAAAGAGGTTGTGAGTGAATTTATAGGATAGTAATGGTAGGAAAGGGTACAGGGTGAAAACATACAATTCCTTCTTGATGAAGCCGGTAGCCTCGGGGTCCAGGACCTTGAAAGCGCTCACGATAACATCCTCGGGATCAGCACCTAAGAGGAAGGGAAGAAGAGGATCCTCAGTTAAACTCTGTTACCTCAAACTCACAGTTATGGACTAAGAAGTGATGGACTAAGAAAAGTGATGGGATAAGAGTGATGGACTAAGAAAAGAAGTGGAAGTATTAATTATTAACAAACAAAACTTTATGTAAAATATATGTACATTATATAGAAACTTATACTGAACAGAAATATAAACGCAACATGAAGTGTTGGTCGCATGTTTCAAGAGCTGAAATAAAAGATCCCAGAAATGTTCCATTTGCACAAAAATATTATTTCTCTCAAATTTGGGGAACAAATTTGTTTACATCCCTATTAGTGAACATTTATCCTTTGCCAAGATATCCATCTACCTGGCAGGTGTGGCATATTAAGAAGCTGATTAAACAGCAATATCATTACACAGGTGCACCTTGTGCTGGGGACAATAAAAGGCCACTCAAAAATGTGCAGTTGTGTCACACAACACAATGCCACAGAGGTCTAAAGTTTTGAGGAAAAGTGCAATTGGCACGCTGACTGCAGGAATGTCCACCAGAGCTGTTGCCAGAGAATGTAATATTAATTTATCTACTGTAAGCCGCCTCCAACATTGTTTTAGAGAATTTGGCAGTACGTCCAACTGGCCTCACAACTGCTAATCACGTGTAACCACGCCAGCCCAGGACCTCCACATCCAGCTTCTTCACCTGCGGGGATCGTATGAGACCAGTAGTCTCATACGGTCAGAAACCGTCTCAGGGAAGCTCATCTGCGTGCTCGTCATCCTCACCAGGGTCTTGACCTGACTGCATATCAGCGTAGTAACTGACTTCAGTGGGAAATGCTCACCATCGATGGCCACTGGCAAGCTGTAGAAGTGTGCTCTTCACAGATGAATCCCAGTTTCAACTGTACCGGACAGATGGCAGATAGCGTGTATGGCGTTGTGTGGGCGAGTTGTTTGCTGATGTCAACATTGTGCCCCATGGTGACGGTGGGGTTATGGTATGGGCAGGCAAAAGCAAGAAACACAATTGCATTTTATTAATGGCAATTTGAATGTGACAACGTGACAAGATCCTGAGGCACATTGCTGTGCCATTCATCCGCTGCCATCAGTATGATAATGCACGGTCCCATGTCACAAGGATCTGTGCACAATTCCTGGAAGCTGAAAATGTCCCAGTTCCTCCATGGCCTGCATACTCACCAGACATGTCACCCATTGAACATGTTTGGGATGCTCTGGATTGACATGTACGACAGCGTGTTTCAGTTCCTGCCAATATCCAGCAACTTCGCACAGCCATTGAAGAGGAGTGGGACAACATTCCACAGGACACAATCAACAGCCTGATCAACTCTATGCACAGGAAATGTGTTGCACTGCATGAAGCAAATGGTGGTCACACCAGATACTGACTGGTTTTCTGATCAACTTCCATACCTTTTTCTTAAGGTATCTGTAACCAAAAGATGCATATCTATATTCTCAGTCATATGAAATACATAGATTAGGGCCCAATGAATTTCTTTCAACTCAGTAAAATCTTTGAAATTGTTGCATGCTGAGTTTATTTTTTGTTCAGTATATAGACATATAACTATCCAACTAGTTTATATTCCCTATACAGAAAGTATAGAAAGTACAGAAAGAGGGACTAAAATATCTGACTGCTCACTCTCATTAAGAAAAAGTCATG
Source organism: Oncorhynchus tshawytscha (assembly GCF_018296145.1). Classification (NCBI taxonomy): domain Eukaryota; kingdom Metazoa; phylum Chordata; class Actinopteri; order Salmoniformes; family Salmonidae; genus Oncorhynchus; species Oncorhynchus tshawytscha. The sequence goes on from NC_056452.1 coordinate 2,957,704, forward strand.
TAAGTCATGTAGCTTATACAAAACATTTAGAACACCTTTCCATGACAGACTGACCAGGGGAATCCAGGTGAAAGCTACAGTATGATCCCTTTATTTATGTTACTTGTTAACAGGGTACGGTAGTAGGTGCCAGATTCTTGACACTTGTTTGTGTCAAGAACTGCAACGCTGCTGGGTTTTTCACGCTCAACAGTTTCCTGTGTGTATCAAGAATGGTCCACCACCTAAAGGACAACCAGCCAACTTGGCACAACTGTGGGAAGCCTTGGAGTCAACATGGGCCAGCATCCCTGTGGAGCGCTTTCAACACCTCGTAGAGTCCATGTGCAACTCAATATTAGGAAGGTGTTCTTAATGTCTGGTATACTCCGTGTATGATGGATGCATTACCAGGCTAGTACAGCTCGGCTTGGTTCAGCTGAGTAATGTGAAAAAGCTATAAGTCGCTCCTAGAGGTTGACCTACCCTTCAGCTTCTCGCCGAACATGGTGAGGAAGACGGTGAAGTTGATGGGGCCGCTGGCCTCCTTGATCATGGCTTCCAGCTCCTCATTCTTCACGTTCAGTTGACCCATAGTGGCTAGCACGTCCCTAAGATCATCCTTGCTGATGATTCCGTCTCTGTTCTGATCAATGATTGTGAAAGCCTAGCAGGAAGCGAAGCAGACGAGAGAGTTGATACCATATAATTCACGGTGAAGCAATCCAAATGACATCGATCACGTTAACATGACGGTCTTAAGTAAATGTATTGTTTCTATTGCTTATAAGCATATGAAAATAAGTTAATGTTATCACACTACCCAGTACCCTATTGAAATGCATTGCCATGACCTCAGTCTCCTCATTTCAAAATTCATTAGACTAGTCGATGATAATAGACATTGTGTAAGGAACAAAATTAGGGTGCACTGCATTGTGAAATTTGAGTTGCGGGAATATTTACATCACAATTCACAAGATTTTCCCCAAGATAGTCCATCAAGATAAATGTGAAAAGGTCTCTCTCCTCACATAGCTGCATGTGCCACTCAGTGAAACCCAAGAAGGCTATAGAGCACACAGTGGACTTGGCAGCCGTCCAACCACTTGTCTTTTTAAGGTGTTAAAATGGTGTCGGGACATCAGACAAGCCTAGAGACATTTAAGGAATCAGTATTGATTACACCACTAACACACCTCCCCTTACCCCCCTCGCCCCTTCCCAGATTAATCCCTCTGCCCCCAACCCCTGTTCTTTTTTGTTATCCACACCTGTCCAAGTCAATCACACAAAGACAGGGATATACTCTGACACACTTCCATTTTTCCCCTTAAAAATCATACAAATTGTTATCAGTTTCCCAAATGATTGTAATTTGTCTCCCTCGCTGATTAGGTTGTGCTCTCCTAAATACTGAGAGCACTTCCAATGTGAACATTCCCACATGATTCTAACAACTCATAGGCTATTTCGCACCAGGTCAAAGAGCAAAGACTAGGTGTCACAAAAGCTTTTCTGGCTGAGCAGAGGAACAGGTTGGTTGATTGCATTTTCTGTAAATAGAGGCCCAGCGGGGGGGGGTCACAGGGACAGGTTCGTAGAGGGGGTGCTGGGGAGGACTACCCAGCAAACCAAAATTGGTTCTGTGAAAGTTCCCAGAACATTCCTTAGGTTTCAGCAAATGTTCTCCAAATACAAAAACTGTCCAGTTGTGTTGATGATTATACAATGTCTGTATATTACCTGGAAACCTAATAGAGAACATTTAGGGAATGTTCTGTGGTGGTTGTTACAGAGGTTGTGCACAACATTTTAGTGAATGTTAGGAGAACATTCCAAGGATATATTTTTTTTTTCTTCTGAAAAACAGGATGTTGTCATCCTAATGTTAGATAAAACCCTAACTAGAACTTAATGGGTCTCTTAGCTAATGTTCTGGGAAATGTAGTGACCTGTCCCAGGTGACCGCTGTCGTCTGTCTCCTGCTGGCGGCTCTAATAAATTTTTGAAAAATTGTCAAATGGAGCAAAAAACTTCATCGAATCAAGTCTGTCTGTCCAGCTCTATGACAGCTATCACTTCCATCACGCCCACAGTGATAGATACAGTCAAATGTGAACGCCACCAATGAGGACGCCACCTGCCTTAGGATGTCCTTGTCTTACCGATTACAAAGTCGTTGGGTTGTTTGTCTATTTTGGGCTTTTGCAACCCTCTTTCAATGGGATCACAATGTGATGTGTGGAGATGTTACAATGGCATGTATCCCAAGAACTGTCGGCTGACTTATTACAACTACTTGACAAAGCATTGATATCCAGGGAAAATAGTTTAAGTGTGGCAGAAAATCCCCCCCCAAAAAAAAAAAAAAAAACTCACCTCCTTGTACTCCTGAATCTGGCTCTGCTCAAACATGGAGAACACATTGGAGGATCCACCCTCTCCCTGCTGCTGTCTCTTCTTGGCTTTCTTGGGTGCCTGGGAGAAAACGATGACCAAGACATGTAACTTAACTCACAGTCAACACAACCAACATTTTACTGTAACGGCCTGTTTGGGCCATCCATGCCACTCTGGCTCATTTTGGGCCAAAAGGACCTTCACAGTAGCAAGAGGAAATCCCTAAGATATTTTTTGAGAATGATTCCTTGTCATTGTCAGTGACATCAGTTGTGCCAGAAGTAGCCCCTCTAGGAATTTACTAGGTATTGTCATTGACCTCTAGGGATGATCTGTGTCCTTCTGCTATTTTAGCTGTTAACCGCCTTTCAATGAGTCACAAGTTCCTAGGCCGTCATTGAAAATAAGAATTTGTTCGTAACTGACTTGCCTAGTTAAATAAAAGGTCAAATTAAAAAATAAATAAAAAAACATGGGAGTGATGCTTAGCTTTGCTTCAGATTTCGATGCCTGGGTGCTCTTAGCTTTGTCTGAATAAGTTGTACCAATTCAAGTCGCACTTTATCAGCATAAGGCTTTCAAAAAAAGGTGAGTTGCATAAAAGGCACTCGGCCTGTTCAATTGTAGCGTCAAAATTGGCTAAGATTCTGTAATATCTTAGAGGCCTCTTGAGCAGTGGTCCCCAAACATCCTTTAAGTATTTCCTTTTGATGCGCCACTTCAACAAAACCCGAGAATAAAAGCCACAAGACTTGGTCTTGGCTCTTTTGCCCAGGGAGGAACCAGCTTCCACCAATAGGTCCCGAACCAGTTTGCAAAACTGTTCTAGAAGCCTTTAAAATGTAATTCAGAGTTCATTTTATTGCCATTATCCAGTTTGCATTGGTATCAATTATGCTTTAAGTTGTCAGCTTATCAAAGACAATCCTAGACCCTAGAAACTGTTCTCCATTGAGAGGAACGCAAACACACTCACCATCTCTTTAGAGTTTGTGGGGGTTTTGGTTGGTCAAGAAGAGAAGCCTATGCCAAGTCGATCTTACTGACATGTTTGTGTTGGCCCCTTGCCTTATATACTAGCTCAATGGGGCTAACTTTAGCTGCACCATCAAGTTTGGCAAGAAAAGAGGGAGCTGAGGAACGTAAGAGAGAGAGGGAGGAGCAAGGGGGTGCTCAGGGTATCTCCTTTCCGGCACTCCAAAATAGGTACAGGGAGTCTTGGAACTAGGTGAATTCGAGCACAACATTGACCTTACTTTGGTGTCAGTGTCACACTGACAACACACACAATATGGACAAACCTCTATTGCAGCCTTTGGGACTATTGAACCGCCCTTCCTCTTCCTTTCTCTCTTTAACACTTCATTCATAGCATGCTCAGGGTCTTTGTTGTGGCTATTTTTCATTTTCTTTTATTCCATCCACCCCAAGACGGCAAACAACACAATGGGCTATTGTGGCATATCCATTGTATCCATGTCATGCCTGTTACCAGTTGCAGGTCCTTCCTGTTACAACACTTTACACCGCCCATAAAACAACAGATAAGTATGTGTTTCAAGCGCAGGCTTTAAAACATATTTTAAAAGTCACCACTTGTTTAACTGACCGGTTGAGATCTGTGTATACAGTACATACCCCCTACTAGTGTGGAAGAAGCCAACTGAATGGATGACAGTAATGACATGTGGAAACTGTTGGCTGAGGGGGATTGGTAACATTCCAGTAATGACAAGGTCACACATATTCAAGAGACAGAACAGAATATAGCAGCAATTGCTAAATAATTACCAAAACATACTATACATTCCTGCAACTCCAGTCGTGGATTACCCCCAACAGCACACATTTTGTTGTTTGATTTGATTTTGATTTGACAACTAAACAGAAGTGGTTTTCCAACATGGAGGCTCTAATTTGGGTTGCTCCTGATCCCTGGAGATGCCCAGGACAGTGCTTGACCGAGCAGGCCACCAGACCACCCACTCAACTCCATTTCGGGGCTCCATGGTCGGCTGTCTACCATGGAAGTGTACAGTGGAGCGACGTATTGAGATAGAGTTTCAGGGGGCCGTGAGAACTGATACCGCTCTCCCCTCAAACTACCGCACAATGTTTCTTCGATATTCAAGGGCCTTCTCTCCAAAAGTCTGTCCACCCTCAGTTGATATATTTTCTTCTGTCTCTGCTTTTCTCCCTCATACACATTGCATTACTTGCGAGAAGAACCAGTGGAGAAGTTTCAGTTGGAAGTAACGTAATAGGCTTCGTTGCCAAGTGAGGAAAAATAGGAGCACTTTGAAAGAGTGTAAATTAAAATAAAATAAAAAATAAAATAAAAAACACATACACAACAGCTGTGGATAGACCAAAAATAGCAATGCCTCTGCCTCCCCCTGTTCTCATTCAGAGACATTTTGGCTCTCCCTTTAACTAGAGTCTAAGGGCCCGGGGCTGGGTTTCTACTAAGCCAACATGTGGAATTGTTTTAAGATGATCATTTAGCTATTTGATTTGTGATTTTAGGATCCCTGTAGGTATTAACAAATATTTACTTAGATTTTTATGAAACATTGAATTTGGCCTTAATGCTATTAGCCCATAGAAATGCATTGAATAACATATTCATAAATGGCAAAGCAGATCAAAAGGAAGTATGTTTTGAAGTGTCTGTCCTAAGGTGCATTCGAAAAGTATTCAGACCTCGTCGTGTTCCCCATTTTGTTACGTTACAGCCTTATTCTAAAATGTATTAAATCGTTTTTTCCCCCATCAATCTACACACAATACCACATAATGAGAAAGCAAAAACAGGTTTTTATTAATAATGTTTGCAAATTTATAACAAATAAAAAAACAAATATCACATAAGTATTCAGACCCTTTACTCAGTATTTTGTTGAAGCACCTTTGGCAGCGATTACTGCCTTGAGTCTTCCTGGGTAGGATGCTACAAGCTTGGCACACCTGTATTTGGGGCGTTTCCCCAATTATTCTCTGCAGATCTTCTCAAGCTCTGTCAGGTTGGATGGGGAGCATCCCTGGACAGCTATTTTCAGGTCTCTCCAGAGATGTTCGATCGGGTTCAAGTCCGGGCTCTGGCTGGGCCACTCAAGGACATTCAGAGACTTGTCCTGAAAACACTCCTGCGTTGTCTTGGTTGTGTGCTTAGGGTCGTTGTCCTGTTATAAGGTAAACCTTCACCCCAGTCTGAGGTCCTGAGCAGGTTTTCATCAAGGATCTCTCTGTATTTTTCTCCATTCATCTTTACATCGATCCTGACTAGTCTCCCAGTCCCTGCCGCTGAAAAACATCCACACAGCATGATGCTGCTATCACCATGCTTTACTGTAGGGATGGTGCCAGGTTTCCTCGAGACGTGACGCTTGGCATTCAGGTCAAATAGCTCAGTCTTGGTTTCATCAGACCAGATCATCTTGTTTCTCATGGTCTGAGAGTCCTTTAGGTGCCTTTTGGCAAATTCCAAGCTGGCTGTCATGTGCCTTTTACTGAAGAGTGGCTTCCGTCTGGCCACTCAATCATAAAGGCCTGACTGGTGGAGTGCTGCAGAGATGGTTGTTCTTCTGGAAGGTTCTACCATCTCTACAGAGGAAATCTGGGCAGCCAATCTTTTGCTGGGCAGCCAGTTCTAGGAAGAGTCTTGGTGGTTCCAAACTTCTTCCATTTAAGAATGATGGAGGCCATTGTGTTCTTGAGGACCTTCAATGCTGCAGATATTTTTTCTTACCCTTCCCCAGATCTGTGCCATGACTCAATCCTGTCTCTGAGCTCTACGGACAATTCCTTCGACCTCTTGACTTGTTCTTTTTTCTCTGACACTGTCAACTGTGGTACCTCATATAGACAGGTGTGTGCCTTTTCAAATCATGTCCAAACAATTGAATTTACAACAGGTAAATCATATCAAGTTGTAAAAACATCTCCAAGATGATCAATGGAAACAGAATGCACTGGAGCTCAATTTCAAGTCTCCTAGCAAAGGGTCTGAATACTAAAAACCTGTTTTCGCATTGTCATTATGGGGTATTGTGTGTATATTAGATGACATTTCTCAAAAACAGGTTATAGGCTACATGTGCACCACCGAGTCAGAACAGTAACGTTAGGCGAAATTAAGGCCAAATTATTAGGGTGAGACACATGGGCTACTAACACAGCATACACTTAGCATTACTTTCTTAGCTACAGTATACATATCTCCCCTGCATATTACATCATTTATACAGCATCATGTAAGACATTTTTGGACTCGACTTGTTGTGATGTGCTCACTTGAACAGGAAGATGGTGCGGTGGTCCTTCGGGGGCAAATTTTGTCAAAGAAAGAGGAAGATTTACAATTCCAAATTGGATGACCGTTCAAAACGTATTCCCAGTCTGAGCTAGTTTGTGGTAATGCTTGCGGTTAGCCAATGTCACCGATTCCTTCCAAACCACTCATTGTTGAATTTGCAATTTCCAACTTGTGTACCGTTTATGTCCAATGACCGATGAGCACCGATACATTTTATCTACAATGAATCTTCATTATTTCTCTTCATATGACAACGATTAAAAAGGATTTGTCAGTAGATTGTCAACTTGATTCATGATGACTTCTAGCTAAGATTTTGAAAGTAAGATGTTAAAATGATCAGTCCAATCAAAGCTACTGTTCATACAGTTGAAGTCGGAAGTTTACATACACTTAGGTTGGGTCATTAAAATTTATTTTTCAAACACTCCACAAATTTCTTGTTAACAACCTATAGTTTTGGCAAGTTGGTTAGGACATCTACTTTGTTCATGACACAAATAAGTTTTCCAACAATTGTTAACAGACAGATTATTTCACTGTATCACAATTCCAGTGGGTCAGAAGTGAACATACACTAAATTGACTGTGCTTTTAAACAGCTTGGAAAATTCCAGAAAATGATGTCATGGCTTCTGATAAATGATGTCAATTAGCCTGAGTCAATTGGAGGTGTACCTGTGGATGTATTTCAAGGCCTACCTTAAAAATAAAAAGAATCTAAAAAAAAATCAGCCAAGACCTGAGGAAAAACAATTGTAGACCTCCACAAGTCTGGTTCATCCTTGGAAGCAATTTCCAAATGCCTTAAGGTACCACGTCCATCTGTACAAACAATAGTACGCAAGTATAAACACCATGGGACCACGTCATACCTCTCAGGAAGGAGACGCGTTCTGTCTCCTAGAGACTAACGTATTTTGGTGCAAAATGTGCAAATCAATCCCAGAACAGCAGCAAAGGACCTTGTGAAGATGCTGGAGGAAACAGGTACAAAAGTATCTATATCCACAGTAAAACGAGTCCTATGTCGACGTAACCTGAAAGGCTGCTCAGCAAGGAAGAAGCCACTGCTTAAAAACGGCCATAAAAAAAGCCAGACTACAGTTTACAACTGCACATGGGGACAAAGATTGTACTTTTTGGAGAAATGTCCTCTGGTCTGATGAAACAAAAATAGAACTGGACAAAATTACCATTGTTATGTTTGGAGGAAAAAGGGGGAGGCTTGCAAGCTGAAGAACACCATCCCAATCGTGAAGCACGGGGGTGGCAGCATCATGTTGTGGGCATGCTTTGCTGCATGAGGGACTGGTGCACTTCAAAATAGATGGCATCATAATGCAAGAAAATTATGGATATATTGAAGCAACATCTCAAGACATCAGTCAGGAAGTTAAAGCTTTGTCAGAAGTGGGTCTTCCAAGTGGACAATGACACCAAGCATACTTCCAAAGTTGTGGAAAAATGGCTTAAGGACAACAAAGTCAAGGTATTGGAGTGGCCATCACAAAGCCCTGGCCTCAATCCGATAGAATATTTGTGAGCAGAACTGAAAAATCGTGCGAGAGCAAGGAGGCCTAAAAACCTGACTCAGTTACACCAGCTCTGCCAGGAGGAATGGGCCAAAATTCACCCAACTTATTGTGGGAAGCTTGTGGAAGGCTACCTGAACCGTTTGACCCAAGTTAAACCATTTAGAAAGGCAATGCTACCAAATACTAATTGAGTGTATGTAAACTTCTGACCCACTGGGAATGTGATGAAAGAAATAAAAGCTGAAATAAATCACTCTACACTATTATTCTAACATTTCACAGTCTTAAAATAAAGTTGTGATCCTAACTGACCTAAGACAGGGAATTTAAGCAAAGTTTAATTGTATTTGGCTAAGGTGTATGTAAACTTCCGACTTCAACTGTATAATGTGATTTAATCTGTGGCCAATGACCTTGAGCCTTCTTGGAAGGGCACTACTAATGTAACTATATGGCAGGACGCAGAGGATTGGAATTTTCGATGTCTCCCATTACTAAGGACTGGTGACGTAGTTTCCCCATGTGTGACAGAACACTGAGCCAATCATGGCACAACGCTCCTATTTTCTGCTGGCTCGCCTCCACCACAGAAAGCATTGAGCTAGGCTGAAACACCTGCATTTTGGAGCTGCCTTACTCAAGAAAACAAAACAGAGACCATGTTTGTATGCGGCTTTATTAACTCAATAATTTGTACATATTTTTTTAAACATTATTTGCAAACTTAAATGTGACTTGTACGAATACCAAAATAACATGCAGAACAGGCATGTATATATATTTTATGCTAAAAATGTGGGTCTCAAACCTGTCATTCATGCCAGTTCTCACCTGCTCTTGTGGCTGAATGGAAGCAAGAAGTCCTTACAGCAATATTCCGATATCTAGTGGAAAGCCTTCCCAGTAGAGTGGAGGCTGCAATAGCAGCAAAAGGGGGACCAACTCCATATTCATGCCCATGATTTTGGAACGAGATGTTCGTCGAGCAGGTCTCCACATCCTTTTAATCATGTAGTTTATCTGAGATATACAAGAAAGCTCAGAGCCTGCATCCACAAAGCCTCTCAGAGTAGAAAATTGGTCGTAAGAACAGACATTTTACTCTTACTGCTATGGGTAAGCTATACACAAAGCCTCTTAACTCAAGAGACCCACCTAGTCGACAGAGACCACATGAGCTGTCCTAACCAGTTAAGAATTACAAGCAGGTGTGTTGATAATTATAAAAAAGCAGCGAGTCAGTGCTTCCTACACCACATGCAATTGTTTTGGAGTTGTTCAAATGATGTTTTGATATTTCGATATGATCAATCCATAAATCAAGAGACTTACATGCAACAGTCTCTTGAGCTTTTGACAATGCTTTCACAGGAGGTCTATTTAACATATGCCTAAATACATATAACCACTAGGCTAATAAATAAACATTTTCTTTCAATTATTTGATAACCTACATCATGTTATTTCAAGTTATCCCTTTGGAGCGAAACATCACATTGTTAAAAAAGATACCTAAATTGGGCTTATGTTAACTTCGATTGTGTTCAATGAAAATGATAGACCATTCAAACATTAGATGCAACATTACTGGAAAGTGACTTGATGCCTACTGTGTCAAAGCGATTTAGAATTGTTAAATGTGAGTGATGAGTGAGTTTAAAAACTAACAGAATTAGATTTTTTTTTAAAAGGTTATGTAAGCCAACATATTAGGCAATAATTATGAGTAGGCAAAATTATCATATCAGGCGAAAATTATATCAAATGTTTTACCATTGCAACAGATGTTGTACAGTCACATTCACCATGATGAGTTATTCCCCATTATTTGCAACTATGTCAATGAGCGTCATAACAATCTTTCCTTTGCGGTACCTCAAACTGTCGTGACTACCAGCTAAAATAAATTTGATTTAACTCAATGTTTTTTTAACTAGGCAAGTTAGTTAAGAACAAATTCTTATTGACAATGATGGCCTACCACCCCGGCCAAACCCTCCCTTAACCCGGGCAAAGATGGGCCAATTGTGCGCCGCCCTATGGGACTCCAGATCACAGCCGGTTGTGACACAGCCTGGGAATGAGCCATGGTCTTTAGTGATGCATTATTAGACTGCTGCGCCACTCGGAAATACAACAGGTGTAGACCTTATCGTGAAATACTTAATTTAGTAAATATTTTCTTAACCAACAATGCAGTTCAAGGAAGAGTGTTATGGGCTTGTACGTAAAGTAAAAAATAAAACAAAATAACGAGGCTATATACAGGAGGTACCGGTACCGAGTCAATGTGCAGGGGTACAGTTTAGTCAAGGTAATTTGTACATGTAGATAGCGGTAAAGAGGACTATGAATAGATAGATAATAAACAGCGAGTAGCAGCAGTGTGAAAACAAAAGGGGGGTCAATAGTCCGGGTGGCCATTTGATAAGTTGTTCAGCAGTCTTATGGCTAGTCTTCAAACAGGTTTTAACAAGATTCCTATGACCTTTTCTGAGATGCTTTGTGGATACAGGCCCTGGATATTCTGTTGTTTTGTTTTTACCCATATTTAACCCCTTTTTGGGGGGAGCAATAAAATACTTAAATACATTTTTAAACCGGTACCAGGTTACCTTCAGACGAGTCTTGTGTTGTGGAGCAAAACAACCAACATGTAGCCTACGTGTTCGTGAGCGCTTTCGATGGTGGGGTCATATTAATTATTACCCCAAACCGTTTAGTTCGCTTGGCACATTAGCAGTACTGACATCAGACAAGTCCCGTGGGGCTCAGTGCCAGCGAAAAGTGATTTCATGTCACCAAAGAGGAACATTTGTGGACATCCAAGCGGGGTGTTGGAGTGCTCAGTTATCAGTGGCACCAGATTAATGAAATTCCCATACAGTATTCATTTTTAGGTTGCATCTAACAGCGTTTCATATACTCTGCATAATTTGTGTGGGTTGAGTTGCTGTGTTGACTAAACTAGACTATTTTTGGAATCATGCTGACTTAAGTGAATTTCAACCAATGTGAAGAAGACAACTCATAAACTCACAAATCAATTGCATGTATTATCTATTGAATGCAATAGCTGTATTATTACAGCATTACATGTAATAATATTGTAGCTTATTGGCTCTAATGGGGAGAACAACTTGATAAATGATTGCCTTTTAAATCATAGATATTAATTCAAATGATTGGGGTGGAGGAGAACTGTCTAAAAAACATTTATTTTAAAATAATCATTATATATTTTCTTACATTCACAAATATTCATTCATGTTGGCATCCATTATTGCAATTGGTACAGACTCCTTTGGTATGGACTGTTTACATGCTTAAAGTGACATACCATGCTGAATCAACCAAAATCAATTAAGTCTTCTTCCTGAATTACATCTTTCTGTCCCTGTCTCAACCAATCAGCAATCAGCTCCTTCACCTCCTTGCCAAAGTCCTCATGTAGTTCGCTAAATTCCACCTTGGGTCCTGACCCAGTCACTGACCACTCCCCTTGGGGCGGGGATGGGACATTAATAGGTACAACATTTGCATTTCTCTTGGGCCAGAGTTTTGGAGACCTCTTATTGGTTGGTTTAGAGGAAATGGGAGGAACTTGTAGCATTTCATTTGTGCTAAAGCTATGCCCGGCTCCCACACTTGGCCCTAGGTACTGTGAAAGGGTCGCGGTCCCAGAGTTCAGCCAAATCAGCGACTGAGTTGGCCTCTCTGTGTTTGGGCCAGCCAGTGTAGACTGCTGGGATGGGTCACCAGGAAATGCTTTCATGGCCTCTGTGGATGGAGGAAGGAGTGACTAAGAAAAAAGGTGCTTGGACATTCATGGACACTTTTTAATCAAACACCATTCATGGACACTTTTTCATTAAACACAGCTGAACATTGATGAAGGTGCTTTGCATATGTAAAACCATCACGTGTATAAGTAGCGGGAACCACTAACTCATAAGTACATTTCAACGCGGGTACCAATCCTGATCCTGTAGATATTTAGGACGTGCAGAGTTTTATTCCAGCCAAGCACTAAAACACTTGTTTCAACTAAATCGAATTGAATCAGGTTATTTACCTACTAGCTCTCAACGACCAAGCTTGACCAATTGTTTTCCAGCTATTCTCATGACCAGGCAAACATCTTGTTGATGTATCTACTCCCAATTATCTAGCTTGCCTAGTGCTGGCATGGAACAAAATCCTGCACCCATTCACCTTTGTACTGTTTCTCCAGATCCATGACCAGCGTGGCCAGGTAGCCGTGGTTGGCCGACAGCAGGGCCCTGATCCAGCTCTCCTGGCTGGGCTGGTCCTCTGCGGCTAGCTTGTAGGTGCGCAGGCCCGGTTCACCGCTCCACACCAGCGAAAAGGCAAACTGCTCCTCAGACTCGCACAGCTGCACTGAGCAGCCCTCCAAAACAATGACGCCAAGCAGGTCGCGGTGGTTGGGCCGGTCCTTGTAGAAGAGCAGGTTTGCCTTCAGCATGAACCAGCGCTTCTGATAGGAAGTGTTTCTCTCACCCTGTATATAATGGTACAATGGGATGTTTTGTCAAAACAACTGTTGTTCACAGTTCAACAGGTCTGATGTCAGTATCAGATAGTTATTGTAGTTGAATCATTCTGAATTCAAAATATGTACATAATATTATTTTCCTTAAATCTAGCACAAATGGATGTGCTCTGGAGAGAACATTTTACATATCTGGCATTAGTACTGTATCAAAAAATATCTTTATCATATAAAAAATAGTTTGCTTTATGTGCAGGCCTGAATAGGCACTCTTCCCGTTGCAAGCTCAGCCTACAGCCTACAGTCAAATACGTGCGCCTGTGCAGTTTATTGGTCAATTGTCACTGAGGGGGTTTCGACTAGGCTGAACCGGGGTGCACTGGGTCATGGCCCGTCAAAAATTGCACTTCTGCTTTATCCCACCGCTCCTAAAACAGTGCCTTCACAAAAGTACCTCACTTCTTCCACATTTTGTTGGGTTACAGCCTGAATTTTAAATGGATTAAATTGAGATTGTGTGCCACTGGCCTACTCATAAGGTCAGGAGTAAAAATGTGCTTAACAAAACACATAAGTTGCATGGTCTCACTGTGTGTAATAATAGTGTTTAACATGATTTTTTCTATGACTACCTCAGTTCTGTACCCCACACATACAGATAATTGTAAGGCACCTCAGTCAAGCAGTGAATTTTAAACAGATTCAACCACAAAAACCAATGCCTTCTGGTTGCCAGCTCACTTCCAGACAGATTTTTTCCGGACACACAAATCAAATCAAATTTATTTATATAGCCCTTCGTACATCAGCTGATATCTCAAAGTGCTGTACAGAAACCCAGCCTAAAACCCCAAACAGCAAGCAATGCAGGTGTAGAAGCACACCCAGGATTCGAACTGGCAACCGTCCTGTTGCCGGCTCATCTCTCTAACCGCTAGGCTGGCTACCTGCCGCCCCGGTCATATTTTCTATATAAATACATAAATCTGTGCCGCCAGGTCATGTTGGGGCCATACTTGAGAACATAAGCAACCATTTAACTTAACGGTTTCTCCGTCTCAAAATGCGTGCCAGCCACGCACGTAAATTGCCCCCCCCCCCTCAATATTTAGAAACGGGTGGCTGTGTGTTTCTATTTGACAATAACAGCTGGTGCGGGATGTCTAATATTAAGGTATTCCTCGCTTGAGGTATAATACCTCATGATGAACTGTAGACCACAATATCCACCAGGAGTTATAAATAGGTCCACAGACGATGCAATCTCAACCACACTGCACACTGCCCTAACCCATCTGGACAAGAGGAATACCTATGTGAGAATGCTGTTCATCGACTACAGCTCGGCATTCAACACCATAGTACCCTCCAAGCTCGTCATCAAGCTCGAGACCCTGGGTCTCGACCCCGCCCTGTGCAACTGGGTACTGGACTTCCTGACGGGCCGCCCCCAGGTGGTGAGGGTAGGCAACAACATCTCCTCCCCGCTGATCCTCAACACTGGGGCCCCACAAGGGTGCGTTCTGAGCCCTCTCCTGTACTCCCTGTTCACCCACGACTGCGTGGCCACGCACGCCTCCAACTCAATCATCAAGTTTGCGGACGACACAACAGTGGTAGGCTTGATTACCAACAACGACGAGACGACCTACAGGGAGGAGGTGAGGGCCCTCGGAGTGTGGTGTCAGGAAAATAACCTCACACTCAACGTCAACAAAACTAAGGAGATGATTGTGGACTTCAGGAAACAGCAGAGGGAACACCCCCATCCACATCGATGGAACAGTAGTGGAGAGGGTAGCAAGTTTTAAGTTCCTCGGCATACACATCACAGACAAACTGAATTGGTCCACTCACACAGACAGCATCGTGAGGAAGGCGCAGCAGCGCCTCTTCAACCTCAGGAGGCTGAAGAAATTCGGCTTGTCACCAAAAGCACTCACAAACTTCTACAGATGCACAATCGAGAGCATCCTGGCGGGCTGTATCACCGCCTGGTATGGCAACTGCACCGCCCTCAACCGTAAGGCTCTCCAGAGGGTAGTGAGGTCTGCACAACGCATCACCGGGGGCAAACTACCTGCCCTCCAGGACACCTACACCACCCGATGCTACAGGAAGGCCATAAAGATCATCAAGGACATCAACCACCCGAGCCACTGCCTGTTCACCCCGCTGCCATCCAGAAGGCGAGGTCAGTACAGGTGCATCAAAGCTGGGACCGAGAGACTGAAAAACAGCTTCTATCTCAAGGCCATCAGACTGTTAAACAGCCACCACTAACATTGAGTGGCTACTGCCAACACACTGTCAATGACACTGACTCTACTCCAGCCACTTTAATCATGGGAATTGATGGGAAATGATGTAAATATATCACTAGCCACTTTAAACAATGCTACCTTATATAATGTTACTTACCCTACATTGTTATCTCATATGCATACGTTGATACTGTACTCTATATCATCGACTGCATCCTTATGTAATACATGTATCACTAGCCACTTTAACTATGCCACTTGGTTTACATACTTATCTCATATGTATATACTGTACTCGATATCATCTACTGTATCTTGCCTATGCTGCTCTGTACCATCACTCATTCATATATCCTTATGTACATATTCTTTATCCCCTTACACTGTGTATGACAGTAGTTTTTTTTTTGGAATTGTTAGTTAGATTACTTGCTCGTTATTACTGCATTGTCGGAACTAGAAGCACAAGCATTTCGCTACACTCGCATTAACATCTGCTAACCATGTGTATGTGACAAATAAAATTTGATTTGATTTGATTTTGATTTGATTTTGAGTTAACAATATTTTTTTGTAGCAGTCTATTTACCATCAAAAAATGATGCTAAGACCGCACTCTACGAGTTGTATAAGGCCATAAGCAAACAAGAAAATGCTCATCCAGGAGCTACGCTCCTAGCAGCCCGGGGCTTTAATGCAGTCAAACTTAAATCCGTTTTACCTCATTTCTATCAATACGTCACATGTGCAGCCAGAAGGGAGAAAAAACAACAAAAGAAACAACTCTAGATCACCTTTACTCCACACACAGAGATGCATACAAAGCTCTCCCTAACCTTCCATTTGGCAAATCTGACCATAATTCTATCTTCCTTTTTGCTTACAAGCAAAAACTAGAGCAGGAAGTACCAGTGACTTGGTCAATACAGAAGTGGTCAGATGACACGGTTGCTACGCTTACAGGACTGTTTTGCTAGCCCAGACTGGAATATGTTCCGGGATTCATCCAATGGCATTGAGGAGTACACCATATCAGTCACCGGCTTCAACAATAAGTGCATCGACGACGTCGTCCCCACAGTGACCGTAGGTACAGATCCAAACCAGAAGCCATGGATTACAGGAAAAATCTGCACCGAGCAAAAGTCAAAGAGCTGCCGCTTTCAAGAAGTGGGACACTAATCCAGATGCTTATAAGAAATCCTGCTATGCCCTCAGACGAACCATCAAACTGGCAATGCATCAATACAGGACTAAGATTGAACCTACTACACCGGCTCTGACACTCGTCAGATATGACAGGGCGTGCAAACTATCACGGACTACAAAGGGAAACCTGGCCACGAGCTGCCCAGCGACGCAAGCTTACCAGACGAGCTAAATGCCTTTAATGCTCACTTCGAGGCAAGCAACACTGAAGCATGCATGAGAGCACCAGCTGTCCGGTCAACATTCACAAGGCCGGGGGGCCAGACGGCTTAGCAGGACACGTACTCAGAGCATGTGCGGATCAACTGGCATACGTCTTCACTGACATTTTCAACCTCTCCCTGACCGAGTCTGTAATACCTACATGTTTCAACCAAGTTCCTTGGTGTCCTCGTCACCAACAAACTATTATGGTCCAAACACACCAAGAGAGTCGTGAAGACAGTCGTAAATCTCATGTTCTATATAATTAAAATTTGTGCTTATGAATTTACCATGTTAAAATGTGACTGTACTTTGTTACAAGTTAATTTACACATTTAATAGTTACACAGAATTAAGGGTTTGTTATGAAATAATTTCCAATCCATCAAATTCATATATATATATATATATATTATTGGTGGAGTCAAATCCACCCCCCGCAAGTTTAATGCGCCTGTCTGATATGCATTTTGAGCAAGAGAAACTGTTTAAATGTAAATGGTTGCTTATGTCTGCAAGTATGGCCCCATTGTCAGCAAGGTAGAATGGTGCATCGTTCAAAAACACACATCTTTTCCATTCCTCTACTGCAGAGAGAGCCTGCAGAGTTCTGTCATACTATCCAGGTCTGTGCCCAAAGAATTCAAGCTTCTACTTTTAAAAATCCACATTTCCAGAAGCAATTCTCTCACCGTTGCTGCTTGTTATAGACCCCCTTCAGCCCCCAGCTGTGCCCTGGACACCATATGGGAATTGATTGCCTCCAATCTATTCAGAGTTGGGACATGCTTAATACCCCGGCCGTCCTACAATCTAAGCTAGAAGCCCTCAATCTCACGCAAATTATCAAGGAACCTACCAGGTACAACCCTAAATCCATAACCATGTGCAGGCACCCTCTTAGATCTCATCCTGACCAACTTGCCCTCTAAATACACCTCTGCTGTCTTCAACCAGGATCTCAGCGATCATTGCCTGCGTGCATAATGGGTCCGCAGTCAAACAACCACCCCTCATCACTGTCAAACACTCCAGCGAGCAGGCCTTTCTAATCGACCTGGCCTGGGTATCCTGGAAGGATATTGACCTCATCCCATCAGTAGAGGATGCCTGGTTGCTCTTTAAAAAAGTGCTTTCCTCACCATCTTAAATAACCATGCTCCATTCAAAAAAATGTTGAAGAACAGATATAGCCCTTGATTCACCCCAGACTTGACTTCCCTTCCCTTGACAAGCACAAAATCATCCTGTGGCGTTCTGTATTAGCATTGAATAGCCCCGGCGATATGAAACTTTTCAGGTTAGTCAGGAACCAAAATACTCTGTCAGTTAGGACAGCTAAAGCTAGCTTTTTCAAACAGAAATTTGCATCCTGTAGCACCAATTCCAAGAAGTTATGGGACACTAAAGTCCACAGAGAATAAGAGCACCTCCTCCCAGCTTCCCACTGCACTGAGGATAGGAAACATTGTCAGCACCTATAAATCTACGATAATCAATCATTTCAATAAGCATTTTTCTACAGCTGGCCATGCTTTCCACCTGGCTACCCCGCCATCATTTCAACACCCCCTGCAGTAACTTGCCCAAGCACCCCCGCTTCTCCATCATCCAAATCCAGACAGCTGATGTTCAGAAAGAGCTGCAAATTCTGGATCCCTACAAATCAGCTGGGCTAGACAATCTGGACTCTCTCTAAAATTATCTGCTGAAATTGTTGCAACCCCTATTACTAGCCTATTCATCCTCTCTTTCGCATCGTCTGTGATGCCCAAAGATTAGAAAGCTGCCGGGTCATCCCCCTCTAGACCCAAACTGTTAGACCTATTTCCATCCTGTGCTGCCTTTCTAAAATCTTTGAAAGTCAACAAACAAATCACCAACCATTTCGAATCCCACCGTACACTATGCAATCTTCTCCACTATGCAATCTGGTTTCCGAGCTGGTCATGGGTGCACCTCAGCCACACTCAAGGTCCTAAACAATATCATAACCGCCATCGATAAAAGACAGTACTGTGCAGCCGTCTTCATCGACCTGGCTTTCGACTCTGTCAATCACTGTATTCTTATCGGCAGACTCAGTAGCCTTGGTTTCTCTAATGACTGCCTCGCCTGGTTCACTAACTACTTCTCAGATAGAGTTCAGTGTGTCAAATCGGAGGGCCCTGTTGTCCGGACCTCTGGCAGTCTATGGGGGTGCCACAGGGTTCAATTCTCAGGAAGACTCTTTTCTCTGTATATACCAATGATGTCGCTCTTGCTGCTAGTGATTCTCTGATCCACCTCTACGCAGACAACACCATTCTGTATACATCTGGCCCTTCTTTGGACACTGTGCTAACAAACCTCCAAACAAGCTTCAATGCCATACAACACTCCTTCCGAGGCCTCCAACTGCTTTTAAATGCAAGTAAAACTAAGTGCATGCTCTTCAACCGATTGCTGCCCGCACCCTCCCACCCGACTAGTATCACTACTTTGGACGGTTCTGACTTAGAATATGGGGACAACTACAAATACCTAGGTGTCTGCTTAGACTGTTATCTCTCCTTTCAGACTCACATTAAGCATCGACAATCCAAAATTAAATCTAGAATTGGCTTCCTATTTTGCAACAAAGCCTCCTTCACTCATGCTGCCAAACACACCCTCATAAAACTGACTATCCTACCGATCCTAGACTTTGGCAATGTAATTTACAAAATAGCTCCCAACACTCTACTCAGCAAACTGGATGTAGTCTATCACAGTGCCATCCGTTTTTTTCACCAAAGCCCCATACACTACCCACCACAGCGACCTGTATGCTCTCGTTGGCTGGCCCTCACTACATACTCACTCATTGCCAAACCCACTGGCTCCAGGTCATCTATAAGTCTATGCTAAGTAAAACCCCATCTTACCTCAGATCACTGGTACAAATAGCAACACCCACACGTAGCATACGCTCCAGCAGGTATATTTCACTGGTCATCCCCAAAGCCAAACTTCCTTTGGCCGCCTTTCCTTCCAGTTCTCTGCTGCCAATGACTGGAACCAATTGCAAAAATCACTGAAGCTGGAGTCTTATATCGCCCTCTCTAACTTAACTCTAGCTGCCAGAGCAGCTTACCGATCACTGCACCTGTACACAGCACAGCCAACTGCCTCATCCCCATATTGTTATCTATACTCTTGCTCTTTTGCACCCCAGTATCTCTACTTGATCATCATCATCTGCACATTGATCACCAGTGTTAATGCTAAGTTGTAATTATTTTGCCTCTATGGCCTATTTATTGCCTTACCTCCCTACATCTGCACACACTGTACATAGATTTTTCTATTGTGTTATTGACTGTGCATTTGTTTATGTGTAACTCTGTGTTGTTGTTGTCGTCGCACTGCTTTGCTTTATCCTAGCCAGGTCACAGTTGTAAATGATAACTTGTTCTCAACTGGCCTACTTGGTTAAATAAAGGTGAATAATGGCCACTAACAATGAAAAGAAATGTCTTTAAAAATGGAAGGTTGTTGGGAGGAGGCAAGATCAGGTGGGACCATTCTAGCCAATGAGAGGGCAGACACGTGTGAACAACAGGCACAACGGTTTCCACTAGCTACCACAGCCAGAAAATCCAAATTGGCTATATTGTAAAAAAATATATATATATATATATAAAAAAATATTTGCTTTTTGTTTTCAATTAAAAGGGTAAGGTTAGGCATAACACATTTTAAGAAGTTAAATTGTAGAAATAGGTGGACTTTATGACTGTGGCAACTAGTGACGACCAGGCACAACTCTGATATAAAGTAGTTTTTCTCAAAGTTACCAGGATGTCACATGTCCAACTTAGATCAATACACTCTTAACAACCTAATCATTACGAAACTTCTATTTGATCAAATAAGCCACACATATATATATAATACGGCACTGACCTCCATACAAAAAGTCCTTGCTTCGTGAGTGAAAAAAAGCCACCTGCTGGAGAAGACAGATTGTGGACACAGTTATCCCTCTCGCTTCGCCTCTTCCTCTCTGGCATCACTGCTTGTGAAAGCGTCTCATTTAACTCCTTCCCTGATAAATCTTTTAGTTCCAGGAACCACTCTGCTGCATCCCCAATAATGTCCATCTTCTTGGACTTTCCCTCCACTTTAGCCGTGCCAATGATCACCGTTACATTTTTTTTTAAAATCACAAAGTCCACCTTCTTTACATGTAACATCCTTGGATCCTTCCGGTAGAAGCCAACGAACGCTGCAGTCTGCATTGAAGGCCTACCCAACACCATGGAGTCCTTTGGAGTACCTTGAGTTCCCTCCACCCGTTTGACAGCCTCTGCATATGAAATGCTCTGGATGACCCTGACAACTTCATTATTTTTCGACCTCGTCAGGCACTTCAAAAATATACTACATGCTTTCCACCACAGTTGCAACACTTCACAGCTTCTTCAAAAAAAAAATTCACCATGAGCTTCTTTTCCACAACTTCTACATCTTGGATTCCTCCACCTGCAGACACTCTACATGTCCAAACATTCTACACAGTTTACACTGCAACTGCCTGGAAATAAAAGCTCTTACAGAAAAGTGCACATACCCCAGCTTCACTCAGGTCAGGAGGGACTCCACATCAAAAAAACAAGAATAGACAAGCTCTTCTTTCTTGCCATTGAACCAACAATTCATCCTCCATGCACCAACCACTACAGGAACACTCACCAGCTCCTCGATGCCCACTCCCTCCGAGACTCCAGCAATTACTCCCTTGACAGTTTCTCTTCTCCTTAGCTCTGCATGGCAATCAATTTGCCTGATACCCAACACATGCTTCCTCTGTTCAGCAGAAACACACAAACAAATCAAGACCAGCCCACTCCTCGTGACCCCCACCGACTCCACACCTCTCTCTACCATCTTAAATGCTTCTAACGGATTTGACAATTCAGTCCCCAATTTTCCCAGAAACCAGACTCACAACAGATAAGAGGTATTCTCAACATTAGGAGTCTTCTTTCCAATCCTAACTTTGCTTCTTTTCCCATTATTTTGGACAGAGGTCCATTCTTCCTTATTTCCACTGCTATCCGATTCATATTCCACATCCCCCTCTGCCATCCTTCCTTAATCAGAGTGTGCCCTCATCTTCTCCTGATGTGCTATCATATTCCATTGTTTCCCATCTCTGAGCACACCTGCCCTAACATTATCATGCTTAGGGTCATGTATAGAAATGCAGAGCAGGCCATTATTTTGGCTACCATGGCTATGCTCCCAAATGCCCCTATCCACAGGGCTTGAGTGGTCACTGAATGGTTTGATGAGCATGAAAGCGATGTAAACCATATGCCATGGTCGTCTCTGTCACCAGATCTCAACTCAATTGAACACTTATGGGAGATTCTGGAGTGGCGCCCGAGACGCGGTTTCCACCACCATCAACAAAACACCAAATGATGTAAGAGTAAGAGTTTGAGACACTTGTGGAATCTATGCCACGGTGCATTGAAGATTTTCTGGCTCGTGCTGGCCCAACGCCATATTAAGTCATGGCGTTTCCTTTATTTTTGGCAGCTACCTAAAGTTAAATCTAGACTTGGTTTCCTCTATCACCCCAGCTGCCAAACTAACCCTGATTCACATGATCATCCTACCCATGCTAGATTACAGAGAAATAATTTATAGATGGGCAGGTAAGGGTGCTCTCGAGCGGCTAGATGTTCTTTACCATTCGGCCATCAGATTTGCCACCAATGCTCCTTATAGGACACATCACTGCACTCTATACTCCTCTGTAAACTGGTCATCTCTGTATACCCGTCGCAAGACCCACTGGTTGATGCTTATTTATAAAACCGTCTTATGCATCACTCCCCCCTATTTGAGATACCTACTGCAGTCCTCATCCTCTACATACACCCGTTCTGCCAGTCACATTATGTTAAAGGTCCCCAAAGCACACATCGCTGGGTCACTCCTCTTTTCAGTTTGCTGCAGCTGCGACTGGAACGAGCTGCAACAAACACTCAAACTGGACCGTTTTATCTCAATCTCTTCATTCAAAGACTCAATCATGGACACTCTTACTGACAGTTGTGGCTGCTTTGTGTGATGTATTGTTGTCTCTACCTTCTTGGTCTTTGTGCTGTTGCCTGTGCCCAATAATGTTTGTACCATGTTTTGTGCCGCTACCATGTTAAGTTGCAACCATGTTGTTGTAATGTGTTGCTGCCTTACTATGTTGTTGTCTTAGGTCTCTATGTAGTGTTGTCTCTCTTGTCGTGATATGTGTTTTGTCCTATATTTATATTGTATTTATTTATTTTTTCTAATCCCAGGCCCCGTCGCCACCTTTAGCCTTTTGGTAGGCAGTCATTGTAAATAAGAATTTGTTCTTAACTGACTTGCCTAGTTAAATAAAGGTTAAATAACATTTAAATAAATTAAGTCACTTCGTTTTGCCCTGACTTCACCATTGGCTTTAAATGGGCATTTGATACACCTCATTTAGTCAATCTGCAATTAAAAGGCAAGGATGACAAGCAAATGATTGTGAAAGCTGAAATTATAGAATATACAAGTTAGTCTGCAAGACATGAGGAAAGGCGTGTTATCGGGTTACCTTTTTATACAGGTATCCTTCTTTGTCGACGGGTGAGCTGCACGACTGAAAATGAGTGAGGATCTTCCCGGTAATCTTCATCTCAAAACCATGCTTTTACCATAGGAGTAGCTGGAGTTGGGCTACATAAGAACAAGGAAGTTAGTAGGGCACCCACCACATCACTGAAGCACATTCTCTCACTGCGGAGTTTACCTTGGAAAAAAATATTCAAATGTTTTTTAATTATCAAATGATTTTGTTGTCTAATGATTTAACGCCATATGCGTTTGAACTTTGAAATAGTAATACGTTTGCATACTTCATTGCTTTGATGGTGAAATTACGCATCTTTACAAATATTAAGCTTATTCAATATGCGCAAATTAATTGTTTAGCTACCGTTCACAATCCGTAATTATTATATACAATTGTAATGCTTTGTTGCAGCTATGGGGATCCGTAAAACAAAAACGCATAGGCTACTGTAGCGTTCATCATGAGAAATCCCCTTAACGTATCTGCTTCCGCATTTGTAAAATAAAGGCAAATGGAAGTTTGGTAATATAATTGGGCTAAAAAGTCGTAGGCTACTTCTCTTCATCGAGAGGTACACATGTGTGTGCCTAGAAAAGAGCATAGGGTAAATGGGGGTGTTTTTACTCACCTCTCTGTAGAATAACGTGTGAAGGCTCACCTGGTATTGGCTAGAGAGGATACACGTGTTGTCAAATTGATGTAAAAATAAAATGTTGCATTTTATCTAACCCTAACTCTTTTCTTAACCTTAACCTAACCCTCATAATCTGTTACATTAATTATCCTAACCTGCTACGAAAAGTCCATTGTGACATAAACTGTATCCCTTCTAGACAAAACCGTCCCACCAGCTCCCTGGGTGTTGTCAAACACTTCCTGGTAACTAAGGTGAGCGCTCAAATGAGCACATCGTCCACGTCAGCGCCTCATAGGTAACATGGGCCCACGCCCCTCAACTGTATGCTGAAAAAGCCAGTGGTGTAAAGTTCTTAATAAGTAAAAATACTTTAAAGTACTTCTTAAGTCGTTTTTTGGGGTATCTATACTTTACTATATGTATTTTTTACAACTTTTACTCCACTACATTGCTAACGAAAATATATACTTTTTACTCCCATACAATTTCCCTTCTACCCAAAAGTACCTCTTACATTTGGAATGCTCTGGCAGGACAGCAATATGGACCAATTCACACACCTATCAATATAATGCGGTCATCCCTACTGCTTCAGATCTGGCGCAATCACTAAACACAAATATTGGGCTTGTAAAGTGTGTGTTGGAAGTGTGTCCTTATCTGTCTGTAAAAAATAAAATGTTGCAATATGGTTTGCTTAAATTTGATGTGTTATTTTTACTCAAGTGTGACAATTGAGTACTTTTTCCACCACCACACATAAGTACATTTTAAAACCAGATACTTTTACTCAAGTAGTATTTTACTGGGTGACTCACTTTACTTGAGTAATTTTATTTTATTAAGGCATCTTTACTTTCACTCAAGTATGACCATTGGGTAATTTTTTCTCCACTGAAGCCAGCATTGGATTGAATGAACTGTATTCAATGTCAGGTCACACTAGATCTGAGGTCATGTTGATAAGGGACTCCTTTGTCATGGGGATGTATACCCCATTGTCTTCTCTGTTGGTTTATGCAAATCTCATCAACCCCCATGCAATCTTGTTGTAGCCTATGAAATCATACTAGGTGTTTATCCTTTGAACTGTACAATTAAGTTAATGATTTGTGATAGTTTCTGAATGTGTTGCAATTGCCTCAAATGCACACAATGGAAGTTACTTAGATGAAACTGCTTATGTTAATGTTGATTGCAGAAACAGTCATGGGAATTAATTCCATGCAGTGTTAAATGCCATGTACTATCCTCAAGAGTTTGTAATAAAGTAAAGGCACATGCTTATCATGTGTCCATTTCATTGTCTGAGTAGTGACTGACCACCAAACACCATAAGGCTGTGTTTACACAGGCAGACCAATGTTGATTTTTTTCCACTATTTGAGCAAAAGAACAGAATTGGGCTGCCTGTGTAAACACAGCCTAAGAGTTGCACAATTCCCCACTCTAAGACTAGTGCTATTTTGTAACATGAGGTAGGCCTATCTTTATGACGACTATAACGTTAGAGCATGACATTCTGAGATGAACACTAAAATAACCCTGTTCCTGTTTTGTCCCAACTAACCACCAGACCAACTGAGCTAATTGATCAGTTCAATGATTGACTCAACTCAACACACCTGAGCCCTATACTAGCCTGCTCCGGGTCAGGCGAACGCAATTTATTCTGAAAGGTTGCGTCATCATCCCCTTCATTTGAGGAAAATGACGGATTAAATATTCTAATCCAATGTTTGTGTTAAATGGTTATGTTAATACCTATCAAATGTAGTAATGACAGAATGCATTTAAAATGTCACACGGTAGAACCTTTTGTATGAATTAATACAATTATTGTATCGATAGGAGAGGGGGGAAAGGTGCTCATGCATTAATACGCACACCAAAACCGGCATTAACGATAATAAAATAAAGACCGCACTTCTAAGACTTTTCACGCCATAGCCTGCTGAATTTGCAAGCTAACCTTAATTGAATTTCGGCACAAATGAAAATGTATCTGTTTCGGCATTCTCAATGAAGAGTTCGACATGCACACGCAGTTATAAACCGTCTAGAGTTAACAGTAGGCAGGGGATCAATATCCACCGTCATTACGGAAACCATCTAGCGTAAGAACCAAACGGAAGCAAACAAAACGGGGCGGGACCTACCGGAATTGGTTGACTAGGAAGTCTTGAGTTTTCCGTTTGAAAAACAGAAATAGCGTAATGATTACACCCCTGACTAGTTTAAGAAAACCATGAGTCGATCCAGCTTCATTTGTAGTTATATCCGAAGAGGAAGAGACGCCCAAATCGGAGGAAAATCTCTCTCTCTCTAGCGGGAGTTGTTTTTTTCGCCCACCAAGCAAGAAGTTTCATAATACTGACATGTTTTTAATCAAGCATATTCATGTCATGAGGCTAGTAGCATAGCATCTCTCTCCATTGAATACTGGCCGTTGATGTCAACAAACCAAATCGAATATTAAAAAATTGATTACAATAATGAGCTGTATCCACCAATTCAAAAGGATAGGCAGGAGCTAGACAGCCCACCGTGCTGCTTTGTGAAAGAATTCCATTGTTAGGGTGGAAAGACATGTCAGTAAATCCATAAATTTTGGTATACCACTCCGGGCTTCCAGGTAGGTTAAAACAAAAATATTACATGCCTTAGGCACTACAGGACCGGGGTTGCCTACTCCTCTGCATTAGAGGTTGCAAGCCTGTTCAATTAATTATATTTCTTTGTTCTGACAGGTAGAAAGAGAGTCCTGACCCAAGTCCTCAGTTTGCGCACTTCTCTCTTTAATCATCATGAACACAATGTTGTAATGCTCAATTTGTCACACAACATCCAAGTCTTTCCTGTATGTGTACAGAGGAGATAAATGTTTCAGTGTACAAAATTATTATTTTGTTGCTTACACCGCACTCTCTTATTCAAAAGCCAGTGATAAGAGGTTTGCCTATTGAATAATGAACACTCCAGTGGATCAAAGGTATGCCATCCACTAATGGTCAAAATACATGTTACCCATTGACTAAATCGATAACCTGAATAATACAGCCAATCCACCCATGAGTATGACCCAGTCACTTTACTTTTTCAGCACTGCAGATCTCATGTTAATTTCAGTACCACGCACTGCATGTGCATTTATATAGTTTTTTTCTCAAAAGATTGCTTTGAACGCCTAGTTTGACTGTTGATCTCTCCATGCCTGCTGCAGGTGTAAGGTCTCTCCGATGTGAATCTTCTGATGCCTCTTTAGGTTCTCCCCACGGCTGAAGCTCTTGCCGCACTGGCCACAATAGTATGGCTTCTCCCCTGTGTGTACCCTTTTGTGCTTTTTGAGGTCCCCGGCCTGACTGAAACACCGGCCGCACTGAAGGCAGCAGTAGGGTTTCTCGCCCGTGTGACAGCGCTGGTGGATACGCAGGTTCCCCACCCGGCTGAACGTCTTGCCGCACACAAAGCAGCTGTGCGGCTCATCCCTTCTGAAGTGTTGCCTATGGTGTTTCCTCCCGTCCCTGCTGTTTTTCCCAAACCCAAACCTCCTCCCGACGCTGTTGTGACTCGAGTGGACGAATACGAGTTCGTTATATGGTCCAGTGCTCACATGAGACTTGTGAGCATTCGTTGTTGGGTCGTAGCGTGTGGAATTGCAGCTTAAATCGACACAATCAAAGGTCTCCGGGATAGTCAAAGGTTCGGGTGCTGAGCACTCGGTGGGCTCGGGTTCCGTCTTGATAACAGTCAGATTGATGCCAAGCTGGGTGTTTCCCTGTGAAGTGCTATTCAAGTCTGAGTGCAAGTCATTTTTCACACCCTGAGGCACGTGGACCGAGACGGCTTCATCTGATTGCCGTGCCACCTCGTGATGCCCGGGTAAGGTTAAGGTAAAGTTACATTCTGTCTCATAGTGTGCTGTTTGATCCAGCTCCAGTGCATTGTACTCCTCCTCCTCCTGCCTTAGTCTCACAGTCTGTTCGAAAGTGAGCGCTGGTTTCTCATCTACCTTTGTGGGCTCTGGGCTGTCCTGCCTCAGACTAGGGCTCCAACCCTGCTCTGACGGTTTCTCGATGGCCGCTCTTCCACGGCCACCAGTCGCAGGAAATGTTGCAAGTTGAGCAGCTGCAAAACAAAACAGTGAAAGGGTAAACTTGAGCAAGCGGCAGAAAATGCCATCTTATTGATTTGATTATGTTGGCCAGCCACCCACCACCACCACTGAGACACTATCCTGACTCACCTGTGTTCTCTCTCTTCATCTTGTCCTGCATTTCCTGCAGTCTTCTCCTCAGACTCTCATTCTCTCTTTGAGTTCTGGCTGTTTTCTCCTGGTATTCTGACACAGTCTCTTTCACCACCTCCAGAACCTCATGCACTGCCACCGTCAGCAGCTTCGCCACACGGGCATTCAGACGCTCAATTTTGGACATCCTGAAAGGAACATAAACAGAGGAGTCTGCTGGTCTGGACCAAAAACTATTGCATTACTTTCATGATAAGCAAACAGTGCAGTGTCAATTCACCTGCCACTAGATATTGATAGGAGGGATTGACTGTTATTGAATGACATATTGAGCAGCTTACCCAATTCGAACAGAATGCTCAACCAATGAGAATGCTCATTGGTTGGTCACCCTCTTTGGTTGTACCTCTGTAGTGTTGCACAGTATACTGAAACTTCGATACTAGAACATGGAAAAACGGTTCGGTACTAGAATTTGTTACTTTCTGTACTTCTGTCAAATGTGTCTCACGTCGTATAATGATTGAGAGGATGAAGTCTATCAGCGCAGCCAATGTCCCCTTCTGCAGTGAGCGCACAGTTCATGCCTCTTACCTGCTCCATTTACTCATTGCTAGTTCCCCACTTATGCTGCACAGAAGTTACCACACTTGAATAATGCAACACGGCATGTAGAAATGTTGAAACTGTTCACAAAACAATGTCCATACAGGCTAGAATCCTAATACAATGCAAGATGATACCGGTAGCTTCCAGTTGTAATTGTAGGTTAACTTTCGTTGCTAGCTTACAGCTGAAGCTAACATCAAACAATTCACAACCCTAGCACTTTGTTTGTGATATAATGCAAATCATTATGCAAAATATGCTGATTTCAAAGCTGTGTCACCAAAAACGTTATTAATTCACTTAATCGTCTCTGCATCACATCCAAAGATACTTTCCCACCTTCTGTAACGTCTCCCTCAACAGACTATATGGACATTTTTTCTTCTTTTTTTTCTCTCCGCCTTTATTCAACCAGGTAGGCCAGGTGCGAACAAGTTCTCATTTACAATTGTGACCTGGCCAAGATAAAGCAAAGCAGTGCGACACAAACAACAGAGTTGCACATGGAATAAACAAACGTACAGTCAATAACACAATAGGAGAAAAAAAATCTATATACAGTGTGTGCAAATGAGGTAAGATTAGGGAGGTAAGCAATAAATAGGCCATAGTGCCAAAGTAATTACAATTTAGCAATTAAACACTGGAGTGATAGATGTGCAGTAGATGAATGTGCAAGTAGAGATACTGGGGTGCAAAGGAGCAAAAATATTAATAAATAACAATATGGGGATGAGGTAGATGGATGGGCTATTTACAGATGGCCTATATGCCTTGTCATAAATTACTTCATTAATGGATTTTATAAAATAAGAGATTGTAAATGTTAATCAGTACAATAAAATAAGTCCCAATTGGGAGGAAAACAGATTGTCATCTGTAGCCACATTAAATCATTTTAAAGTATTTTCTTAAAACTGCATTGTTGGTTATGGGCTTGTAAGTAAGCATTTGACTGTAAGGTCTACACTTGTATTCGGCACATGTGACAAATACAATTGGATTTGAATAGTGAAAACAAGCACAATAACTCAATGTATGCACTTACTCATTGAATATGCTTACACCTGTATTGTGAATAGGCCGCCTAGGCCATCTTGATTTACCATGTTTACCAATAGAGATTTACCATTCAAATAAATGATTACCGTTATGTAGTTACATTGGTAAAAACAGTCAAATTAATTATGATTGTACAATTTATTAATTGATGCATACATGGCTGTCTATGAAAAATGTTGACATCAAATTTAAAATGTAATGATATTGAACTCAAAAGATATCCAACGATAAAACAGAGCAGTAACGTTTGCGGAGTTATCCGTCTGGATCAAGTGCCATGGTATCGAGTTACTAAACCTGGTATCGAAATAAATTCTGGTATCGTGACAACACACTCTAGTGGTGGAAACCCAGCCAGTGAGTGGGATACACTTTGTGTATGACACTCAAGTTTACACAAAAAAAGTCAAACATAGATACCTCTCTTTGTTGACCCTTATCCGCCGACTAGGTGTCCAAAACAACAGACAAGTGTGTATGGGGAATGGGCTAGCCAGCTAACGCGTTAGTTAGCACAGTACACCACAGTCGCCAGAAAAAAAAAACGTGTCCAACCTTTGGCTTACAACTTTTTAAAGTAATGTT
Organism: Oncorhynchus tshawytscha; assembly: GCF_018296145.1. Taxonomy (NCBI): domain Eukaryota; kingdom Metazoa; phylum Chordata; class Actinopteri; order Salmoniformes; family Salmonidae; genus Oncorhynchus; species Oncorhynchus tshawytscha. The sequence goes on from NC_056452.1 coordinate 2,987,905, forward strand.
GATAAAATGTACATTGTACACGAAATAATCCTCGTATGAATACAGGTTAACTAATTGAACTAAGGTTCATGTTTTGGTAGAAAAAAAACACGCAGCAGCCTCTAAGTGTGACGCCCGCTGTGAAGCAGGCAGGAATAAAGAAGTACTTCCAGGTCACGGATATTCTTCGATGAGGTTGAAAAGCGGTTGTCATCCAAAAAAGGTTGCATTACCACCACCTACTAGACTGGAGTACAACTCCCTTAAACTTTGTTTATTTTTTTATTTTTTAAATAATAAAATAAACAAATTCTCTACACTTACTAAAAACCCACTCCACTATTTAAATCTATTTAGTCCTACCTCAGGCCAACAGGTCAGAGTCGCAATTGTAAATGAGAACTTGTTCTCAACTTGCCTACCTGGTTAAATAAAGGTGAAATAAATTAAAAAAATAAACAGCCTGAAAGGATGGGACACTACCACTCAATACACCCTGTAACTCTTCTGACATCACGTTTCGCACACCCAAATACCTCTCTGCAGCTGTCACCACCATTTTTCCGTAACTGACGTTCCATCCCTGCAGTACAGTTGATAACCATTGCTATAAATGAAAAAAAATCCAATCTTACTGAAACATAACTTTTTTTGGCCTATCCCTCTGTACTGGTTCAGCTCTACTACTCACACCACTCCTCTCAGGATCCCTCCCCTTGACCCATCTTCCTCTTCTTTCTTCACTGGCTCAGCATATGACAACTTCTGCACTACTCTAACCCTGGAAACCTCAACCTGTCTCTCTCGCACCGGACATTTCTGATCCACAGCCACATGAGCACCCCTACAATTAACATATACCATTACTTTCCCCAATGCTACACATTCTTTTGTCTCATGCCCTTCTGCACACTTCTCACACCTAGGAAACTCCCTCCTACAGACTGCTGCCACAATGCCCATGAGCTTAACACCTGTAACAACATAATGTATTAGGCACAAAAGCTTGTACGGGATAACTTATATATCTAGCATCACTTTGTCGGGCAAAGACTCAACATCAAAACTCAAAAGGACAGACAATGACTCTCCTGTTTCACCACTCACACCACCCTGTCTGCGTCGCACCAAATAACGAGCGTCACAAATCCAGGTCACAGATTTTCTTCTTCTTTAAATTTGTATTGGTGGATCGCAACTAACTGAAAGGTGCATACACCACCACCTACTGTACGGGAGAGTGAGGATGATCACAGACTCCCAATTCATCTGTTTCGTCTATTGTTCTGGAAAGTGAATTCATTACACTTTGTGACACAAAAAGGGAAGGGAAGAAAAATTCCCCTACCATCTAACCTTACAACCAATAAAACCTCACCACTATTCCACTATCTGACCCTATCTGATCCTACACCAGGCCGGCATTCTGGGAGGACGAGACATTATCGTTCAACACACTTTGTAACTCCTCTGCAGTAAAATATCATACACCCAAGTACTTCTCTGCTGCTGCCACAACAACATCTATTTTCTGTTATTTACATTCCATTTCTGTGTTACAGTTGATAACCATGGTTATGAACGCTAAGAAGCCAACCATACTGAAGCACATGTTATTCTGATCATTCCCTATTGGCCTCAGCAGAGAACAGAGAACCTCTTACATGCCGACCAGACCGGAAATGTCACGTGCGCGAGCATAGCAAAATAAGTGTACACATACATGTTATTCAATCATTGCACCCACGCTGCTCGCACGCATTAGCAAGCATCAGCGTGGTCAGGCACTAAAATAGAACTTGGTTCTATTTATGACGCTCAGCACGCTGCAAGTCCTGCCTCTCCCATCTCCTCATTGGTTTTTAGGAGCAAATACCCATGTGCCATCTCCTCATTGGTTTTTAGGAGCATATACCCACATGGGTGATTGAAAGATGAAGATGCCAAACAGTTACCATACCAGATGGTGATGCAAACGGTCAGGATACTCTGACTGTGTAACTGTATAACTTTTTGAGGATCTAGGGACCCGTGACAAATCTTTTCAGTCTCCTGAGGGGGAATAGGCTTTGTCGTGCCTTCTTCGCAACGGCCTTGCTGTGTTTGGACCATGATAGTTTGTTGGTGATGTGGACACTAATGAACTTGAAGCTCTCAACCCACTCCACTGCAGCCCCGTCGATTTGAATGGGGGTGTGTTTGTCCCTCATTTTCCTATAGTCCAAGATCAGCTCCTTTGTCTTGCTCACGTTGAGGGAGACGTTATTGTCCTGGCACCACACTGCCAGGTCTCTGACCTCCTCCTTATAGGCTGTCTCATCGTTGTCGGTGACACTGTTGTGTCGTCAGCAAACTTAATGATGGTGTTAGAGTCGTGGGTGAAAAGGGAGTACAGGAGGGGAATAAGCACTCACCCCTGAGGGCCCCCCGTTTTGAGGATCAGCATGGCAGAAGTGTTGTTGTCTACCCTTACCATCTGGGGGACAGCCAATCAGAAAGTCCAGGATCCAGTTGCAGAGGGTTGGGTTTCGTCCCAGGATCCTTAGCTTAGTGATGAGCTTTGTGTGCACTATGGTGTTGAACGCTGACTACAGTCAAGTAACTTTTTAAAAAACCTTTATTTCACTAGGCAAGTCAGATAAGAACAAATTCTTATTTACAATGACAGCCTACAGCGGGCAAACCCGGACAACACTGGGCCAATTGTGCGCTGCCCTATGGGAGTCCCAATCACAGCCGGTTGTGTTCCAGCCTGGATTCGAACCAGGGTGTCTGTAGTGACACCTCTAGCACTGAGATGCAGTGCCTTAGACTGCTACGCCACTCGGGAGCCCAACCATATAGGTGTTCCTTTTGTCCAGGTGGGAAAGGACAGTGTGGAGTGCAATTGAGATTCTGTCATCTGTGGATCTGTTCAGGCGGTATGCGAATTGGAGTGGGTCTAGGTTTTCCGGGATGTTGTTTATGTGAGCCATGACCAGCCATGGCTACTGACGTGAGTGCTACGGGGCGGTAGTCATTTAGGCAAGTTACCTTCACATTCTTGAGCACAAGGACTATGGTGGTCTGCTTGAAACATGTAGGTAATTACAGACTCAGTCAGGGAGAGGTTGAAAATGTCAGTGAAGACACTTGCCAGTTGGTCCGCGCATGCTTCGAGTACATGGTAATCCGCCTGGCCCAGCGGCCTTGTGAATTTTGACCTGTTTAAAGGTCTTGCTCACATTGGCTACGGAGAACGTGATCACACAGTAATCTGGAACCGCTGGTGCTCTCATGTATGCTTCAGTGTTGCTTGCCTCGAAGCAAGCATTAAAGGCATTTAGCCCATCTGGTAGGCTTGCATCACTGGGCAGCTCACGGCTGGGTTTCCCTTTGTAGTCCGTAATAGTTTGCAAGCCCTGCCACATCCGACGAGCGTCAGAGCCGGTGTAGTAGGATTCAACCTTAGTCCTGTATTCTCGCTTGCCTGTTTGATGATTCTTCTGAGGGCATAGCAGAATTTATTATAAGTGTCCGGGTTAGTGTCCCGCTCCTTGAAAGCGACAGCTCTAGCCTTTAGCTCGGTGTGGATGTTGCCTGTAATCCATGACTTCTGGTTTGGATCTGTACGTACGGTCACTTTGGGGACTTGAGGAAGCTGGTGACTGAGGTGGTATACTCCACAATGCCATTGGATGAATCCTGGAACACACTTGTTTTCTCAATCTAAGTAATATAGATGTATGTATGAGCATACAGTATATTTCCATTCACAAGGATACACTGTGTAGTAATGAACATTTTAAGCAAAAACAATGCGCCAGAGTTAATGCAGGAGCTAGAATGCTTTTTAGACCGCCACTACCATGCCCCGTTGGACATGAAACATGTCAAAGGCAGCAACTGCGCTTGCTCCGTCATATGCCCTCCGCGCAAAAAGTAACAACCGAGGCCTTCTTCATCCAAAACCACTGGCGAAGGAGAGTCTTTCAGCACGGAGGCGATGGACGTGTCAGGGACTGCTGGAGTCTATCAACAAAAAGCTGACGAAACTGGAGATGCTAGAGACAATCCAACAAAGCATCTCAGAACTGACACCTAGTTTGGAGTTCAGCCAAAAGGAAAAAAGACAAACTGAAGAAGGAGAACAAATCTTTGAAAGGTGCTGTACATAACATTTAGAATGCAGTTGAGACAATTCATCGGGAGAATAGAACACTGAAGGAGTCACTGCTTGATGTACAATCTCAAGGAATGTTTTGTGGATTCCTGAGATAGACAATATCTAACCAGATGATAATGTGAAGGAATTTATGACTGAAAAGCTGAAACTGCCCTCCAATGTCGTGGAGAAAATGACCTTCTCCAGGGTGCATAGGATGGGGAAACCCTTCAGAGCCATACCTCACGCAATTATTGCGCTCTTTAAACATTTCAAACAGAAGGGAATGGTCAAAACCAGGGGCAGAGAATTAAAAGGAACCAACTATGGGATGAATGACCACTTTCCCCATGACATAAACCAGAGACGCAATGTACTCTATCCTGTCATGCGAGAACACAGGGGGCCGGAGTGACAGAGTTGCAATGGTTGTGGATAAACTGTACATACCGTTGAAGTCAGAAGTTTATATACACCTTAGCCAAATACATTTAAACTCAGTTTTTCACAATTCCTGACATTTAATCCTAGTAAAAATTCCCTGTTTAGGTCAGTTAGGATCACCACTTTATTTTAAGAATGTGAAATGTAAGATTAATAGTAGAGAGAAGGATTTATTTCAGCTTTTATTTATTTAATCACTTTCCAAGTGGATCAGAAGTTTACATACACTCAATTAGTAATTGGTAGCATTGCCTTTAAATGGTTTAATTTGGGTCAAACATTTCAGCTAGCCTTCCACAAGCTTCCCACAATAAGTTGGGAGAATTTTGTCCCATTCTTCCTGACAGAGCTAGTGTAACTGAGTCAGGTTTGTAGGCCTCCTTGCTAGCACACACTTTTTCAGTTCTGCCCACAAATTTTTTGTAGGATTGAGGTCAGGGCTTTGTGATGGCCACTCCAATACCTTGACTTTGTTGTCCTTAAGCCATTTTGCCACAACTTTAGAAGTATGCTTGGGGTCATTGTCCATTTGGAAGACCCATTTGCGACCAAGCTTTAACTTCCTGACTAATGTCTTGAGATGTTGCTTCAATATATCCACATAATTTTCCGCCTTCATGATGCCATCTATTTTGTGAAGTGCACCAGTCCCTCCTGCAGCAAAGCACCCCCACAACATCATGCTGCCACCACCTTACATCTGGTTAAAACTAACCTTGCTAAAATAAAACACAGAATCTGGGAATAATTTGTATATCACTGGTTAGAGGATGACAGCCAGCTACAGTTTGGATTGTTGCATTTTGTTTCAAGTTGGTCGCCAACGTGGAAAGGTAAACGCAACAAACACTATTTTGTTAATCACTCATATTGATATCAATTTGAAATCAGTAGAGCGGGGGCAAACGTTTGGGGTGTATGCACTGTTTAAACAAACACTATTCAAAGGCCACAATGAATCTGAGAATAATTGACATGGTTAGAAGAGAATTTGCTAAAAGACAGTAATCTAAATTCTAGAACAGGGGTTTTAAACTAATTCCAAGGAGGGCCGAGTGTCTGCGGTTTTTGTTTTTTCCTTTCAATTAAGACCAAGACAACCAGGTGAGAGGATTTCCTTACTAATTCGTTCTTTACTAATGCACAGCCTCTCGGCCTTAGGTGGAATGAGCTTGACACGTGTTCTAGAATGTCGGATGGAAGTTTTGGAAGGCTGCCAAAACAGGGAAGGAAACAAATCAGTTGCTTTGTTATTTAATTTCAACAAATCACGGCCCGCCATAGGATATCAACAGTGACAAGGATTGGTTGTTATTTGAGTGATAGTTTAACTCTCAAATCCATGAATTGGTATGAGGCCAGCGTCTTTTATACAGGGAGCTTTCAAATTGTCCACGCCATTTGAGTTAAAACATTTAAAGTAGAAGATCACCAGTGCATACCATAAAATCAACAGTGCAAAACCAATGATATTGCTCTGTTTTAAGCAATCGATTTTGTGTCATTGTGTTGACTATAAATGTGTATACTAACATCACTAATGAGGTAAAAAGGATGTGCAAATACCCTCATTCAATGTGGTCAAAACGTGAGGTTGTGTAATGTAGTAAAACATTCTGTCCAAGTACAGGAAATTAGAGTAACAGGGTTGGTTATGTTTCCACTTGACACTGCAGAAATATGTATTAGATGTTTATGTATTCCCATTGGTTGGTTGAATTTACATATTAATATTATGACATTGGTCATGCTTGCAGATAGGGGGGAGATTGCAAACTTAAATTCTTCCCAGTCTGATATTGACATTCAAGCGGTAGGTCATGTTCTGAAATACTGTATTCTATTTTTCATATTTCCAATGTGTGCAAGTCCACTATGTACATGTCCTGATATACACTACTGTTGAAAAGTTTGGGGTCACTTAGAAATGTCCTTTTCTTTCCATGAAAACAATAATGATTTTTAATTGAAATAATAATTGCGTCCTTCAAACTTTGCTTTTGTCAAAGAATACTCCATTTGCAGCAATTACAGCCTTGCAGACCTTTGGCATTCTAGTTGTCAATTTGTTAAGGTAATCTGAAGAGATTTCACCCCATGCTTCCTGAAGCACCTCCCACAAATTGAATTGGCTTGATGGGCACTGACGAACCATACGGTCAAGCTGCTCCCACAACAGCTCAATAGGGTTGAGATCCGGTGTCTGTGCCGGCCACTCCATTAGACATAATACCAGCTGACTGCTTCTTCCCTAAATAGTTATTGCACAGTTTGGAGCTCTGCTTTGGGCCATTGTCCTGTTATAGGAGGAAATTGGCTCCAATTAAGCGCCGTCCACAGGGTATGGCATGACGTTGCAAAATGGAGTGATAGCCTTCCTTCCTCAAGATCCCTCTTACCCTGTACAAATCTACCACTTTACCACCACCAAAGCACCAGCAGACCATCACATTGCCTCCACCATGCTTGACAGATGGTGTCAAGCATTCCTCCAGCATCTTGAATTTTTTTCTGCGTTTCACAAATGTTCTTTATGATCCGAACACCACAAACTTATATTTGTCTGTCCATAACACTTCATCCAATCTTCCTCTGTCCAGTGTCTGTGTTCTTTTGCCCATCTTAATCTTTTCCTTTTATTGGCAAATCTGAGACATGGCTTTTTCTTTGCAACTCTTCTTAGAATGCCAGCATCCCGGAGTCGCCTCCACTATTGACGTTGAGACTGGTGTTTTGCAGCTACTGTTTAATAAAGCTGCCAGTTGAGGACTTTTGAGGCGCCCGTTTCTCAAACTAGACACTAATTTACTTGTCCTCTTGCTCAGTTGTACAACGGGGCTTTCCACTCCTCTTCTATTCTGGTTTGAGCCCGTTTGCGCTGTTCTGTGAAGGGAGTAGTACACAGTGTTGTAAGAGATCTTCCGTTGCTTGGCAATTTCTCACATGGAATAGCCTTCATTTCTCAGAACAAGAATAGACTGACGAGTTTCAGAAGAAAGTTCTTTGTTTCTGGCCATTTTAAGCCTGTAATTGAACCCACAAATGCTGATGCTCCAGATACTCAACTAGTCTAAAGGACAGTTTTATTGCTTCTTTAATCAACACAACAGTTTTCAGCTGTGCTAACATAATCGCAAAAGGGTTTTCTAATGATCAATTAGCCTTTTAAAATTACAAACTTGGATTCGCTAACACAACGTGCCATTGGAACACAGGAGTGATGGTTGCTGATAATGGGCCTCTGTACGCCTATGTAGATATTCCATTTAAAAAATATAAAAAATGTTTTTGTTTTTTTAATCTGCAGGTTCCAGGATAATAGTCATTTACAACATTAACAATGTCTACACTGCATTTCTGATCAATTTGATGTCATTTTAAATGGACAAATAACGTGTTTTTCCTTCAAAAACAAGGACATTTCTAAGTGACCACAAACTTTTGAACAGTACCTGTTAGATATTTGATGCATCCTGGGATGTGTTTTGTATGTTATTGCTGTAAGAGCGAGTTAGCTAGCATGCTCTAATTGTAATGGTCACATTAGCTCCCAGTTATTCCCATGTTAAAACAGACGAATCACGAACCTACAGCCATCAACATACTGTTGTCCTGTACATCTATTGTGCTTCCTTTTGTCTATCGTCAGGTACTTACATTTATTGTACTATTTTTGTCATTGTTATAAATAAACATTTACATTTAGGCAGATAGCATTCATACACTGAGCATACAAAACATTAAGAACACCTGCTCTTTCCATGACAGACTAACCAGGTGAAAGCTATGCTAACAATATTTACATTCAACTTTTTGATACTTTCTAATCCGTGAGCATGTAGCCCTTCACACTCATACCCATATATATGGGTTGAAAATGGCATATGTGGACACTAATAAGCACCTAAATTGGAACGTAGTGTACAGCAACATGCAACATGGCAATTCACAGTATTGTGTGTTTTGACTGACAAGACATTCTGAACTTGAGCACCGCACGCAACAAGAAGTTGCCCCCATCCCTCCCGATAATTGGGCAACTTCTGCAATTTTGTTGTCTGTTATGTCATCATACACTGGGTTGTTCTGAACACAATGAACCTGTTCGTTTATGGGGAAGAAAATTTGCTGTGGCACACGCACCTGAATGTACTCGTAACTCCTTTCTATATGAACCAAAATTACAATCTGTTTCTCTGAATTGCCTTGTGAAAGCCTAACACTGTCAGATCATATAGGTAAAAGAAATGTACCTAGTTGAAGACTTGTATCCAGAGTAGTTTCTGATTTCATTATCGACAAATGCGGCGAAAAGTACAGAAAATATAAAATACACATTTAAAATCAATGTAATGTTTGGATTAAGACTTGTGCCTGGTGAACTGTTGTGTACTCACCTTTGGTCTAATAATATCCCCATTAACTCCAAAATCATGGTTATGCATCTGCTTTTCGTATTTCTTCTGTAACAAACATGTACATTTAGCCCTATCCATGAAGACCATTTCCCATATGTGAAGGGTTTGCATGAATTAAGATGGGTTTCAATGCATTCTTACTTTAGCTGCTTCAATGATAACTATTTTTAAACTAAGCATTAGAAGGTATTGTTTTTTAAAATTATTATTAACCTTTATTTAACTAGGCAAGTAAGTTAAGAACAAATTCTTATTTTCAATGACAGCCGAGTGGGTTAACTGCCTTGCTCAGAGGCAGAACAACAGGTTTTTACCTTGTCAGCTCGGGGATTCGTTCTTGCAACCTTTTGGTTACTAGTCCAACACTCAAACCACTAGGCTACCTGCCACCCCCATCTTTTCTTGGAAGATATCTCACTATGTAAACTTTTTCCACTATTAATAATAATACTTTCAGCCAGCTGAGCAAGTGCACAAAGTTTCTACTAAAACGTCATTTTATAGTTGACATACGCTGTGTCCAATCAATCAATGTCTGGCTGTGTGAGTGTGTTTGGCTGTGGGATCACCTAAACCAGTGGAGGCAAAGCTCTACAAAACTTAATTGTACAAAGCCTATTATTTGGTAGGAATACTATTATCTACTATGTAGATCAGTGATTCTACACCTCACTTTGCTCAAGCTGATCCACTCCGATGAATTAGGGTCATTTTAAGGGGAGAATCAATAAAACAAACCACAGGACATTATGCTTACAGGGTAAGGAAACCAATATGTGATTTTGTCATTTGGGTGAACTATCCAATGAGCCTGTAAGTATCAAATGCTGTCACACATCAACCAATTACACATTTATTTGAACAGCTTATCTATGAAACACATGCTGCATACACACTGTCAGTCCATATAGCGTGTATTGATCCATGCTTGATTATGTCAATTAAGATAACTCACATTGTAATGATCTTACAAACACTTCCATGAGTTGACTATTGGGAATGCAGTTAGTGCAGTCACAGTCACGTTGTTGGCTCTACAGGCCAGTTGCTGGTTTGATCCCAGTTTAACCGATGTGAAATGGCTAGCTAGTTAGCGGTGCGCGCTAGTAGACGTCACCCGCTCTGAGACTTTGAAGTAGAGGTTTCCCTTGCTCTGCAAAAGCCAGAGCTTTTATGGAGTGACCGGTAACAATGCTTTGTGGGTGACAGTTTGTTGGTGTGTTCATAGTGTCCCTGGTTCAAGTAAGGAGAGGGACGGAAGCAACACTGTTACATGAATGCTGTTGACCGGGATCACACAGTTGGGCTTTGTCCAGAGGAGGTCAAAGTAGGTTGAGTGCAGCCAATGTCAAATTTGGCTAGCTAGTTAGCGGCGTGCACTAGTCTGCAGCTTTTGTGGAGCAATAGTTAATGATACTTTGGAGACAGTTGTTGTGTTCAGAGGATGCCTGGTTCGAGCATGGAGAGGGACAGACAACGCTGTTACACAAACTAGCTCCAATTTCACTCTCAAAAAGTGTGGTCTACGTTATACCTTGTGACCATGTAGTAAGTGGCACACTATGCTTTGGGGGTGCAGCACAAAAATCACCCCAACATCCATACAAACAGGCCAAAGTTCAACGAATGCACTTCACTTTTGATTCAAGGACAATTAAATCTGAAAGTCTGAAACTTTATTCAACACTAAGATGCCTGACAACGTGAATTCTCTGATGCTTCTTAAGGTGACTGGACTGACTGAAAGTCTTGCCGCACTGTTGGCAGCCATACGGTCTTTCCCCAGTGTGAACCCTCTTGTGTTTCTGCAGGTTCCCAGCGTGACTGAAGCGTCTCCCACAGTGCAGGCAGCAATAGGGTTTCTCCCCTGTGTGACAGCGCTGGTGGATTCGAAGATTCCCGATCCGGCTGAACGTCTTCCCGCACAGGATGCAGCTGTGGCTCTCCTCACGCCTAAGCAGAGGCCTATTTTGTCGCCTGGCGTCCTGGACCAACTCTGGGTGACATGTGAAGGGAAACGTGTCCACAAAGGTGTTTAGACCTTCTGCGTTGATGTAGTGCACTACACCGTGCATTTCCGGTTTGTTCTGCATGGGTTCCGGGGCACTGTGATTATGTGTTGCGCTACTATTCGAGTCTTCGCACTCAAAAAATGGGTTCTGGTCTGGGGTCTCTTGGGGGGCAGAGGAATATTCCAAGTGCTCAGGTTCGGTTTTGATTTCACCCGAGAACAGACCTGGGTGAGGAGAGCTGGGATGGCTTAGGGGTAACATGTTGGAGGACATATGTCCAGTGTGCATGGAGTCTAGGTCGGCGTCACACAGAGAATGAGGCATGTATACAGTCAGGGCTGCCTCTGTCACCTGTGACGACCTCTCGGGAGGCGCTCCGCTACGCTCGGCTAACGTTAGTGTGACATTACACTCAGTCTCTGAGTCCTCCAAGTGGTCTAGCTCCAGTGAGTTGTTGTACTCTATCTCCAGTCTCCTCCACGGTTTCTGGGTGAGCAATGGTTTGTCCTCATACTGTGTAGACTCTGGGTCCTGCGGCCAGGGGCTGCCCTCGCTTCCCTCCTCCTGCTCGGTTTTACCTGAAATGGCTGTGGGAGCAGGGGCAGACTGTTGAGCTGCCAATGACAAAGATGGTATCAGAAAACCACACCAAACACCACAGAGGGTAACAATTGTTGATTGTATTAATTTGATCAGGCATATCACAAGTGTTTCCCATCTGTCCCCACAGATGAATAACTAAAGGACTATCTAAACATCAGAATTTACCTAGTTTCTGCTACATGTGCTTTTGAGGAAAACTACCCCCAACAACTTGATAGCAGTCTCATCTGAGCAACCCAACATAATAGACTCAGAGCAGAAACAGAGTCAGGCCCTCCTCATTTTTACAGCCAACTAGGTCTATTACTTCAACAACAAGCATTGAATCTCACCGGTGTTCTCTCTCTTCATCTTTTCCTGAAGTTCCTGTAGTCTCCTCCTCAGACTCAAGTTCTCTCTTTGAGTTCTGGCTGTTTTCTCCTGGTATTCTGACACAGTCTCTTTCACCACCTCCAGAACCTCATGCACCGCCACCGTCAGCAGCTTCGCCACACGGGCGTTCAAACGCTCAATTTTCGACATGATTTACAAATTAGGTTACAGGACTACAAAGTGCAGTGAATGACTGTGAGAACGTCCAAGTTTCATGTAAAAAGGCAGGGCTTACTTTGAAGCCATCGATGACCGTACAATGGTAGCTGTTGTAAGCTAACTAGCTGCTAAGGTTACAGATCTTAACACGCAGAGGCTCTGACATGCTAACGTTAGCTTCCGACTGCATCAATGCCTGTTTTGGCTCCGATGTTTTCTTCTTCGTCGTCGTCTGAGCGATCAACATGCAAGTTCAACATAAAATGTCTCACCTGTATCCATTTGTGGATAACGGCTGAACTGTTTTGTTGTAGCACAGGGCTCGTCACTTCCGCAAGTCACGTAAAGGGGCGGTTGCCAGAACGGACGCGCCCTCAAGTTCGTGTTTCACTTTGACAGTGATTTTCATTATCATTATATGTAGTCCCAACAGTGGAATATATTTTATTAACACATACATGTAATAGTACGTACATTTTGTTTTGGAGAAAAATATTTGTTTATTCAAAATGACAAGAATTACACATTCTAATCAAATTTAGAGGTTTACTAGTAGTAAATATCAAATAGGAAGATTCCCAGACCCACACCACCATTGTCAGGAATAATACAGTAATTTGTGGTCTTGCGCATTAATTCTATCAGTGAGATTTGGTGCTGAAAATGTCAATACCAGCTTTTCACAATATTGTCCATATCAGAAAACTCTACCAAAGATTAGTAATTATGTCAAGTCAAACACAAAGTAAGCAATTCTCTCCTGTTAGATATTATCCTTTCACTTTCCTGAACATTTCCCCCATACACTTAATCTGACCAACTCTAAATTAACGGAATGCCATAGTTCTCAGTCAAAGATCCCTTATGTTCTCATACATTATGGCACTGATCCTAGGTGAGTAAGCTGGTGCTTCTTGAAATTACTAGAATGACTGAAGCGTTTCCCACACTGGGTACAGCCATACGGTCGCTCTCCAGTGTGGTACCTTTGGTGTATTTTTAGGTAGCCTGACTGACTGAAACGCTTTCCGCACACAGAACAACAGTATGGCTTCTCACCAGTGTGGACCCTCTTGTGTTTTTTAAAATCACCAGCGTGACTGAAGCACCGGCCACACAGAGGACAGCAGTAGCGCTTCTCACTACCGAGATGTCGCTGGAGTATTCTCAACCCTCCTGCTCCACCAAAAGATTTCCTAAACGGGAGGGTATTGTGCTGTTCCTCAAATCTGTCCAATGCCGATTCAGCATTGTTTCCCAATGCAAATGATTCCCCTGAGCAATTTTGGTTAGGCTGGAAGTACACAAGTTCATAAGACCCTGAGTTAGGTTGAAGAGGCTCTCGATTGAGTTGGGTCTGGGGTAAAATGTGGCTTGAGCCTGCACAGTCATAAAAATGCTTTGGTGTTGAATATGTGACATACGCTTCCACTTCGGGTTCTGGTTTGATCTCCTCAAAAGTCAGCAATGGTTGAGAGGCCTGAGGGGAATCGTTTGGGAAAAGTGAGTTTGAAACAGTGTGAGTGGAGTTCATATGACTCAATAGTGTTTCTGACAGCGCAGTATCAGCCACCAGAGTGTTGTGTTCCTTTACATGTGTATCATGTCCTATCTCAGATTTAAGATCTAACTCTCTGCTCTGTGTGGTCGTTTCTGGTCGTTCCTCGGCCAGCAAGCTCCTTGGGCCACACGCTGAGTGGAACGACCTGCTCTTCTTTTTCAAACTGATAGGAGGAAAGCCAAATGTTTGGACTCCAAAGGGTTTTTCGCTGGTAAGCCCATCATGTGGCTCTGGAGAGAGAATCTCGGTGAACTCCTCTTCAGACGGGAAGAGTTCAGTGTCCTCCCCCAGGGAAAGTTCCTGCTTACAATTCTGCAGCTCAAGTTGGACAGTCACAGTCTGCACAGCACCTGTGAACATGAACAAGATGCATATTGGCTTATAGCAAGGAAATAGGCAATTGACTGGGGGAGGGTAGCTGATGGTGGTCATTAGCAATCATATTTTATTTGTCCATTGTGAAATGTAAATGTGTCTTTCTGTATTTAGTTTGTTCTCAATCTCCTGGAGACCAAACAAGAGGCTAGCCCCTGGAGCTTGTTATGGTTGGGTCATTCCATGTCATTTCAGCAAGAGATTGTGTAACTGGCCTGCACAAAATACCCCATAATGTCAAAGTGTAATTATGTTTTTAGACATTTTTACAAATTCATAAAAAATGAAAAGCTGAAATCGAGTAAATAAGTATTCAACCCCTTTGTTATGGCAAGCCTAAATACATTCAGGAATATAACATTTGCTGAACAAGTAACCTAAGTTGCTTGGACTCACTGTGTGCAATAATAGTGTTTAACATGATTTTTGAAAGACTACCTCATCTCTGTACCCAAACACATACAGATAATTGTAAGGTCCCTTAGTCAAGCAGTGTATTTCAAACACAGATTCAACCACAAAGAGCTGGGAGGTTTTCCAATGCCTCACAAAGAAAGGCACCTATTGGTAGATGGGTAAAAAAAAAAGTAGACATTGAATATCCCTTTGAACATGGTGACGTTATTAATTACACTTTGGGATGGGCGTATCAACACTCCCAGTCACTAAAAAAGACACAGGCGTCCTTCATAATTCAGATGCCGGAGAGGAATGAAACCGCTCAGGGATTTCACCATGAGGCCAAAGGTGATTTTAAAACAGTTAGAGATTAATGGCTGTGATGGGAGAAAACTGAGGATGGATCAACAACATTGTAGTCACTCCACAATACTAACCTAAATGACAGAGTGAAAAGAAGGAAGCCTGTTCAGATTTTTTTTTTTATATTCCAAAACATGCATCCTGTTTGCAATAAGGCACTAAAGTAGTACTACAAAAAAAAAGTGTGCAACAAAACATCCAGAATACAAAAAGTGTTATGTTAGGTGCAAATCCAACACAAAACATCACAGAGTACCACTCTTCATATTTTCAAGCATGGTGGTGGCTAAATCATGTTATTGGTATGCTTGTCATCAGCAAAGACTATGGAGTTTTTTCAGGATAAAAATAAACTGAATGAAGCTAAGCACAGGCAAAATCCTAGAGGAAAACCTGGTTGTCTGCTTTCCAACAGACACTGGGAGACAAATTCACATTTCAGCAGGGCAATAACCTTAAAACACAAGGCCAAATATACACTGGAGTTGCTTAACAAGACGACATTGAATGTTCCTGAGTGGCCTTGTTAATTTTTTTTATAATAATGTGCAAATATTTTACAATCCAGGTGTGCAAAGCTCTTAGACTTACACAAAGACAGAATCACCTTTGGCAGCTCTACTTTGGCAGATTACAGCTCTAACATGTATTGACTTAGGGGTGTGAACACTTATCTAAATGAAATATTTCTGTATTTAATTTGGAAATAAATGTACAAACATTTTCTGAAAACATGCTTTCACTTCGTCATTATAGGGTATTGTGTGTAGATGGGTGAGAGAAAAAAAAACATTTAATCCAATTTGAATTCAGGCTGTATCCCCCTTTCCCCAATGTGTAATAAGTCAAGGAGTGTGTGAATTCTTTCTGAAGGCACTGTAAAAAAATATATATATATAGTACCCGACGTCCAATTTGGACCCAACTTTCTTCTAACAATGAGTAAGACATGAGGAATGCAAAGAAATGGTCAAAAGCCACCCACGGTCACACCACACCAATCCCACCCCCAAAACGAGTCTACAGTATAATTTCTCTACGGCTGACAAATAGTATGGAACTGCAGCTCGGAGTATTGTTTCTTCATTCTATGTAATATATTCTCAGTGAATTTGGTGATTTTTTTCCGCCCCAATTCAGATACATTAGTAATTGAAATTGTTAGGCTTATGTCCCATTTTACATCCTGATATTACCAGGTTCTAACCACTAGATAGTGCTGTTTCTGCTATTATGTGATTTTTGTTAAATGGATAGTTCACCCAAATTACATATTGGTTTTACAACAGTATGACAGCAACCCTTGCTTTGGTTGTTTACCTGGCCACCATTTCAAATGCTAACTTTTTAGCATTTGTGGCACAAATCCAATGCAAGTAAATGGTACCTACAGTTGAAGTCAGACGTTTACATACACCTTAGCCAAATACATTTAAACTCAGTTTTTCACAATTCCTGACATTTAATCCTAGTAAAAAGTCCCTGCCTTAGGTCAGTTAGGACCACCACGTTATATTAAGAATGTGAAATGTCAGAATAATAGTAGAGAGAATTATTTATTTCAGCTTTAATTATTTCAATCCATTCCCAGTGGGTCAGAAGTTTACATACACTCAATTAGTATTTGGTAGCATTGTCTTTAAATTGTTTAACCTGGGTCAAATGTTTCAGGTAGCCTTCCACAAGCTTCCCATAATAAGTTGGGTGAATTCTGTCCTTGCTCACACACGCTTTATCAGTTCTGCCCACACATTTTCTAAAGGATTGAGATCAGGGCTTTGTGATGGCCACTCCAATACCTTGACTTTGTTGTCCTTAAGCCATTTTACAACATCTTTTGAGGTATGCTTGGGGTCATTGTCCATTTGGAAGACCCATTTGAGACCAAGCATGTCTTGAGATGTTGCTTCAATGTATCCACATAATTTTCCATCCTGTGAAGTGCACCAGTCCCTCCTGCAGCAAAGCACCCCCACAACATGATGCTGCCACCCCCGTACTTCACGGTTGGGATGGAGTTCTTCGGCTTGCAAGCCTCCCCCTTTTTCCTCCAAACATAACAATGGTCATTTTGGCCAAACAGTTCAATTTTTGTTACATCAGACCAGAGAGTACGATAAGAAAAAAGGTACAATCTTTTTCTCCATGCGCAGTTGCAATCCGGAGTCTGGCTTTTTTTAATGGTGGTTTTGGAGCAGTGGCTTCTTCCTTGCTGAGCGGCCTTTCAGGTTATGTCGATAAAGGACTTGTTTTACTGTGGATATAGATACTTTTGTACCCGTTTCCTACAGCATCTTCACAAGGTCTTTTGCTGTTGTTCTGGGATTGATTTGGTCCCATGGTGTTTATACTTGCGTACTGTTGTTTGTACAGATGAATGTGGTACCTTCAGGCATTTGGAAATTGCTCCCAAGGATGAGCCAGACTTGTGGAGGTCTACAATTGCTTGGAAAATTGCTGTAGTCTTGGCTGATTTCTTTTGATTTTCCCATGATGTCAAGCAAAGAGGCACTGCGTTTGAAGGTAGGCCTTGAAATACATCCACAGGTACACCTCTAATTGACTCAAATGATGTCAAATAGCCAATCAGAAGCTTCTAAAGCCATGACATAATTTTCTGGAATTTTCCAAGCCGTTTAAAAGGCACAGTCAACTTAGTGCATGTAAACTTCTGACCTACGGGAATTGTGATACAGTGAATTATAAGTAAAATCATCTGTAAACAATTGTTGGAAAAATGACTTGTGTCATGCACAAAGTAGATGTCCTAACCGACTTGCCAAAACTATAGTTTGTTAACAAGAAATTTGTGGAGTGGTTGAAAAACTTGTTTCAATATCTCCAACATAAGCATATGTAAACTTTCGACTTCAACTGTATATTCCCATTTTCATACTTCATATCCAAATCATCTATAACTAACATCATTGAGTTACACAATCAAATTGTAGACACTTTTTTAGGATGATTAAGGTGTTAAGAGTAAAAATGCAAATATTAGGTACCATTGACTTGCATTAGATGTGCTAAAAAGTTAGCATTTGAGACAGTTGACAACAAAACCAAAGCATGATTTCTGTCATACATTGTCCATAGACTGCTTACAGGTTAAGGAAACCAACATCATTTTGAAATTTGGTGGAACTGTCCCTTTAACATTCCGGGAGGTGTCACGGCTATCACCTAATAGTACCTATCTGGTTAGAACCTTGTAATATCAGGATGTAGGACCGGACATAAACCTAACAAATTCATACTATGTCAGACAGACAGAACTGATACAATATACTAGTTCTTGGGGTGGGGTGTTGAGGGTCCATGGGTGACTTTTGACAATTTTTGGGATTTCTTACTCACTGTAAAATAAAAAATAATGTCCAAATCAGATGCAAGGTACTATATTTATTGAATATTATATGAATTAGAGGTCAACCGATTAATCGGAATGGCCGATTAATTGGGGCCGATTTCACAACAATCGGAAATCTGTATTTTTGGACACCGATTTGGCCGATGTTTTTTTTTTTTTACACCTTTATTTAACTAGGCAAGTTACTAAGAACACATTATTATTTTCAATGACGGCCTAGGAACGGTGGGTTTACTGCTTTGTTCAGGGGCAGAACGACAGATTTTTACCTTGTCAGCTCGGGGATTCAATCTTGCAACCTTACAGTTAACTAGTCCAACGCTCTAACCACCTGATTACATTGCACTCAACGAGGAGCCTGCCTGTTACGCGAATGCAGTAAGCCAAGGTAAGTTGCTAGCTAGCATTAAACTTATCTTACAAAAAACAATCAATCATAATCACTAGTTAACTACACACGGTTGGTGATATTACTAGTTTATCTAGCGTGTCCTGCGTTGCATATAATCGATGTGGTGCGTATACGTGAAAAAGGACTATCGTTGCTCCAATGTGTACCTAACTATAAACATCAATGCCTTTCTTAAAATCAATACACAGAAGTATATATTTTGAAACCTGCATATTTAGCTAAAAGAAATCCAGGTTAGCAGGCATTATTAACCAGGTGAAATTGTGTCACTTCTCTTGCGTTAATTGCACGCAGAGTCAGTGTATATGCAACCGTTTGGGCCGCCTAATTTGCCAGAATTTTACGTAATTATGACATAACATTGAAGGTTGTGCAATGTACAGGAATATTTAGACTTATGGATGTCACCCGTTAGATAAAATACGGAACTATTCCATATTTCACTGAAAGAATAAACATCTTGTTTTCGAGATGATAGTTTCCGGATTCGACCATATTAATGACCTAAGGCTCGTACTTCTGTGTGTTATTATGTTATAACTAAGTCTATGATTTGATAGAGCAGTCTGACTGCGCTGTGGTAGGCACCAGCAGGCTCGTAAGTGTTTTGCCAGCTGCTCTTCGCAATGCTTCAAGCATTGCACTGTTTATAACCTCAAGCCTATCAACTCCCGAGATTAGGCTGGTGTAACCGATGTGAAATGGCTACCTAGTTAGCGGGGTGCACGCTAATAGCGTTTCAAACATCACTCGCTCTGAGACTTGGAGTGGTTGTTCCCCTTGCTCTGCATGGGTAACGCTGCTTCGAGGGTGGCTGTTGTCGATGTGTTCCTGGTTCGAGCCCAGGTAGGAGCGAGTAGAGGGACAGAAGCTATACTGTTACACTGGCAATACTAAAGTGCCTATAAGAACATCCAATAGTCAAAGGTTAATGAAATACAAATGGTAGAGAGAGAAATAGTCCTATAATTTCTATAATAACTACAACCTAACACTTCCTACCTGGGAATATTGAAGACTCATGTTAAAAGGAACCACCAGCTTTCATATGTTCTCATGCTCTGAGCAAGGAACTTAAATGTTAGCTTTCTTACATGGCACATATTGCACTTTTACTTTCTTCTCCAACACTTTGTTTTTGCACTATTTAAACCAAATTGAACATGTTTCATTATTTATTTGAGGTTAAATTGATTTTATTGATGTATTATATTAAGTTAAAATACGTGTTCATTCAGTATTGTTGTAATTGTCATTATTACAAATAAATAAATAAATCAGCTGATTAATTGGTATCGGATATTTTTGGCCCTCCAATAATCTATATCGGCGCTGAAAAATCATAATCAGTCGACCTCTAATATGAATCCTATACACTTAAATGGACAATTTGGGTGCCATCAATTTGCTTAATTTCTAAGAGCTCAAAAGAATATTTAAACAAAATAATGTTGCAGGAATGCTAATATTGTCTGTTTAACAACAGAAACAATTTCATAATCTGAGATGGTGGGTGTCAAAATCCTCTTGTGCTTTGAGGTGGAAGACCTAGTTTACAGTACAATGCGCAAGGGAACATCGCCTAGCATACACTCACTACTCGGACTCACCTGTGTTCTCTCTCTTCATCTTATCCTGGAGTTCCTGCAGAATTTTCCTCAGACTCTCATTCTCTCTTTGAGTTTTGGCCGTGTTCTCCTGATACTCTGACACCGTCTCTTTAACCACCTGCAGAACCTCATGCACCGCCACCGTCAGCAGTTTCGCCACACGGGCGTTCAGACGCTCAATTTTAGACATCTTTCGAAGGCTTCCATCTGCTTAATAGATGAGGTGCAAAACTCTTAAAAATCAGCACTAGAAATACAGTTAAAACGTGGTGTAAAATGTATCACATGAATGAAACAATGCAACTGCATTGAGTGCAAGACTTCCAAGGCAGTGGCTAGATTTTCATCCAAATGGCGACAGATTATCGTGCGAATATTCTAGAAAATATGACAATTTTCCCACCAAATAGATTTATTGCGGATTTTTTTTAAATCAGTGCGTGATGACGTATTACACACAACATTTACACTTACATTTTCATGTACCGAATAATAATCTAAAATTCAATGTGTTTCAATCGCATTTTCAACTCTACCGATAGTTTTGTCACAATAGCAAATGTGCCTACTCTGGTCTTGGCACCTGCGCTCTATAGCCAACAGCTCGCAGATACATTGCGGGTAGGCTGTGCGGGTTGTCTATTCTACATGATGAGATTATTATGGATAAGAGCGATAATATTTGTATTTGTCAAGCATCATGTCCCTAGACTAATACCCTCGATATTAATTGGATAGCAGCATCAAGCTCAACACCGTGCACTTTCACCACCATGTGAAGTTAATCGTAACGTATTTCATATGTATCTTAATAAACTGTATGGTTTCCCGAGTCGTACTAGTGGGATGACCACACACCATATCATCGCGTGCCTCCAAATGTACTTCGATTTGATGGTTATATCAACATTTGCGCATAAAGGCGTTTCCACCGCCATTTCCAACATAATGAATTTTACCGACACAAAAAGATACAATGTCAAAAAAACAAAATATCTGTCGGCATGTATAACATTACACCAAAACTTCCACAGCTGTCGCGATTTTTTTATACTAAGGGACTTTCCTCGCATAAAAACTGTGGATGGAAACGTGGTTAATGACAGATATTTACATTACATTTTCACGACGGATAACGTACAAGGATAAATACTATTAATGGAACCTTACCCATTTGACTTCTCCTCTCACTCCTTCGAGCATGGAATCCACCTGAAATGCAAGTTAATCACAAACCGACTTTTGTGCTGGGGTGTCCGCCAGATTCTTGATTCGATATCTCTAGACCGGGACATTTAACAACAGATTATAGAAAGATTGGACATAAACAACATTTGTCAGATCATCGTCTCGTCAGAACCACAAATGAAATACTTCCGGGTCTTAGAATTTCAAAATGTTCAAAATAAAAGTCCCTTTCGACATATTCAAATCAAAATTTCACCTGACAGTGAAATGCTTACTTTACAAGCCCTTAACCAACAATGCAGTTTTAAGACAAAGTAAAAAAAATAACAAATAATTAAAGGGCAGCAGTAAAATAACAGTAGCAAAGCTATTTACAGGGGGTACCGGTACAGAGTCAATGTGTGGGGGCACAGGTTAGTCGAGGTAATTGAGGTAACATGTATATGTAGGTAGAGTTAGTGACTACAGTAAGTGACTACAGTATGCATAGATAATAAACAGAGAATAGCAGCAGAGTAAATGGGGGGGGGAAATGCAAATAGTATGGGTAGCCATCTGATTAGATGTTCAGGAGACTTATGGCTTGTGGGTAGAAACTGTTAAGAAGCCTCTTGGACCTAGACCTGGTGCTCCGGTACTGCTTGCCGTGCGGTAGCAGATAGAACAGTCTATGACTAGGGTGGCTGGGGTCTTTGACCATTTTTAGGGCCTTCCTCTGACACCGCCTGGTATAGAGGTCCTGGATGACAGGAAGCTTGGCCCCAGTGATGTACTGGGCCGTGCGCACTACCCTCTGTAGTGCCTTGTGGTTGGAGGCCGAGCAATTGCCAAACCAGGCAGTGATGCAACGAGTTAGGATGCTCTCGATGGTGCAGCTATTGAACCTTTTGAGGATCTGAGGACCCATGCCAAATCTTTTCAGTCTCCTGCACTCTTCACAACTGTCTTGGTGTGTTTGGACCATGATAGTTTGTTGGTGATGTAGACACCCAGGAACTTAATGCTCTCAACCTGCTCCACTACAGCCCCGTCGATGAGAATGGTGCTCAGTCCTCCTTTTCTTGTAGTCCACAATCATCTCCTTTGTCTTGATCACGTTGAGGGAGAGGTTATTGTCCTGGAACCACACGGCCAGGTCTCTGACCTCCTCCCTATAGGCTGTCTCATTGTTGTCAGTGATCAGGCCTACCACTGTTGTGTCATCTGCAAACTTAATGATGGTGTTGGAGTCGTGCCTGGACATGCAGTCATGAGTGCACAGGGAGTACAAGAGGGGACAGGGCACTCACCCGAGGGGCCCCCGTGTTAAGGATCAGTATGGCGGATGTATTGTTACCTACCCTTACCACCTGGGGGCGGCCCGTCAGGAAGTCCATGATCCAGTTGCAGAGGGAGGTGTTTAGTCCCAGGGTCCTTAGCTCTGTGATGAGTTTTGAGGGCACTATGGTGTTGAACGCTGAGTGGTAGCATTTTCACTTAGGTGTTCCTTTTGTCCAGGTGGGAAATGGCAGTGTGGAGTGCAATAGAGAATGCATCATCTGTGGATCTGTTAGGGCAGTATACAAATTGGAGTGGGTCTAGGGTTTCTGGGATTATGGTGTTGATGTAAGCCATGGCCAGCCTTTCAAAGCACTTCATGGCTACAGACGTGAGTGCTACGAGTTGGTAGTCATTTGGGCAGGTTACCTTAGTGTTCTTTGGCACAGGGACTATGGTGGTCTGCTTGAAACATGTTGGTATTACAGACTCAGTCAGGGACAGATTGAAAATGTCAGTGAAGACACTTGCCAGTTGGTCAGCGCATGCTCGGAGTACACGTCCTGGTAATCCGTTTGGCCCTGCGGCCTTGTGAATTTTGACCTGTTTAAAGGTCTTACATCGGCTACGGAGAGTGTGATCACACAATCGTCCGGAACAGCTGATGCTTTCATGCATGCTTCAGTGTTGCTTGCCTCGAAGCGAGCATAGAGGTAATTTAGCTCGTCTGGTAGGCTCGTGTCAATGGGCAGCTTGCGGCTGTGCTTCCCTTTGTAGTCTGTAATGGTTTACAAGCCCTGCCACATCCGACGAGCATCGGAGCCGGTGTAGTACGATTCAATCTTAGTCATGTGTTGACGCTTTGCCTGTTGGATGGTTCATTGGAGGGCATAGCAGGATTTCTTATAAGCTTCCGGGTTAGAGTCCCACTCCTTGAAAGCGATAGCTCTACCCTTTAGCTCAGTCACATATTCCAGTCTGTGCTAAAAAACAGTCCTGTAGCTTATCATCTAAGTCATCTGATTACTTCTTTATTGACCGAGTCACTGGTGCTTCCTGCTTTAGTTTTTGCTTGTAAGCAGGAATGAGGAGGATATAATTATGGTCAGATGTGCCAAATGGAGGGCAAGCGAGAGCTTAGTACACATCTCTGTGTGTGGAGTAAAGGATGGTCTAGATTGTCTTTCCCTCTGGTTGCACATTGACCATGCTGGTAGAAATGACGTAAAACGGATTTAAGTTTCCCTGCATTAAAGTCCCCGGCCACTAGGAGCGCCGCATCTGGATGAGCGTTTTCCTGTTTGCTGATGGCCGTATTCAGCTCATTGAGTGCGGTCTTAGTGCCAGCATCAGTTTGTGGTGGTAAATAGACAGCAATGAAGAATATAGATGAAAACTCTCTTGGTAAATAGTGTGGTCTACAGCTTATCATGAGATACTCTACCTCAGGCGAGCAAAACCTCGAGACCTTCTTACTATTAGATGTCGTGCACCAGCTGTTGTTTACAAATTTAAACAGACCGCCACCTCTTGTCCTACCGGAGGCAGCTGTTCTATCTTGCCGATGCAGTGTAAAACCCACCAGCTGTATGTTATTCATGTCATCGTTCAGCCACGACTCGGTGAAACTTAAGATACTACCGTTTTTAAAGTCCCGTTGGTAAGATATATATGTGATCGTAGTTCATCTATTTTGTTATCCAATGATTGTACGTTGGCTAATAGGACTGATGGTAAAGGCAGTCTAAACATAAAAAATGGTTACAATTGTTTTATATTTAAGTGACATTTGCATTAAATGTGGGTTTAAATGTGTTTGATGGTCAAATAAATGGTCTATAAGCAAAAATGTATTCCATATAGATTGATTTGCATTGTGGAATGGGCGGAGTAAAAGGCCAGAAACACTCTGTATTATTCAGAGCCACATGAAATGACACCATATATACATTCTACAGACCCTACTGAACACAGGAGGTTGGTGGCACGTTAATTGGGGAGGACAGGCTTGTGGTAATGGCTGGAGCGGAATAGTATAAAATACAGCAAACACTTGGTTTCCATTTGTTTGATGACATTCCATTCGCTCCGTTACAGACATTATTATGAGCCGTCCTCCCCTGAGCACCCTCCACTGCTACTGAGTATTCCTTACAATGCTTTTACTGTGGCACCCAGAATAGTTTTCGCTCTATAAGCCAATATGTATTCCATATAGTGATTCACATTGTGACCAATGGAATGGGTGGAGTAAAAGGCCAACAACACTCAGTATTATTCAGA
Organism: Oncorhynchus tshawytscha; assembly: GCF_018296145.1. Lineage (NCBI taxonomy): Eukaryota > Metazoa > Chordata > Actinopteri > Salmoniformes > Salmonidae > Oncorhynchus > Oncorhynchus tshawytscha. The sequence goes on from NC_056452.1 coordinate 3,012,854, forward strand.
GCCCCATAAAATAATACAATATACAGTACCAGTCAAAAGACTGGACACAGCTACTCCTTCCGGGGTTTTTCTTTATTTGTACTAATTTCTACATTGTAGAATAGTGAAGACTTCAAAACTATGACATAACACATATGGAATCATGTAGTAACCAAAAAAGTGTTAAAGAAATCTAAATATATTTTATATTTGAGATTCTTCAAAGAAGCCACCCTTTGCCTTGATGACAGCTTTGCACACTCTTAGCATTCTCTCAACCAGCTTCATGAGGTAGTCACCTGGAATGCATTTCAATTAACAGGTTTGCCTTGCTAACCTTTTCACAGGTACCAACACACGAGTGTGTTCATTCTACATTGTTCCCTGTAGAGTATGACCAAACCAGTGTGATTAGAATGCGTATTTAGAACGTACAGTTTCGAATGACGTCACAATCAGCATTTGCGCTGGCCACACTGTTTTTTCAGAAACATTTTGCACAAACACAGTCCTTACAAAGTTATGTCCAGAATGTGAGCAGTTTATTTTTGGATGCAATATTTACAGATTCACAGCAGTAGCTACAGCATAACACAGTCATTAAAACCCAAGTAATGTAGGCTACATTTGTCCTAGCACTAACTGAGGAAAGATTGACATAACACAAGCGGTCATATTTTTATTTTTATTTTTAACTCTCAGCTGACAGAAACTACAATATGATTTATCTAATAGCAATTGCTATTTATAATTAATGACATCACGGGTGAGCTCACCATTGATCGAAATAATTGAGTAAAACACTTTCTAGAAATCGAAAGTAATCAGGTGATGGGTAGTTTGTGCGCACCGCCATGCTTGTCCATCAACCAAAGATAATAAGAGGAGACAAGATGAGTTTGGTCTGGTTGTAGTATGCATGTTGAAGGGGGTGTGTCATATACGATCATCCACTTCCCTTCATTCACTTGCGGAATTTTACCCGAAAGATGAGTGAACCATTCCTTCACCTCATTATAACATCTTTGGTCTGGCATATTACGTAACACCCAGAATACATCGTATAATATCAAAAAACATGGCACCACACATAGCTGGCAAATAGCTTAGTACAGTGCCTTGCGAAAGTACTTTCGCAAGGCACTGTATAATCAGTGCAACCTTCAAAAAATATTTTACACACATCATAGGTGTCCATTACAATATATGCAATAATCGGAATGCATTATTTGTCACCAGTAATTGAAAACATGTGAATAAAACTGTAATACATTATTCTCCATACATGCATGCATGCATACATACATACATGCATGCATACATACATACATACTGTATGCGCCTACAGTAGAAACGACAACATGATACACAGAAAATAAGGAACTTACTTTGATAGGAACGTACACATGTCCAAAGTTATTATGTGTAAGTAAAACAAAAAGGAAGGCAAAGTGAGCACCAGCAAGAACATTTTACAATTCGTGCAAGACTGTGCAAATATTTGCATACTTGATCTTCGCAAACAAGAGTGAAGTGTGGTGGCTTCTCCTGGAAGAGAGAAGTTTACCCAGCTTGGTAAAGTTTCAAACATAAATTGTCCGCAGCGCTGAAATGGACTACTTCTATATGAATTAATGAGGAGGCGGAACACACCTCAATTCAAACTGTTGTTAGAAAATACAACTTGATAGAAAATAATTAGAAATTGACAAGTTGAAACATAGCCTATAGATAATTAGCAGGTAGTGCGTGTTAATCTCCTGTTGCGTAATAATCACATTTTGGAAAAGTGAGTGCATTCTGTCATCACCTGCATAAAACAACTCACGCTGGGGCGACCATTAGAAGTATTTGGAACTCATATGTGAAAAGGTTAAAAGTTCATTTGTGAAATGTCTTTCCTTCTTTATGCGTTTGAGTCAAACAATTGTGTTGTGACAAGGTAGGGGTAGGGGACCAAGTCCATGTTTTGGCAAGAACAGCTCAAATAAGCAAAGAGAAATGACAGTGACATGAAGGTCAGTCAATACAGAAAATTTCAAGAACTTTGACATTTTCTTCACGTGCAGTCGTAAAAACCATCAAGCGCTATGATGAAACTGGCTCTCATGAGGACCGCCACAGCAAAGGAAGACCCAGAGTTACCTCTGTTGCAGAGGATACGTTCATTAGAGTTAAACTGCATCTCAGATTGCAGCCCAAATAAATGTTTCACAGTGTTCAAGTAACAGACACATGTCAACATCAACTGTTCAGAGTAGACAGCGTGAATCAGGCCTTCATGGTCGCATTGCTGCAAAGAAACCACTACTAATGGACACCAATAAGAAGAGACTTTCTTGAGCCAAGAAACACAAGCAATGGACATTAGACCGGTGGAAATCTGTCCTCTAGGCAGAGGTCCTCTGTCCAGTGTCTGTGTTCTTTTGCCAATCTTAATCTTTTCTTTTTATTGGCCAGTCTGAGATATGGCATTTTATTTGCAACTCTGCCTAGAAGGCCAGCATCCCGGAGTCGCCTCTTCACTATTGACGTTGAGACTGGTGTTTTGTGGGTACTATTTAATGAATCTGCCAGTTGAGGACTTGTGAGGTGTCTTTCTCAAACTAGACACTCTAATGTACTTGTCCTCTTGCTCAGTTGTGCACCGGGGCCTCCCACTCTTTCTATTCTGGTTAGTGACAGTTTAAGCTGGTTAGTGACAGTTTAAGTAGTACACGTCGTTGTACGACATCTTCAGTTTCTTGGTAATATCTCGCACTGAATAGTTTTCATTTCTCAGAACAAGAATAGACTGACAAATTTCAGAAGAAAGTCTTTGTTTCTGGCCATTTTGAGCCTGTAATGGAACCCACAAATGCTGATGCTCCAGATACTCAACTAGTCTAAAGAAGGCCAGTTTTATTGCTTATTTAATCAGAACTAAAGTTTTCAGCTGTGCTAACATAATTGCAAAAGGGTTTTCTAATGATCAATTAGCCTTTTAAAATTATAAACTTGGATTAGCTAACACAACATGCCATTGGAACACAGGAGTGATGTTGCTGATAATGGGCCTCTGTATGCCTGTGTAGACATTCCATAAAAAATCTGCTGTTTCCAGCTACAATAGTTATTTGCAACATTAACAACGTCTACACTGTATTTCTGATCAATTTGATGGTATTTCAATGGACAAAACATTTAGCTTTTCTTTCTAAAACAAGGACATTTCTAAGTGACCCCAAACTTTTGAACGGTAGTGTATGTCCCAATAACAGTAAAACATAATCAAAAGCTATTTCTTTCACATACTTGCTTTGCTGTTTCGTTGTTAATTTGTTCAGTCTCAACGAGGATTTCATCATATATGTCAAGCAGTGAAGTTTCAGCTCTGTCTGTCCGTGGCCTTTTCAGTCGTGAGTCCTCTTCCTCGGTGTGCACTGTCACTGTGTCCGTTTCCATCTTGTCCAGCTGTGTCTGTAACATTTCACGTAAACTCAGTTTGTCTGCATCGAAGTAGCGGTCCTTATACCTAGCATTGAGCACTGTACCTAGCACAGTGACACTGTAAAGAAGCTCAGAAAGAATGCCTCCGAATCACTTGTTCACTGCCCTTGTAGAGTACTTTTGCTTTAACCCCACGGTCTGTGTCGGCAGTTTTGTTGTGCAGGCGTTTCAATGCTAGGACAGAAGGTATCACATCTGCTGCAGATGCAGTTGATTATCTTTTTTCTCAAGTCAGTTGTTCGAATGGAGCTAGGAGTATATTCATGTTTCCAAGTTTCAAACACGTTCTCAAATGCCATTGAAATGGCAGCAGCGGTATGAGAACCAGCACATTCTTGAGCATGCAATATGTCTTTCCTCAGTACGAAATCCTCGTTGACCCACTGTGCTGTCAGACTCGGCATGCTCATGGGGCTGACATCGCTGGTCCAAATGTCAGTCGTGAATCTAATAGCAGTGACATCCATAGCAAGTATCTCAGGGATGTGTGTTTCAACAATACTGTGTAACTCCGGTAGGGCAACATCTGAAAAATAGCGCCTACTTGGTAGTGTGTACCGGTGCTCAGAGTGCTCGACCAGAAAGCTAACATCATCCATGACAGAGAACTGTTGACTGCCAAGGGCAATGAATTCCATTATCTTGGCATTAAGGGATTTCACCTTTGAGTTGTCTGCCTGAAATGTTCTTACTCTTTCAAATGAATGCTCGACCTGAACTTGTTTAGTTGTTGGAAGTGTGCGCTTAGTATTTTTCTGCTTTTGTTCTCTGTAGCACTGTATTTTTCGTGGCGTCATTACGTCATCTACCTACATTATATAGGTATGCACGTCAGATATCGTCCGATTCCGATATACTTACTGATATATCGTACATCCCTAGTGTTATTTCATAGTTTTGATGTCTTTACTATTATTCTACAATATAGACAATAGCAAAAAATTAAGAAAAACCCTTGAATGAGTAGGTGTGTCAAAACATTTGAATGGTACTGTATACATTCTACAGACCCTACTGAGTATTCCAAACCCAACTTTTACATTACATTGGCACATAGAATCGTTTTTTCTCTATAAGCCACCATGCAATTTACAGGCCTAAAGTGTATTGCATTGTGACCAATGTAATGGGTGGAGTAGAAAGGGCTGTTGGGTATTTATACCACAGTCATCTACCCTCGCCTTATGACCTTGGGGGGAATCACCAAGCAAAATAACTTCGCAACGTAAGCCCATCAGCCCTCGTTTTTGATCAAATATCATATTACCACAGACTTTTTTTTTTAATTGGAAAACTGGAAGTCTTAATGTTGCTGTAGGGACACTAATGTTGCTGCCTTAACGCCAATCGTCTTTATGCTGCTACATTGTAGCAAAAAGCCAATGTTTTACTGCCACCTACTGAGTTGGAGATTTAGAGCAGGCCGCAATAGTAGTCAAAGGGCCAACCACCAAAAATGTGTTGTTCCGTGACCCAGGAAACAAAACTGCTAAATTTCAACAACATTACGTATATAATGTTATGAATATGAACTCTGTGTTTTTCAAAACTTGTAAAAGTTGCACATTATTTTCTTATTTTTAATAAGAAGAAGTTAGGACTTTTTGCATCGAAATCATAGCGCATTTTCGGTAATTTCCTATACTTTTGTTGCACAATTGCACACAGAACACAACTGTTTGTGCGCTCGGTGTTCGTCCTTGCATATTAATATTATATTTATTTTATATATCGCCTTTCATTATACAGATAAGCTCAAAGACACTTAAAAACAAAAGTACATGTAGTTCTTGGGCTGGACAATGGTCTTCAACAGAGGCTGGGACGCACATAGTAGTGATGGGTCGTTCGCGAACGAACGCCTCTATTTGAACGGATATTTTCTAACGTCGGGAGCCAAATAGCATCGGTGAAAGAGCCGTTCATTTGGCTTCTGATTTGCATAGTGCTACTACGTTCTCGACCAGCCTCATTATTGCAATAATTAATCGATATTAAATAAAGATGATTGTTTGAAGAAATGACCAAATCTCTCTCAGTACTGAATTTCCACGACAGCTTGCATTTGCGTGTATTATTATTCCAATTTCAATTAGAGGAAATAAATTGTACATTTTACAGGTTATGATCAAAACAACATCCAACTCTCTGACATATAAAGGGAGAGAGAGAATGATAGAAGAGGGTGAATGTTAAACAGGGACTTCGAACAGATATCTCTGTGTTGTCTTTGACAATATAGCCAATTTTGACATTGTGGCTGTGTCATATGTGGCTATATACAGAACCAGTCAAAAGTTTGGACACGCCTACTCAATCCAGGGTATTTCTTTATTTGTACTATTTTCTACATTGTAGAATAATAGTGAAGACATCAAAACTATTAAATAACACATATGGAATCATGTAGTAACCAAAAAAATGTTAAACAAATCAAGATATATTTTGTTTGAGATCCTTCAAAGTAGCCACCCTTTGCCTTGATGACAGCTTTGCACACACTTGGCATTCTCTCAACCAGCTTCATGAGGTAGTCACCTGGAATGCATTTCAATTAACAGGTGTGCCCTGTTAAAAGTTCATTTGTGGAATTTCTTAATGCGTTTGAGCCAGTCAGTTGTGTTGTGACAAGGTAAGTGTGTGATGGATTCTGTTAAAATGTAACATGTTTCAAGTTAAACTGTGGTTTGTTTGTATCCTGATTAGTGAACGATTACTGTGAGTATTAATGGAGTTTAGGCCATGAAACTGTGTGTATGCTAATTTGGAAAGGTTGACCTAATCAGATAAGAGAAAATTGCCTAGGATCAGAGAGCAGGGTCAGGCCCAGGACAGTGAAGATGGACGGGGTGTGATTCTGACGTTGTAAATGAGAACTTGTTCTCAACTAGCTTACCTGGTTAAATTAAATAAAGGTCTTTTTTTTTTTTTTTTTTTTAAACATCAAGCTAAACAAAGAGAGGACAATGGACATTCCACAGGGGAGATATGGGAAACTCATTGGGGTCGTAAAATGTATAGCTGGGGAAGTGACACCTACAAGAGTGTGGTGACCAAAAGGAGTGAAGAATAAGATGTGTTGTGAACTTTCTAAATGTATGCACTCAGCTCACAGCATCCTTGGTAATAAACACTTGAAACTTCTCTGGAGCTTTTGGTCTCAATCAATCTTTGCAATCAAAGAGGTTGCAATAGCAATTTTCTTTTTAACAGGTGGTATACAGAATATAGCCCTATTTGGTAAAAGACCAAGTCCATATTATGGCAAGAACAGCTCAAATAAGCAAAGAAAAATGACAGTCCATCATTACTTTAAGACACTTTGAAAGCTTCTTCAAGTGCAGTCGCAAAACCATCAAGCGCTATGATGAAACTGGCTCTCATGAGGAAAAGGAAGACCCAGAGTTATCTCTGCTGCAGAGGATACGTTTATTAGAGTTACCAGCCTCAGAAATTGCAGCCCAAATAAATGCTTCACAGAGTAACAGACGCATCTCAACATCAACTGTTCAGAGGAGACTGGGTGAATCAGGCCTTCATGGTCGAATTGCTGCAACAAAAAAACAACTACTAAAGGACACCAATAACAAGAAGAGACTTGCTTTGGCCAAGAAACACGAGCGATGGATATTAGACCAGTGGAAATCTTTCCTTTTGTCTGATGAGTCCAAATGTGAGATTATTGGTTCCAACCGCTGTGTCTTTGTGAGACACAGAGTAAGTAAATGGATAATCTCTGCATGTGTGGTTCCCACCTGATTCATGGAAGAGGAGGTGTGATGGTGTGGGGGTGCTTTGCTGGTGACACCGTCTGTGATTTATTTTGAATTCAAGGCACACTTAACCAGCATGGCTACCACAGCATTCTGCAGCGATACGCCATCCCATCTGGCTTGCGCTAAATGTGAGACTATAATTTGTTTTTCAACAGGACCCAAAATACACCTCCAGACTGTGTAAGGGCTATTTGACCAAGGAAATGGAGTGCTGCATCAGATGACCTGGCCATCACAATCACCCGACCTCAAACCAATTGAGATGGTTTGGGATGAGTTGGACCGCAGAGTAAAGGAAACGCAGCCAACATCTGCTTTTCAAATTATAGTCCCATGTGTCCGGTACAGTTGAAACTGGGATTCATCCGTGAAGAGCACACTTCTCTGTCTTGCCAGTGGCCATCGAAGGTGAGCATTTGTCCATTGAAGATGGTTACGACGCCAAACTGCAGTCAGGTCAAGACCCTGATGAGGACAACAAGCACACAGATGAGCTTCATTGAGATGTGTGCTTCCCTGAGATGGTTTCTGACAGTTTTTGCAGACCCACAGTTTCATCAGCTGTCCAGGTGGCTGGTCTCAGACTATGGTGAAAAAGCCGAATGTGGAGTGCCTGGGCTGGCGTGGTTACACGTTGAACGTACTGCCCAATTCTCTAAAACAACACTTATGGTAGAGAAATTAACATTCAATTCACTGGCAACAGTTCTGGACACGCCTGCAGTCAGCATGCCAATTACACTCTCCCTCAAAACTTGATGAATCTGTGGCATTGTGTTGTGTGACAAAACTGCACATTTTAGAGTGGACTTATTGTCCACAGCACAAGGTGCACCTGTGTATTGATCATGCTGTTTAATCAGCTTCTTGATATGCCACACCTGTCATTTAGATGGATTATCTTGGAAAAAATGAGAAATGCTCACTAACAGGAAGATAAACACATTTTCCCCCAAAATTTGAGTGAAATTAGCTTTTTGTGCGTATGCAACATCTTTTATTTCAGCTCATGAAGCATGGGACCAGGACCAACACTTTACATATTATGTTTATATTTTTGTTCAGTATATATATACATTGTAAAAATGTATGAAAACAAAAATGTGATCCTAATTTAAGATTATAGTTAAGCATGAGGTTAGAAGTGTGGTTAAGGGTAAGGTTAAAAATCACATTTTAAAAAGATACATTGTAGAAATCGGCTGGGTTTATGACTTTGTGGCTGTGGTAACTAGTGACCACTGTGGTGGTCACTAGTTGGTGCTTCCGGAACGGTTATGTCGTGACCTGACATTGATACTTCCTGTAGGTATCATATGTTTCCTGTCAAATTTGTATTATACTTTTTGATACGTTTGCTTATGCAATATTAGTTTAAAAAAATAAAAAATAATGTAGCCTATTTAAAAACAAAAAAAGACTTACAATTTGTTCCCTATACCAGAAGTTGTGAACTACAAATATGGCGTATTTTGTAGTTTTCCACCTAATCCTAGGGTTAGGAATGTCAATTATATCTTCACCAATTTCATTCTAATTGACATGTAAAATGATATGTACATTCATTAAATAACTAAATAAAGTTGTACTGCATCACCATATGCCAATTCAATGTTTGAAGTTGTGCACTTTTTAAAATGTGTTATTCAGTCCTTGATATTCAAGCTTGGAATGTGGGTCCGACATTATTTTAAAAGGATCCCTTAAGGAACTTCATGTCAAATAATGTTTGGATATGTTCATCTATTGTTGATTTACAAATCATCAAAGTTTGGAGAAATTGCACCTGTGGGGGACGCTACTGAGCACTCCATGGCCACCAGGGGTAGGGTATTGAACAAATATGTCTGATTCATCCCAAAGACAAAAAACTAAAACTAAAAATGGGGGGGGGGGATTCCATGACCAGACTTGGCTTGTTACACTATGTTTTCTAGGGGTGTATTTAGCTTCATGATGTGAAAACAAGTGTATGTACGTAAATGTTTATAAAACTGTTATATCAATATTGGAGCATTGATAATATCATATACTATTTAAACATTCTAAACATTTGATGTGGCAATTCAACCCCTATACCAATACCAATACCATAACCACACCTGGAATGCCATGGTGTCCGGCACAGCATGTTTCTGATAAACAAGACGATGCACTGAATTTCTCACCGCCCTATCCAAATAGAGCAGCTGTGTGCCATGATTTGGCGTTCACCTTCTGAAAATATATGCAGCCAAAAATATATAGTAGCCAACAGAACCCATGCAGAAAAACACACCTACTGTCTCCATGCGCAAAACATTTTGGATGTCAATGATACAGAGGTAACCTACAGAAAGAATGCAGGTAAGGTAATAAGCATAATAGCATGGTATACATAGCCCTATAACTTCAATCTATAGCTACTCCTAGCCTATTATGCCTATAATAAAATCCCATATGAAGATGCATTTATTATTGCATAGGCCTATATTGCGCAGGTCTAACTGAAGGTCAGTCGGCCATATAATAAGCTCGACTGTTGTTCCCTGTTACAAATCGATTAAACCGTCCAACCCACAGAACCAACAAGTAAGTGTGAGTGATGTTTTCGCATGTGTGTGTATCGGACTCTCCTACCTGGGTCTGCTGTAACTATTTTACGTGAGTGAGTGAGATGTTAGACAAATTCCTGAACTAAGTGTTTTCATCATTCAAGATTGCAGCCGGAAGCAACAAGAAGCACTGCGATGTGTGTGGACCCAAGGACAGGAAGACACAGTACACATGCATCAAGTGCAAGAAATACAGTTGCTCATGTGGTGTGTAGATCGGCCTTAATTTGTGTTCAACGGGGCTCATTTATCATTTCCATTAAATACTGTATGTAAAATTTGTCCTTCCAATTTGTTCAGTTCAAAGCAAAACATCAATAGTGATGAAAACCTTGTTTCATTTATATTTGTTCAAGATAAACAATAATTCCACCCATGTCTTAATTGAAATTGATTTGTTTACAAAAATCGCATTCTCTAAAAAATAAAAGTGCGGTAAGTGAGGTAAATGGCAAATATTAACCATGTACGCTGTCTGTATTTCTTGTAATTGATATAAGTCAACATTAAGTATTTTTACGTAAATTGTTACGGCTGTACGGTTTTAAAAACCCAATAATGCCGTGGGTTCATTGGGTGACTAACAAAAACATTAACACCACACAAGGGTTAAGCTTACACGCAGGTGTTCAGAGCATGCTAATTAGCACAGGTGGCCGCCTTTGTCTTCCGTAAACAAGTCCTGTAACATGGAGATATGGCCGTGTGTGAACTGCAATTATATTATATTCAGTCAATCTTTGGGATGATAAACCCCCCCCCATCTATTGATCGCATGTAATCAATTGAGTATGAATAGACAGGATAAGATTCCAACATCTCTTTAAATGGCTTTGAGTCATGGATTATAGCAGTAAATATGAGCTATTAAACATTTTCTTGCCATCACCAAAATAGTTGATTGTGAATATACAAAGACATGAAAAGTTCATAACGGAATACTGTATATAATCACTTGACCCATTCTTTTAATGCAATCAATTACAAATTGAAGGAAGAACTTGTTAACTAATAAAAGGGAACAAAATTGTTTGAAACAGGCATTTTAAAAACAGAAACTGAGAACTATATAATACACATGGCAATTCAGTCCAGTGGTTGTCCTTCCAACGTAGAAGTCGTCTCATCGAACAGACTGAGCAGGTTCTTTGGTTCAAAGCTGGGTCGAGGGAGGGGCTCTGAGCGGACCCAGTTCCGGACGGGCCATTGGGAAGTGTGTGTAGATGTGTTGTGCTGATTGTGTGTGTCCATGGACCGGTCTATCTGGCTGAGTCTGTGAGAGCTTGTGCCTTTGGGGGACCCTGTGAGTGCTGTCATTGTGTGGCGGGATCTGTCTGAGTGGATGCTGGAGGGTGTATGTGCGAGGTTGAGGCTACGTGAAGGTGTGTGGATGTGACCAGAGTGTATAGGGGTGTGGGCAGGACTGAGTTGATGGAATACTGGAGGGGAGTTCGGAAGAGGGGTGGAGGTGCTTCCCATGGATAGCCGGGATTTGATTCTGTTGAATGAGAAAATTGTGTGAATGTCAAAGGGCAAAAAGTAAGTGAAATATAAGTTAAGCCTTTTTCTATTGAGTAACTGTGGCTGAAAGGATGGACAAAAGATTGATCTCACTATCTTTTTCAGCAGCAGTGCTAACATTGCATTTTATTTTAATATCTTTTTATTATGCCTATGTATGTTATGTTGTGAATTTGAACATGAAATATGTGTCTCTTGTAGATTATTCTGACATTTTTCGTATGATGTACCCAATGACTAATGAAAAATGTCTATGTCCTCTGAGATTTTACAGACGTGTTTAATACGCCTTATTTATACACTTTTGTAATATTTATGAAATGCATATTGTTGTATTTGGTAGCACTTATTTATTTTTCCTTTGCCTCCAACCCCCTTTTGATGTGTAGAACAGATGTGGGTGGGGCCAGGTCCACATAATGGTGCAACTTTCAAAAAATCCCCAAAGCTCTGACGAAGGCCATGTGGCCGATACGTAAGCTTATTAAAGATCAGTGATACTATCAAGAGCAGTGTACAGTTTCCTTTTTCCTTCAATATATTTTTATTGTTGACGCTTTTAGCTTAACAGGTACAGTTGCGGACAAATATATTACCACCCTTGCACTTTTCTTAACCTCTTGAAACTAGGGGGCACTATTTTCATTTTTGGAAAAATAACGTTCCCAAAGTAAACGGGCTATTTCTCAGGACCAGATGCTAGAATATGCATATAATTGACAGCTTAGGATAGAAAACACTAAAGTTTCCAAAACTGTAAAAATATTGTCTGTGAGTATAACAGAACTGATATTGCAGGCGAAAGCCTGAGAAAAATCCAATCAGGAAGTGACTCTTATTTTGAAACCCCTGTGTTCCTATGCATCCCTATTGCCCATTGAAAGGGATAGAAAAAAGGAATCTGGTTGATATGGCTTCCCTAATGTTTCTACAGCCACTAGACATAGTTTCAGGCTTTTATTTTGAAAAATGAGCGTGGACAACATTGCGTAAGTGGCCAGCTGAGGGCTCTGAGTGATTTGTGCGTAATAGACAAAGGTGGCCATTGTTTCTCTCTTTCCTACTAAGAAGCCACAAGTCCTGGTTGATATATTATCGAATAGATATTTGAAAAACACCTTGAGGATTGATTATAAACAACGTTTGCCATGTTTCTGTCGATATTATGGAGCTAATTTTGAATATTTTTCGGCGTTGTTGTGACCGCAATTTCCGGTCGAATTCTCAGCCAAACGTGAAGAACTAACGGAGTCATTTCGGCTACAAAAATAATATTTTTTGAAAAAAGGAACATTTGCTATCTAACTGGGAGTCTTGTCAGTGAAAACATCCGAAGCTCAAAGGTAAACGATTTAATTTGATTGCTTTTCTGATTTTCGTGACCAGGTTGCCTGCTGCTAGCTAGGCATAATGCTATGCTAGGCTATCGATGAACTTACACAAATGCTTGTCTTGCTTTGGCTGTAAAGCATATTTTCAAAATCTAACAAAAGGCTAAGCTGTTTTTCAATATATTTCACTTGTGATTTCATGAATATGAATATTTTCTAGTAATATTTATGTCCGTTGCGTTATGCTAATTAGTGTCAGTTGATGACAACGCTCCCGGATCCAGGATGGGTAGTTACAAGAGGTTTTAACTCAAGGCACACCTGTTAATTGAAACGCACCTTCAGTGCTCGGTTGTCTTCACCAAGTCTGTCCCTAAACAATTTGATTTGCTGGTTTTACACACTAAAAACGTTTAAATAACTCTTTGTTGACTGTGTCTGGGTGTTATCAGCCACCACCAACACCGGCCTGTACTCTAAATGCCCTAAACTCTCTTCTGGCCCCTTCCACCAGCTGACAAACTAACCCTGATTCAGATTACCATCATACCCATGCTAGACTACAGAGACAAAATTTATAGATGGGCAGGTAAGGGTGCTCTCGAGCGGCTAGATGTTCTTTACCATTCGGCCATCAGATTTGCCACCAATGCTCCTTACAGGACAGATCACTGCACTCTATACTCCTCTGTAAACTGGTCATCTCTGTATACCCGTTGCAAGACCCACTGGTTGATGCTTATTTATAAAAACCCTCTTAGGCCTCACTCCGCCCTATCTGAGATATCAACTGCAGCCCTCATCCTCCACATACAATACCCGTTCTCAATCTCTTCAAAGACTCAATCATGGACACTGACAGTTGTGGCTGCTTCGCGTGATGCATTGTTGTCTACCGTCTTGCCCTTTGTGCTGTTGTCTGTGCCCAATAATGTTTGTACCATGTTTTGTGCTGCTGCCATGTGTTGCTGCCATGCTGTTGTGTCTTAGGTCTCTCTTTATGTAGTGTTGTCTCTTGTCGTGATGTATACTTTTTTTTCAGCCCCCTTAGTCCTTTTGGTAGGCCGTCCTTGTAAATAAGAATTTTTTCCTAAGTTTTGGGACTGGGGGGGCAGTATTGAGTAGCTTGGATAATAAGGTGCCCAGAGTAAACTGCCTGCTACTCAGGCCCAAAAGCTAGAATATGCATATAATTAGTAGATTTGGATAGGAAACACTGAAGTTTCTAAAACTGTTTGAATGATGTCTGTGAGTATAACAGAACTCATATGGCAGGCAAAAACCTGAGAAAAAAAAATCCAACCAGGAAGTGGGAAATCTGAGGTTTGTAGTTTTTACAAGTCATTGCCTATCGAATATACAGTGTCTATGGGGTCATATTGCACTTCCTAAGGCTCCCACTAGATGTCAACAGTCTTTAGAACCTTGTGAAGAAGGAGAGAATAAGAGCTGATTGAGTCAGGGGTCTGGCAGAGTGCCATGAGCTCAGTCTCACGCGTGCCCGTGAGGGTTAGCTGCGTTCCATTGCATTTCTAAAGACAAAAGGAAATGTCCGGTTGAAACATTGAAGATGTATGATAAAAACATCCTAAAGATTGATTCTATACATCGTTTGACATGTTTCTACAACCTGTTACATAACTTTTTGGACTTTCGCCTGGACTTGCCCGTGCCTCGTGAGTTTGGATTTGTGAACTAAACGTGCAAACAAAAAGGTGTTTGGACATAAATTATGGTCTTTATCAAACATTTATTGTCGAACTGGAATTCCTGGGAGTGCATTCTGATGAAGATCAAAAGGTAAGTGAATATTTATAATGCTATTTCTGACAACTCTCCTTTGGAAAATGGCTGTGTTTTTCTGTGGCTAGGTGCTGACCTAACATAATCGTTTGGTGTGCTTTCGCCGTAAAGCCTATTTGAAATTGGACACTGTGGCTGGATTTACAAGAAATGTATCTTTAAAATGGTGTAGAATACATGTATGTTTGAGGAATTTTAATTATGGGATTTCTGTTGTTTTGAATTTGGCGCCCTGCAATTTCACTGGCTGTTGGCGAGGTGGGACGCTACCGTTCCACATATCCCAGAGAGGTTAACCGACTTGCCTAATAAGATAGATATATTTTTAAAGCTGGTTGAGAGCAAGCAAAGTGTGCAAAGCTGTCAAGGCAAAGGTTGGCTACTTTGAATAATATCAAAATAAAATAAATATTGATTTGTTTAACACTTTTTTGGTCACTATGATTCCATGTGTGTTATTTGGTCTTCACTATTATTCTACAACATAGAAAATAATAAAAATAAAGAAAAACCATTGAATGAATAGGTGTCCAAACTTTTGACTGGTACTGTACATTATCCAGCGACAGTAAAGTAGTCTGAGTGTACAAAACATTAGGAACACCTTCCTAATATTGACTTGCACCCACTTTTGCCGCAGAACAGCCTCACTTCATTGGGCATGGATTCTAAACGATGTCGAAAGCGTTCCCAATGTTGACTGCAATGCATCCCACAGTTGTGTCAAGTTGGCTGGTAGTGGATCTCTACTCTAAATAGCTTGTTCCATCTCATCCCACAGATGCTCAACTGGATTGAGATCTTGTGACTGGGCAGGCCACTGCAGTAAGCTGAATTCACAGACATGTTCATGGAACCATTCCTGGACAATCCTAGCCTTGTGGCATAATCCTGCTGAAAAAAACTGAGTTGCAGATGGATACAATACCGCCATGAAGGGATGCACCTGATTGGCAATGATGTTCAGATATCCTGTGGCATTCAAACATTGCTCCACTTTCATCAAGGGGCCCAATGTGTGCCATGAAAACATCCCACATCACCAGCCTGCAATGTTGATAACCACTTGAGTAAATGCTTTTCTCCATACCCTAGTCCACCCATCAGCAGGAACCCAGATTCCGACCAGGCAATGTTTTTCCAATTCTCCAGGGGCTACTGTTTTCCTTAGCCCACCCATCGCAGTTTGTTTTTTTGCTGAAAGAAGTGGAACTCTAAGGTCCAGCAGTGTTGCGGTTGTTGACAGACTCAAACCGGTGCGCATTGCATCTACTACCATACCCTGTTCAAAGACAGTAAAAAAAATTGTCTTGCCCATTCACACTCTGAATGGCAAACATACATCAATGTCTCAAAAATACTTTAACCCCTTCATCTACACCGATTGAAGAGTATTTAACAATAAGGGATCATAGCTTTCACTTGGTCAATCTCATGGAAAAAGCAGGTGTCCTAATGTTTTGTACACTCAGTGTATATGAATATGCAGAAAAAGGGACAATGAGGTTGCATTAAATGGAGAACTCCCTCCCAATCAATATCTCAAATGCTCACTCATTTGGATGTTATCTGGTCTCGTGTTAGTTCAGAGTTTGTAATTTACCTGTGAGAGAAGGTGGGGGAGTGCTCCGGGCCCAGGGCGTTGGGCAGAAACACCACGTCCTCGAGGCTGCCTGAGTCAGTGTGCATCATGGCACTGGGGGGCAGCATGAACTCCAGCTCCGAACTCTCCTTTGGAGGGGTGCACGGTGAAGGGGGTGTCCAGCGTGGAAGGAACGGGAGGTTGAGAGAGGAGAAGAGCCCCCAACCAGAGTATAAAATAGACTAAGAGAGAAAGGTAAAAAATACACAAGTTTATTTGAATAGAAGTACAAATCAAACAGGTCCATCTTGAACAACATTGAGAGTCTATCCACAGGGATGCAAACTGGTGAGGGCCCAAAAAGGAGACTTATTTTGTGAAAAAATTAATTCCCTGCTTAGCGTGAAATGCAGGTTAACTAATTAAACAACAAATATGATTTACATGATCAGTCTGTGTGTAAAATAAAAAGGGGTTAATGTGACTCATCTAAAAAAAAAAAAAACTTAAAGCAATCCAATAATATTTGTTGCCTAGACTTTACAGCAAACGACACTGAAGCCTTGAGAAGAAAAAAAAACAATACACCAATATTGCAGTTAGCCATGACAGCCTTTATAATAGAACAATTGTGACCACACATCTAAAATATTGCACTTGGGGAAAAACATCTTAAAAGTAGAAATAGTTTCATGGCACTCTTTCTGCTCTATTATAGTGGACACTAGAAGATATCGATCAAGTGCACAAGGCAACATGTGCAAAAATAATGTTCACTGAGTAAAATAAACATAACAATCCCCCTCACTCACACACAAGTGATACTGTCAAGTTCAACAACAAAAGCAATATTTTTGGACTACACTGCACATTACTACATTATACACTTTCTGCCTGTGGACATGTGTTCTACAATGTGCCAGCAGAGCATGATACCCTTTGTTGGCATAATTGATATCTTTCAGGCAGAGAGTACACCTAGCATACCCCTTTTAATCCACTGTATTGAAAAAGTGAGAGAGGGAAAGTGTGTGGTGTTCCTTTCACCTCCATAGTGGCATCCAGCTTAAGCCAGGCCCAGCTTCAGCTACACTTGATCCCTGAATCCACTTGTTTAACAAGCAATGCCTCATTTAACTAATTGTCTCATTCTGAAAATTAACCACATACTGTAGATGGAAAACATTATTTCACAGATAGTAGTTAGTTAAAATTTCACACAGATTGCCAGGGTCCTAGTAAGCAACTAAAGCGTTATAAATTGAGGAACGGAAAGGAGTCAAATACCAGTCAATACTATAGCGAATTGGTTAGGTTACTAACGTTAGCTCATCTGATGTTGTAACATTAGCTAGATAACGTTAGCTGTCTGACTTCATTAACCAACTAATTTTTACACCATAAACTCAATTATTTGATCAGTTAAGTTGGCTAATGTTGCTCAACATTTCTCTGGCTAGCTAACGGAGAATTCGATCCAGCTAGCAAGATACTTAACAATGCTAACAATACTTGTTCCACCACACTTTCTCCCTCACCTCAAACTTTCCAAATGCCAGTTGTTTTTCAAGTACGCTCCATCATCTTCTCACACCTGTCCCCGTGGTCAGGCATCTCACCTACCTCTTCGTTATCGTTCAGGGAACGTGCTGCTGTAACCGGCAAACTGCGTTTCTGCTGTCTTTCCAGAGCGAGCGCTGATGCTGTAACTAGCAAATTGGTTGTCCCTTCTCTCTTCAGTCACGTGCTGCATTATGTTGTTGTGTGAACAATTAGCTGAGCCTTGGATACAGCCAGTATTGCTCCAAAAGCACATCACTCGTTCGCTTACAGCCAGTAATGATCCAAAGCCCCAACCCCTCTCGCCCAAACTTTTCTCATCGGATCTACACGAATCATGTAGGTCACCTATTTTGGATTCAAAACAGCAAATTTTGCCAAAAGGTGACTAGTTTGCATCCCTGTATCCAACATGTGTATCATAGCTACTTTAGAATAGATTTTCTTATGCTGGTTAGCAGTTGAGTTTGAACAAAAATGTATTATTAAAATAGTTAAATCGCAGTTTAGAGGGAGGCGGAAAGTTATGGCGGCTGGGTTTACCAACCTGGCAGAAGGTGACTAGTGTGAGCAGGGTTTCGCGGAGGAAGAGGGAGACATGACGCCTCCACCTGTGTCGCCTGACCACTGGCAGGGTGAGGAGCTCGGGCACGGTGGCCCTCACAGACAACTCCGGGGCCAGCATCATCCGCAGCACAGTCTGCAGCTCCACTGACAGGCCTGGAAGTACACAGACAATAACGGGAAACAGAAAATTAAGATAAAAAGGATGACCCTAATAGGCATAAAATGTGAATGTCCAGACTCAAGACAAATTTGCCAGGTGCAAACCATATGAACAAAATGATTCCCTTACACTGATGCTCCCAATTGCTTTTCAATATTAGACAAACACATGGAAGGACATGACAGTGTGCAGGTTCATTTCACTGCTGAAAAGGAGGAGTACAAATCAAACAGGCAAGTCTTGTATAACATTGAAAGTCAATCCAACATGCGTATCATATACATTTTCTTAAGACCTGGGGTCGTAGCCACAAAGCATTTCAGAGTAGAAAATTGGTTGTAAGTGCTAAGAGACATTTTACTCTACCCTATTTGGTTTAAAAAAATAATTAATTAAAAAAAGTTGTACATGAGCTGTCCTAACCAGTTAAGTTAACAGCAGGTGTCTTGAAAATAAAAAAAGGCAGTGAGTCAGTGGTTCCTGTGTCACATGCAATTGCTTTGGATTTGTTGAAAGAATTGGATATTTCTAGGATATGATCAGTCCATAAATAATCTAAAACTACATGAATCTCTTGGGCTTTTGACAATGATTTCACGAGGCCCATTTCACTAGGCAACGAGATGGTGTCAGGCAAAAACTAGAAGCATAGAAGCATTTTACCATTGCAACATTTGTGTCAGGCAAAAATTATATTAAGCGTTTTATCATTGCAACATTTGATGTACAGTTACATTCAACGTGGTTGTCCGAAACGTGTTCACAGCTGGCGATGCCTTACCGCAATTGGATATTTCCCATCATATGTTAGAATATCAATGAGAGTCATCACCATCTTTCCTTTGCGGTACCTCAAACTGTTGTGATTAGCACCTGAGAAACTTTTATGATGAGTTTTACTCCTGGCTCAGAGTTTGAGCAGTGTCTGAACATCATCCTGAAACCTACTCCGAGTTTAGTTTTTTTGTCTTAAAAACAGGTTAACAGGATTCCAAGTACCTTCTCTGAGATGCTTTGTGGATACGGTCCCAGATGTGTAAAAGCTGCCATTACCCATTATCTGTGTCATATTTAGAAGATTGTTAAATTGTAAAAAAAAAAAAAAATGCCAATAAATATATTGTACAAAAAAAAACAACAACCCGCCATTACCATTGGTAAACTCTGCAGGTAGACGGCCTTGTCTGAGCTGCTGCCATCCCTCTCCCCTTTTGGCACCTCCATATTGCAAGCTAGCTCCAAGATGGACACGCCAAGACTGAGAGAAACAGGAAAGTCTCATTATTACTAATTGATTAGATATAAATCATGTTTTTTCCCCACCAGGTGCTCAAAGCACTTCACATCATAAAGGGGAAACACTTCCTCCATTATTAAGGAGTATAGGGAGCACCGGCATCATCACCTGAAAACATCAGCAGCAGGGCCATACTCGCCCCTCAGCAGCTCTGGGGCCATGTATCGGGGATCACCCTCCTGGACATCCTCCTTCTCCCTCCCCTTCCCCTCCGGCAGGCCAGCGGCAACTCCCTCCCCTCGGAGCTCCAGTGCCAGCCCAAAGTCTCCTAGTTTGAGGCGGCCAGAGTGCGTCAGGAACACGTTGGCCGGCTTGAGGTCCAGGTGGGCGAAGCCACGGGCGTGAAGGTGGTGCAGCGCCGAGAGGAGGTCGCACAGGTATGCCCACGCTGCAGGCTCATCTGTAGAGTAATGGGAGAAAAATGTGTCATTATGGACACACAGGGTTACATTCCTCAGGTATTGTTAGCACAGCCGTATTGTGTATCGGTGGCGGTCAGACAAAGTGTATCAACAGAAATCATCACACCCCAAATATGTCATAGAAATAGCTGACAAGAACTATAAACAAATACAAAGAAACTCACATTAACTACATTTAATTTCACTGCCATTCACAAATCACATCCATAGAACAGTAGTATGCAACATATGGTGTGTCACACAGTGCACCTTTCCAATTTTTACTGACTGACCTGGGCTGGAAGGTTGGGCCTCGGCGTGCAGCAGCAGGCTGGTGCAGCACAGCTCCATCTGGATGTACAAGCGGCACCCCTCCTCCCAGGCTGCCACAAAGCCCAGGATGTGTGGGTGGGGGCACAGGCGCTCGTGGTTCTGGGCCTCCCGCATGCTCCTGTTGCGCTCACTGTTGCCCCTGAAGCGCTGGACTGAACGCTTGACAGCGTAGTGGTGCCCGTCCTGGAGGCTCAGCACCTGGGAAGTGGTCAAGTGGAGCTCTGAGATCTTGTTCTTGTGTTATTTAGGCTCTCCACATTAACAATGTTGATTGACATGATACATTTTATCTATGATATTTTAATTTCCTGTGCATCCGTTTTGGACAGTTCCCACTCACCTTGTACACCTCACCGAAGGACCCTCTCCCCAGCAGGCCCAGGTTGGTGAAGCACTGGTTGAAGTAGGACTGCTGTCTGCCGGGGTCGTACACCGACAGCGGAGGGGGAGATTTGATGAGGGAGTGGGAGAGGGGAGACCAGGGGGACGGGGGGCGCTGGGGGAAGACCCGGCTCAGAGGGGGGCAGCCCTTGGACGGGGGGCGCGGAGGTAATGAGTGCGAGATATGGGCGGGAGTCGAGAGAGATGAGGTGGAGGATGAAGAGAAGGGGAGGCGGCGTTTCTTAAGGGAGAAGGACTGCTCAGCCTTGGAGAAGTGGGTGGGGAGGGGGAGAGGTGTGGTGGCCACTTTGGTTTCCAAGTACACAGACATGGCATGGAGAAGTTGAGGGATCAATAAAGGAGCAATGGCCTGGGAAGTGACAGGGAAGGTATGGTGACTGTAGGATCCTGAGTTTCTGAGCACAAGTTCTGAGATTCAGAGCTGAGAAAATAGAAAGGTCAACATTAGTGTGCTTTCAACATAGTCAAGACAAGGTGATGTTGACATTGGGTGCAAAACGGATAACAAATCTGTAAAAGACAACCTAATCAAAGCCACTTTAGGTAGCTAACAATAATAGCCTGAACCACATGGGTGACGTGTCAGTCAAATACCCATTGACCAACTAAGCTGGCACAAATGTCATTGATTTTGTTTCTGGTAAATAAATGAACGTTGTCAGCTAATAACTGTAGCCTTGCCATCTATTTGGGTAATCTTACCGTTAACATTACATGGAAATTGCATTATTCAATGTAAACAATAGCTAGCCAGCTCTCCAAAAGGAGTTTACTTACCAGACTGGACGAATTCTATCAAAATGAACAGCTTAATTCCAAGTGACAGTCATCAACGTAGCTAATTAGTAGCATTCTTATGACCAGAGAAACACGAAATTCATCGTTAGATTAAAATAGACTGGTTAACGTTCGATAGTTAGCAAATAGAGCTGACTAGCTCCTATCCAAGTCAAGCACATTGTATTTCATGGAAAATAGATGTTTCTGAACCAGAGGAGAACGACTTTCCCCGCCTCAACCAAGTACGGTTAGCTGCAGCCCAATATGGCGACCAGAGGACTTCTTCTTCGATGAGGTTAAACGGCGGTTGGCATCCAATATATGTTGCATTATCGCCACCTACTAGACTGGAGTACAACTCCCTAATGCTTTGCATGATTTTTTTTTATATATATATACCCTACCATCGAACACTACACTCACACGTTTTAAAAAATAAATAAATAAATAAAAATTAAAACACACCCTACTCCACTATTTAGTCCTACCTCATGCCAACAACTTGAAAGCATGTGACACCATCACGTAACACACCCTGTAACTCTTCTGATGTCAACTCTCGCACTGTAAATAATGCACGGCCAATTCAGACATCAGATTGACCATGCAACGCCTTTAAAGCAATTCTGCACCCATACTCTGTAGAATATGCAGCTGACACCACAACCTCAATTTTCTGCGACTCACATTCCATCCCTGCAGTAACGTTGACAACCATTGCTATAAAATGCTAAAAATCAAATTTGACTGAAACATGTCACTTGCCGGCCTATCCCTCTGTACTGGTACAGATCTACTACTCACACCCCTCTCAGGATTCCTCCCCCTTGACCCATCTTCCTCTACTTTCTTCATTGCCTCAGCATATGACAACTTCTGCATTACTCTAACCTTGGAAACCCCAACCTGCATCTCTCCACGGGACATTTCTGATCCCCAGCCTCATTTTGGCACCCTACATTTAACACAATCCCCTACTTTTTCCAATGCTACACATTCCTTAGTCTCATGCCCTTCTGCACACTTCTCACACCTAGAACCTCCCTCCTACAGACTGCTTCCATGTCCAGAAGCTTGACACCTGTAACAACGTAATGTGTTCGGCACAAAAGCTTGTAGAGGATTACTTATATATCCTAACGTAACCGATGTGAAATGGCTAGCTAGTTAGCGGTGGTGCGCGCTAACCAGAAACGTTTTGATGGTGACATCACTTGCTCTGAGACCTGACGTAGTGGTTCCCCTTGCTCTGCATCAGGGCAAGGTTTTGTGGAGCGATGGGTAACTGAATACAAACAGTGGGTGTCAGTTGTTGATGTGTGCAGAGGGTCCCTGGTTCAAACCCAGTTTGGGGCAGGAGAGGGACGGAAGCTATACTGTTACATTGATGCTGTTGACCCGGATCACTGGTTGCTGTGGGAAAGGAGGAAATCTAAAGGGGGTGAGTGTAACCGATGTGAAATGGCTAGCTCGTTAGCGGTGGTGCGCGCTAATAGCGTTTCAATCAGTGACGTCACTTGCTCTGAGACCTTGAAGTAGTGGTTCCCCTTGCCTGCAGCTTTTGTGGAGCGATGAGTAAACGATGCTTCCCTCGCAGTTGTTGATGTGTGCAGAGGGTCCCTGGTTCAAGCCCAGGTTGGGGCCAGGAGGGGTTTACGGAAACTATACTGTTACACTAACATCACTTTGTCGGCAAAGACTCAACATCAAAACTCAAAAGAACAGACAATGACTCTTCTGTTTCACCACTCATGCTACCCTGTAGCGTCGCACAACGAGCATCACAAACACTGGGAATCTTCACCTTCAGTTGGTGAACTTTTACATTTACTGCTACCCCAGTAATCACCTCCTTTCAATGGCGCCCTTGAGAGCAAAACAATTAACATTTCTTGCCCCATTTTGTTTAACAGCGAACGCAATCTCCCTTTGACCAGCAGAAACAAACAATTATCACAAGACCACTTCTGCTTACCCTCACTGATTACACAGTACCCAACTCTGTTTTCACCCACCCTGAAACCGCAAATGGATCAGCCAAAAGGCAAGGGTCCACTTTCTCCAAAAACTTCACTCCTACTGTCACAGACTCATCTTTATCCTGAACGTCAGTGCAAGCCTTAGGTCCGAGGGTTCACCACACCTACCACCTCCAATACTTTGACCCTCATTCACTTCCATTTCTCCTCCTGTCTCCAGCTCACTCTGCTTACACTTTCTACCATTCTTCTTTAACAAACCATCTCTTTTTTACACCATTTTTAACCTACTCAATCTCACAGTCTTCCTCCCTCTCTCTCTTAGACCTCCTAGGCCTTTTTTACCTCCTCCATTCCTCCTCCGTATTCCAGTATATGTCTCCTTATGATAATACTGCACTTCTCCTGACATACATCTTGTTCTTGCTTTCTCAAGAGACGCCATTTAACCGGCTGTCACAATCTCCATACAATCAGCACAAACCCCTCGGGATCGGCGATAGGTATAGGTGCAGAATGGCGTTAAAGGCATTGCATGGTCAATCTGATGTCTGAATTGGCCGTGCAGTATTTACAGACAAACTGAATTGGTCCACTGCAGAAGTCAGGGCATTCATCCTACTTGCGCTGAGGAAAGCTGTTGTGAGAGAAGTTGTCTTCTTCTAGGATGATGTTTAACGGCAGTTGGCACCAAAATTGTTGCATTACCGCCACTTAAATCAAATCAAAGTTTTTTTGTCACATGCGCCTGAATACAACAGGTGTAGACCTCACAGTGAAATGCTTACTTACAGGCTCTAACCAATAGTACAAAAACGTATTAGGTGAACAATAGGTAAGTAAAGAAATAAAACAGCAGTAAAAAGACAGGCTATATACAGGAAGGCTATAAAAGTAGCGAGGCTACATACAGACACCGGTTAGTCAGGCTGATTGAGGTAGTATGTACATGTAGATATGGTTAAAGTGACTATGCTGAAAAACAGCTTATATGATGAACAGAGAGTAGCAGTAGCGTAAAAGAGGGGTTGGCTGGTGGGTGCCAACACAATGTCAGAAAGTCCGGTTAGCCATTGTGCGGGAGCACTGGTTGGTCGAATTGATGGTAGTATGTACATGAATGTATAGTTAAACTTTAGACTGGGAGTACAACTCCCTTATACTTTGCTTGAAAAAATAATAAAAATAAACAAACACCCTACCATCTAACACTACCCTCACAATTAAAATATATATATAATAACACCACCCTACTCCACTATTTAAACTATCTATTTAGACCAACAACCTGAAAGGATGGGACACCACCACATAACACACCTGGAACTCTTCTGATCTCAAGTCTCGCACACCCAAGTACCTCTCCACAGCTGCCACCACAACCTCAATTTTCTTGGACTGACGTTCCATCCCTGCAGTAAAGTTGATTACCATTGCTATAAAATGCTAAAAATGTAATCTTACTGAAACATGTATCACTTGTGGGCCTATCTACTACTCACATCCCTCCTCTCAGGATCCCTCCCATTGATCCATCTTCTAACTTTCTTCACTGCCTCAGCATATGACAAATTCTGCACTACTTAACCCTGGAAACCTCAACCTGCCTCTCTCGCATGGGATATTTCTTATCCCCAGCTCCATGGGCACCCCTACAATTAACACATACCACTACTTTCCCCAATGCTACACATTCCTTTTAGAGAGAAGTTGTCAAGGAAGTGAGTTTGTGTTTATACAGTACCTCCCGCCCCCACCTTCCATCAACCAATCACATCAATGCGGTAATACGCGGAGCTATACGGATCCCTCCACATTGTTACTACATTTGGAGCTCAATTTGGCCTCGTTTGTTGTTTTTTAGTTTCTTTTCATTATAAAAATTATCAGCAAACAACAACTTACATCCCTGCATCAAACATGTCTAACAAAACAAAACACAGGTATGAACAAGAAAATACTAAATACATACAAAAAAAAATGAAAAAATTCAAGTGCAATTGTATTCACTCAGAAAAAAAATCTCATAATAATGATTCAGAAAGATGTTATTCTTTTTGTTATTCACTATAGATAATGTCTTAACAAGATGATTAAATTCAATCTAAAAAATGTTTAATTTTGGAGAGAATTCTGGAATTTTTGTTTGTGTATAAAGTATTTGGCAACAAGAATGTAAAAAAAGTACAATCATTTCAATGGTCTTGTTATCTTTGCAATAGTAGCATATATCCTTAATGTCAAAAACATGCATAGTGTTCAAAAGATAAATAATTATTATGCAAGGTTTTCCCCAAAATCTATCACAGATTTAAATACATAGAACAAGTACGCAAGATGTTCATTTTTTTCGCCAAAAACACAGATATCATCAATATCAACAAATTTGGACAACATAGAATTACATGGATATATCTTATTTAGAATCTTAAAGTGGACTACCTTACATTTGTTTGGTATACAATATTTGTAAGGCATCAACCAAGCTTTTTTCCAGACACAACCAAGATTTTCCAGACATTGTCAGGAATAAGCATGTTCCAGAAACATTTTCCTCTAGGCGTTAGTTGGTTCTGTGAATGGAAAATGTGTCTTATGTATTTGTTACAAGAATTCTCAAGTAAGCCCACGCTTTCCAAGCTGAGTTCTAGATAAGATATGTGATCATCACCAAAGCTAAGATGAGTTTAGACCCCTGGGAATGGCTTTGATCACAGAAATAAACTCTCTGAAAGGTATTGGAAACTCATTCATTGTTAGAAATTGTTCATATGAAAGAATATTACCCGTTGTCGAAAACATCAATAACAAAGTCAAAGTCTCATGCCAGGTAGGGTAGAACAATGACTTATTCCTTTCAGTTATGTCTGAAATATTCCATAAAATAGCTTTATGTGAGGAAAAGTTGTGCAGGAAACACATTTTCCAGGACATTTAAAGCTTCTATGTGAAACCTAGCCAATTTAGCAGGTAATATTTCAGGAATATAATTATATTTCAGTGAAAATTGAAGACATCCCAACTTATTACACATCGTAAGGAATTAAATACTAAATTGATTCTGATTGATCAAACATCTTTTAAACCAATTGATCTTGAAAGTGTTATTTATGTCAACAAAATCCAACACTTCCAGACCTCCATCAGATCTTTTATTTGAGAGGACTGACAGTTTTAGTTTGTGAGATGTATTTTTCCAGATAAGAAGGGTCTTGTTGATCTCTTTACAGGTAGAGGGATTTACAAATAAAGATAATGAGGGGTACAAAAAGTGAGACAGTCCCTCTGCCTTGAACAGAAGCACTCTCCCAAGTATATAATGACCCCTTTGTAGCCAATGATTAAATATATTCTTGGTTTTC
Source organism: Oncorhynchus tshawytscha (assembly GCF_018296145.1). Classification (NCBI taxonomy): domain Eukaryota; kingdom Metazoa; phylum Chordata; class Actinopteri; order Salmoniformes; family Salmonidae; genus Oncorhynchus; species Oncorhynchus tshawytscha. The sequence continues at coordinate 3,039,770 of NC_056452.1, forward strand.
TTCATTTTAGGAGAGAAATTCATACGTTGTCTGACTAAGTGTTTTTTTTGATAGATATATTCCTAAATATTTAACACAGTCCTTTACAGGAATATTTTCTATTTCTTCATCATCAGAGTCATAATAAACATAAGATTTCAGATTTAGAAACGCTCAGTAGTATCGTCAGCCAGTTGGGACATTTTTATTTCTCTGTTAAAAATGGATAAGCCATGCAGAATTGCATTATTCAGAAAACCTAGAGATAGAGGTTCCACTACCAGAATGAATAAAAAAGGGCATCCCTGTCATACATGTAACATCTGCTTCCAACTCATACTATCAAACACATTGATCCCCTGAACCCAGCTGTCTCTCCAGATCCCAATCACCTGTTCACACACCTGTATGTCATTTACACACATTATTTAGTTCAGCTCTTTGCGAGGTATTGTTTGTTTTGATACACATTCTATTTGGAGCCCTGTTTATTTCCGTATTAGTCCTTCCGTGTATCGTAGTTTTTGGCCATCCTCACTAACGACGCCTTTTTGCCTATTCCCTGCCAACACTTTTGCCTATCAGATCTCCTGTCATCAACCTCTTGCCTGATCTCCCGGACTATGTTATTAGCCATTTCCCTGCCTGTACTGTTACCTTTTTGGAGTCCCTGTGTATGACCTTCTGCATGCCCCTGGACCTTGCTACCTGCCTCCTCCTGTGGTCCTTTACTAATAAACACCTGCTGTACCCTGCACTTGAAACCAGCACTCTGTTTCCCATTGTACTCATTACAGTACACTTCTGTTGATATTGAATATTTTGGATGTATTAAGGTTTAGTATCACATGACTATTTATATCTTTGTAAAACATGCAAATGACTTTGATACAATTTTCACCGAAACCAAAATGTTTGAGACCGAAAAAAAGAAATGAATGTTCAATTGTCTCAAAGGCTTTACAGAAGTAAAAATACAATAACAGCATCTGAGTCAATTGCATCTGAATAATCTAAAAGGTCCAAGACTAAACAAATGTTGGAACTTAAGTGACGGCCCTTCATATATCCTGTTTGAGTCTCATTGATAATGGTATCCATTCCTTTCTTTAATCTTTTGGCATAAACCAGAGCAATCGATTTGTAATCAATATTTAACAAAGTAATTGGTCTCCAATTGTCAATGAGAGAAGGGTCTTTATCAGGCTTCGGAATCAGTGAATTAATGCCCTGTTTCATAGCGGAGACCATTTCACAATTATCTATTTAAACTTGAAACATAAAAAAGGGTCTTCTAGCAACTCCTTAAACTCTCCATAGAATTCAACTTACAGGCCATCAGGGACAGATGACTTCCCTTTTTAATTGAATTCAGAGCCTCTCTAATTTCTTCGATTGACACAGGTTATTTGCAAACTCAGTGGAAATTATCTGCAATTACAGGGACATAATTCTGAATGTGGCAAATGTAGCTCTCACAAACATCCTCCTGAAATTGTGAGTTGTAAAGGTTTTCAGAAAATGAATTAACAAATGCCGATATTGTAATTGGATCTTTGCATAATACATCATTAACTTTGAGTACCTTTCTAGATTTTCTTTTGTAGTTTCTCTTTTCAAGTGCAAAGAAATAACTGGTGTTGCTTTCCCCTCTTCAACCCATTTTGCTCTTTATCTGACAAAGGCACCCTGTGCCAGATCCGTGTAAAACGGTTCTAAATCTAGTTGTAAAGATTTAAGAGAGAGTTTTCTTTAAAAAAGATCTTCTGTCAAGGTTGCTCATCAAATCTTTTTCTCTAAGGTTCTTCATGTGCTTCAGCTCTTTGGCACGTTTAATGGCTACAGCTACAGACTTTATATTGGAAGAATCCCCATGACCCAAGTATTTTCTTGCAAACATATATTTGGCTAACAATTGGATGTTTGCAATGAAAATAGGATCTTTAAGAAGTGTGTTGTTTAATTTCCAATATCCTCGAATACCCTAAGATTTTATTTAGCAGCTTGTCAATTCAGGGAAATCAAATTATGATCAGAAAAGGGAGCCAACTGATGATCTACAACCAATTGTAACAAAAAGGGGGAAATTAGGAATAAATCTATTCTAGGTTTTCGTGAAATAGTTTTGTTGGTCCAGGTATAACTCTTTGCATCTGGACTGAAATAACGCCAGCCTTCATCAATAGAGAGACCCTTGCAGAGAGAATATTGCTATTTTGAGAGCTTTGACTCATTCGAGGAGGAAAACGATCAGCAGTCACCAGGTGTATGGGATCAATATCATGCCAAATGTATTCGCAAATGTAAATCACCAATCCAACAATTATTTACATTTGTGGAAAGTGATTTACATTTGTAGATTAGTGATTTACATTTGCGAATACATTTGGCATGGTATTGATCCCATACAGGTGTTTCGTTAAAATCCCCTGAGAGAATTAGAAAAGCGTCTGAGTATTTGTTTGTGTAAATCCTGTAATTTTCTGGTAAGTTGGGCAAAAAGTTTTTTTTGGGAGCAAGTGAGTTATGTCCATACGCATTACAGATGATGAAAATAGCATTGTCAAGTTTAACAGTTACTGTGACCCATCTCCCATCCTGTGAAGATGTGGATTCTAGAATGTCGCCTTTAAACTTATGGATAAACATCAAAACACCAGGAGAATGGTTTGATCCATGACTGAGGTAGGCCATGTCTCCCATTGCGATTTCCAAAATTTCAAGTCACTTTCACACAAATGAGTTCTGAAGAGAGGGTTACTCCGACGGAAAACTACACTCAACAGTACAACAAACCCTTTTTGTTGTTGTTGTGGTTAGCAAGTTATAGTTCAAACGGTAAATTTACTCTTGGCAGTACTCACAGTTCAAGTGTGGTTCATGTCATGTCACCAGAGTTAACCAGTAATCTTTCTTCCTTCGATGAACGTGTGGGCCCTTGAACATAGCCATCTTTCCCTCTTGTCGAAGCCTTCTGTATAAGCGACTACAGTTTCTCCCTGGCAGTCTGATCCTGTGGAATCAGAGCCTCTATTATGCAGAGCTTCTTCTGGTTCAGAAACTTGTTCCCTTTGGCCATTTTAAAGATGATGTCCCTGTAGTGGTGCATAGTTAAGTGCAGGACGAATTTGCGAGGGGTCCATCAGATCTTCGTTTCCCAAGTCGATGTACCACTTCGATCACGTCTCTCAGCTTGTCTTTGATGCACAGAGCCAACTTTCCCAGGATATTGATGACGGCTTCCCTAATGTCCTCTCCCTCTACCTCTCTTACATCTTAGATTTTCAGATTCCACCTACAACAGTACTGTTGCAGTTCAGCTACATTTTTTACATCTTTTCACTTTTTTCCCGGTGGATTTTTTATCGGGTCTGAGGTAAAGAGGTTGCACGGATCTCATCCTAAATCAAATCAAATCAAATTTTATTTGTCACATACACATGGTTAGCAGATGTTAGTGCGAGTGTAATGAAATGCTTGTGCTTCTAGTTCCGACAATGCAGTAATAACCAACAAGTAATCTAGCTAACAATTCCAAAACTACTACCTTATAGACAAGTGTAAGGGGATAAAGAATATGTACATAAAGATATATGAATGAGTGATGGTACAGAGCGGCATAGGCAAGATACAGTAGATGGTATTGAGTGCAGTATATACATATGAGATGAGTATGTAAACAAAGTGGCATAGTTAAAGTGGCTAGTGATACATGTATTACATAAGGATGCAGTAGATGATATAGAGTACAGTATATACATATACATATGAGATGAATAATGTAGGGTATGTAAACATTATATTAGGTAGCATTGTTTAAAGTGGCTAGTGATATATTTTACATAATTTCCCATCAATTCCCATTATTAAAGTGGCTGGAGTTGAGTCAGTGTGTTGGCAGCAGCCACTCAATGTTAGTGGTGGCTGTTTAACAGTCTGATGGCCTTGAGATCGAAGCTGTTTTTCAGTCTCTCGGTCCCAACTTTGATGCACCTGTACTGACCTCGCCTTCTGGATGATAGCGGGGTGAACAGGCAGTGGCTCGGGTGGTTGTTGTCCTTGATGATCTTTATGGCCTTCCTGTGACATCGGGTGGTGTAGGTGTCCTGGAGGGCAGGTAGTTTGCCCCCGGTGATGCGTTGTGCAGACCTCACTACCCTCTGGAGATCCTTACGGTTGTGGGCGGAGCAGTTGCCGTACCAGGCGGTGATACAGCCCGACAGGATGCTCTCGATTAGAAGTAGAAGTTTGTGAGTGCTTTTGGTGACAAGCCAAATTTCTTCAGCCTCCTGAGGTTGAAGAGGCGCTGCTGCGCCTTCTTCACAATGCTGTCTGTGTGGGTGGACCAATTCAGTTTGTCTGTGATGTGTACGCCGAGGAACTTAAAACTTACTACCCTCTCCACTACTGTTCCATCGATGTGGATAGGGGGTGTTCCCTCTGCTGTTTCCTGAAGTCCACAATCATCTCCTTAGTTTTGTTGACGTTGAGTGTGAGGTTATTTTCCTGACACCACACTCCGAGGGCCCTCACCTCCTCCCTGTAGGCCGTCTCGTCGTTGTTGGTAATCAAGCCTACCACTGTTGTGTCGTCCGCAAACTTGATGATTGAGTTGGAGGCGTGCGTGGCCACGCAGTCATGGATGAACAGGGAGTACAGGAGAGGGCTCAGAACGCACCCTTGTGGGGCCCCAGTGTTGAGGATCAGCGGGGTGGAGATGTTGTTGCCTACCCTCACCACCTGGGGCGGCCCGTCAGGAAGTCCAGTACCCAGTTGCACAGTGCGGGGTCGAGACCCAGGGTCTCGAGCTTGATGACGAGCTTGGAGGGCACTATGGTGTTAAATGCCGAGCTGTAGTCGATGAACAGCATTCTCACATAGGTATTCCTCTTGTCCAGATGGGTTAGGGCAGTGTGCAGTGTGGTTGAGACATCCTGGTCCGTGACAGGGCTGGTTTTCTTTTTGTAATCCGTGATTGACTGTAGACCCTGCCACATACCTCTTGTGTCTGAGCCGTTGAATTGAGATTCTACTTTGTCTCTATACTGACGCTTAGCTTGTTTGATTGCCTTGCGGAGGGAATAGTTACACTGTTTGTATTCGGTCATGTTTCCAGTCACCTTGCCCTGATTAAAAGCAGTGGTTCGCGCTTTCAGTTTCACGCGAATGCTGCCATCAATCCACGGTTTCTGGTTTGGGAATGTTTTAATCATTGCTATGGGAACGACATCTTCAACGCACGTTCTAATGAACTCGCACACCGAATCAGCGTATTCGTCAATGTTGTCGTCTGACGCAATACGGAACATATCCCAGTCCACGTGATGGAAGCAGTCTTGGAGTGTGGAATCAGATTGGTCGGACCAGCGTTGAACAGACCTCAGCACGGGAGCTTCTTGTTTTAGTTTCTGTCTGTAGGCAGGGATCAACAAAATGGAGTCGTGGTCAGCTTTTCCGAAAGGAGGGCGGGGCAGGGCCTTATATGCGTCGCGGAAGTTGGAATAGCAATGATCCAAGGTTTTTCCAGCCCTGGTTGCGCAATCGATATGCTGATAACATTTAGGGAGTCTTGTTTTCAGATTAGCCTTGTTAAAATCCCCAGTTACAATGAATGCTGCCTCCGGATATATGGATTCCAGTTTGCAAAGAGTCAAATAAAGTTCGTTCAGAGCCATCGTTGTGTCTGCTTGGGGGGGAATATATACGGCTGTGATTATAATCCTGGTCCATCTTGTTCTTTATCTTGCTTGAGCTCGTGGCATCTTGTGTATCCATGCTGCTCTGGCTCTCGTCGTAGGTAGCTAGCATGCCTGCCGTCTTTCTTGAGGCTTGGATATTCCATCTTCTGTTGTCTTTCTGTCGTGTTCTTCCCATTCAACTTGACAAAAATGCACACTAAACTTGTCATAGCTAGCTAAAATCACTTATAGCTCATTTCTTGCTACATTCATGTACATAATACCTCAATTCTGCCGACCAACCAGTGCTCCAGCACATTGGTTTACCGGGCTACATGCATTGTGTCCCACCACCTACCACCGGCCAACCCCTCTTTTACGCTACTGCTACTCTCTGTTCATCATATATGCATAGTCACTTTAACCATATCTACATGTACATACTACCTCAATCAGCCTGACTAACCGGTGTCTGTATGTAGCCTCGCTACTTTTATAGCCTCGGTACTGTAAATGGCCTGTCTTTTTACTTTTGTTTCATGACCCATTGTTGTTTTATTTCTTTACTTACCTATTGTTCACCTAATACCTTTTTTGCACTATTGGTTAGAGCCTGTAAGTAAGCATTTCACTGTATTCGGCACACGTGACAAATAAACTTTGATTTGATTTGATAGGCACTTCAGGTCAACAGATCTACAGTCTTTGTTTTCTTTGGGCGAAGGTTTTCGTGGGAAGAGGGGTGATGATTGCCTTCTTCCACCAAGGTGGAACCGTGTGGGAATGTACAGACCTCTGAAAGACAGGGACCAAGGCTGGTGTAAGTTCTGATGCACAAAGCAGAGATGCCATCGAGGCCTGTTGCCAGTTTGCTTAAAGACTCGTGGCCCCTCTAGGGTTAAATTCTAACTTGGGGTCACAGCCATCAATAACCAATGGGGTTGACTATGTTAATAAACTTGGGAGAGAAGTAATGTCAGTCAAACTGTATGTAGAAGTCATTAAGTTCATTTGCCATTGTCTTTTCATCTGTTGTGGTTTTCTGGTGGGAGTCATCTTAATGATGGATTTTATTGTTAACCCTTTTCCTTGAATACTCTTCTCTCTAAGCTGGTTTGCTTCCCAATTATACAAAAGTAATTATATAGAGCCAAACACAATTTCCGTTATAATAATCAAACATAGATGTATTGTTAAATTAATGACCGGTAGGCTGTTTGCTACTCAATTATGAACTTAAGAGTAATTATAATGATCCTTATTCATAAAACACAATTTTATTGTCATCATCAGATGATAGCCGAACAGACGCCATAATGAGTTGAAAAACTGGTAGACTAATAACTGACGTCAAAATTACTTTTACTTTTTTGTAGGCTATTGTAAGTAATTTAGCAAGCCTATATTGACCAGAACACAGCTATCGGCATTTCCTACGTTTTAAATGACTTTGATGTTATTAAAATGTCTTGCCTCCAAACCAGTCGGGCACGACAGTTTTGTCTTGCCAACCCAATGCCATGGAGTGAAATGAACAATTCAGTTGCCATCTGTGCCTGAAAACAAAACAAAAAAACAAAATGATTTGTTAACATTCAAATGGCACAGTATGATGCTCTATCTAACAGGCTGACCACACCTCAATTTAGAAATCTATGTTATTCAATTATTGCACCCATACTGCTTGCGCGTTTCAATGAGCGTCTGCGTTGCCACGGGTTAAAATAGAACTCCTTTCTATTTCTGACGCAGATCGTGTTGCAAGTCCTGCCTCTTCCATCTCCTCATTGGTTTAAAGAAGCAGGTGTAACCAATGTGAAATGGCTAGCTAGTTAGCGGTGGTGCGCGCTAATAGTGTTTCAATCGGTGACGTCACTTGCTCTGAGACCTGAAGTACAGTGGGTCAAAAAAGTATTTAGTCAGCCACCAATTGAGCAAGTTCTCCCACTTAAAAAGATGAGAGAGGCCTGTAATTTTAAACATAGGTACACTTCAACTTTTAAAAATCCAGAAAATCACATTGTAGGATTTTTAAAATGAATTTATTTGCAAATTCTGGTGGAAAATAAGTATTTGGTCAATAACAAAAGTTTATCTCAATACTTTGTTATATACCCTTTGTTGGCAATGACAGAGGTCAAACATTTTCTATAAGTCTTCACAAGGTTTTCACACACTGTTGCTGGTATTTTGGCCCATTCCTCCATGCAGATCTCCTCTAGAGCAGTGATGTTTTGGGGCTGTTGTTGGGCAACATGGACTTTCAACTCCCTCCAAAGATTTTCTATGGGGTTGAGATCTGGGGACTGGCTAGGCCACTCCAGGACCTTGAAATGCTTCTTACGAAGCCACTCCTTCGTTGCCCGGGTGGTGTGTTTGGGATCATTGTCATGCTGAAAGACCCAGCCACGTTTCATCTTCAATGCCCTTGCTGATGGAAGGAGGTTTTCACTCAAAATCTCACGATACATGGCCCCATTCATTCTTTCCTTTACACAGATCAGTCGTCCTGGTCCCTTTGCAGAAAAACAACCCCAAAGCATGATGTTTCCACCCCATGCTTCACAGTAGGTATGGTGTTCTTTGGATGCAACTCAGCATTCTTTGTCCTCCAAACACGACGAGTTCAGTTTTTACCAAAAAGTTATATTTTGGTTTCATCTGACCATATGACATTCTCCCAATCTTCTTCTGGATCATCCAAATGCTCTCTAGCAAACTTCAGACGGGCCTGGACATGTACTGGCTTAAGCAGGGGGACACGTCTGGCACTGCAGGATTTGAGTCCCTGGCGGCATAGTGTGTTACTGATGGTAGGCTTTGTTACTTTGGTCCCAGCTCTCTGCAGGTAATTCACTAGGTCCTCTCGTGTGGTTCTGGGATTTTTGCTCACCGTTCTTGTGATCATTTTGACCCCACGGGGTGAGATCTTGCGTGGAGCCCCAGATCGAGGGAGATTATCATTGCCAGGTCGCAATTGTAAATGAGAACTTGTTCTCAACTTGCCTACCTGGTTAAATAAAGGTGAAATAAATAAATACAATAAAATCAGTGGTCTTGTATGTCTTGCATTTCCTAATAATTGCTCCCACAGTTGATTTCTTCAAACCAAGCTGCTTACCTATTGCAGATGCAGTCTTCCCAGCCTGGTGCAGGTCTACAATTTTGTTTCTGGTGTCCTTTGACAGCTCTTTGGTCTTGGCCATAGTGGAGTTTGGAATGTGACTGTTTGAGGTTGTGGACAGGTGTCTTTTATACTGATAACAAGTTCAAACAGGTGCCATTAATACAGGTAACGAGTGGAGGACAGAGGAGCCTCTTAAAGAAGAAGTTACAGGTCTGCGAGAGCCAGAAATCTTGCTTGTTTGTAGGTGACCAAATACTTATTTTCCACCATAATTTGCAAATAAATTCATAAAAAATCCTACAATGTGATTTTCTGGATTTTTTTTCTCATTTTGTCTGTCATAATTGAAGTGTACCTATGCTGAAAATTACAGGCCTCTCTCATCTTTTTAACTTGCAGACTTGTTTACGTGTTGCTGTGCGTTTGGTTGCCAACCTACTTTGTTACCTGACAACTTTACGGTTTTTACTTTTTAATTACCGTTTATATTTTTGTTTTTTCCCTCACCTTTTTCACTCCGGACGCTTTATCTGGACATGGTTCGTCAGGACCTCCAACAGCCGAAGCTAAGTAGTAACATTAACATGATGCCTTCTAATTGCAGTCGCTGTACTCATAATATACAGGAGAATGATTGCCTTACGGTGAGGATAGCTGTGCTACAAGCCCAGCTTCAGACGCAATCGTTAGGCAAGGGTAATTTCAGTGTAGGAAAGGATGAAACAGCATCTGTGGCACCAGTAAGTACAGATAGTAACGTTAGTATAAATCCCCTCACACGGTCCCTGCAGCCGGACAAATTTCTCACCGTTTCTGGAAGGCAATGCTGTAGGAATGCTCAACCGGTGTCGCTCATTCAGCCGACAAAAACTTTCAACCGGTTTTTTCAACCGGTTTTCCCCATTAAGCAGCCAGTCGAGTCGGAGTCAGAGGCCGAGCCTTCTCTTGTCTCTACTCCTCCCGTTACGGGGTCTGAGACGCCGAAGCTTCCCACCATTAGCTCTGACAAATTGAAAACTCTAGTCATTGGCGACTCCATTACCCACAGTATTAGACTTAAAACGAATCATCCAGCGATCATACACTGTTTACCAGGGGGCAGGGCTACCGACATTAAGGCTAATCTGAAGATGGTGCTGGCTAAAGCTAAAACTGGCGAGTGTAGAGAGTATAGAGATATTGTTATCCAAGTCGGCACCAACAATGTTAGGATGAAACAGTCAGAGATCACCAAGCGCAACATAGCTTCGGCGTGTAAATCAGCTAGAAAGATGTGTCGGCATCGAGTAATTGTCTCTGGCCCCCTCCCAGTTAGGGGGAGTGATGAGCTCTACAGCAGAGTCTCACAACTCAATCGCTGGTTGAAAACTGTTTTCTGCCCCTCCCAAAAGATAGAATTTGTAGATAATTGGCCCTCTTTCTGGGACTCACCCACAAACAGGACCAAGCCTGACCTGATGAGGAGTGACGGACTCCATCCTAGCTGGAGGGGTGCTCTCATCTTATCTACCAACATAGACAGGGCTCTAACTCCTCTAGCTCCACAATGAAATAGGGTGCAGGCCAGGCAGCAGGCTGTTTAGTGGAGTCTGCCACTAGCACGGTCAGTGTAGTCAGCTCATCTATCCCCATTGAGACCGTGTCTGTGCCTCGACTTAGGTTGGGCAAAACTAAACATGGCGGTGTTCGCCTTAGCAATCTCACTAGGATAAAGACCTCCTCCATTCCTGTCATTATTGAAAGAGATCATGATACCTCACATCTCAAAATAGGGGTACTTAATGTTAGATCCCTTACTTCAAAGGCAATTATAGTCAATGAACTGATCATAATCTTGATGTGATTGGCCTGACTGAAACATGGCTTAAGCCTGATGAATTTACTGTGTTAAATGAGGCCTCACCTCCTGGCTACACAGGTGACCATATCCCCCGTGCATCCCGCAAAGGTGGAAGTGTTGCTAACATTTCCAATAGCAAATTTCAATTTACAAAAAAAAAAGACGTATTCGTCTTTCGAGCCTCTAGTCATGAAATCTATGCAGCCTACTCAATCACTTTTTATAGCTACTGTTTACAGGCCTCCTGGGCCATATACAGCGTTCCTCATTGAGTTCCCTGAATTCCTATCGGACCTTGTAGTCATAGCAGATAATATTCTAATCTTTGGTGACTTTAATATTCACATGGAAAAGTCCACAGACCCACTCCAAAAGGCTTTCGGAGCCATCATCGACTCAGTGGGTTTTCTCCAACATGTCTCTGGACCCACTCACTGTCACATTCATACTCTGGACCTAGTTTTGTCCCATGGAATAAATGTTGTGGATCTTAATGTTTTTCCTCATAATCCTGGACTATCAGACCACCATTTTATTACGTTTGCAATTGCAACAAATAATCTGCTCAGACCCCAACCAAGGAACATCAAAAGTCGTGCTATAAATTCACAGACAACACAAAGATTCCTTGATGTCCTTCCAGATTCCCTCTGTCTACGCAAGGACGCCAGAGGACAAAAAATCAGTTAACCACCTAACTGAGGAACTCAATTTAACCTTGCGCAATACCCTAGATGCAGTTACACCCCTAAAAACATTTCTCATAAGAAACTAGCTCACTGGTACACAGAAAATACCCGAGCTCTGAAGCAAGCTTCTAGACAATTGGAACGGAAATGGCGCCACACCAAACTGGAAGTCTTCCGACTAGCTTGGAAAGACAGTACCGTGCAGTACCGAAGAGCCCTTAATGCTGCTTAATTAATTGAGGAAAATAAGAACAATCCGAAATTCCTTTTTGATACTGTCGCAAAGCTAACTAAAAAGCAGCATTCCCCAAGAGAGGATGGCTTTCACTTCAGCAGTGATAAATTCATGAACTTCTTTGAGGAAAAGATCATGATTATTAGAAAGCAAATTACGGACTCCTCTTTAAATCTGCGTATTCCTTCAAAGCTCAGTTGTCCGGAGTCTGCACAACTCTGCCAGGACCTAGGATCAAGAGAGACGCTCAAGTGTTTTAGTACTATATCTCTTGACACAATGATGAAAATAATCATGGCCTCTAAACCTTCAAGCTGCATACTGGACCCTATTCCAACTAAACTACTGAAAGAGCTGCTTCCTGTGCTTGGCCCTCCTATGTTGAACATAATAAACGGCTCTCTATCCACCGGATGTGTACCAAACTCGCTAAAAGTGGCAGTAATAAAGCCTCTCTTGAAAAAGCCAAACCTTGACCCAGAAAATTTAAAAAACTATCGGCCTATATCGAATCTTCCATTCCTCTCAAAAATTTTAGAAAAGGCTGTTTTGCAGCAACTCACTGCCTTCCTGAAGACAAACAATGTATACGAAATGCTTCAGTCTGGTTTTAGACCCCATCATAGCACTGAGACTGCACTTGTGAAGGTGGTAAATGACCTTTTAATGGCATCAGACCGAGGCTCTGCATCTGTCCTCGTGCTCTTAGACCTTAGTGCTGCTTTTGATACCATCGATCACCACATTCTTTTGGAGAGATTGGAAACCTAAATTGGTCTACACGGACAAGTTCTGGCCTGGTTTAGATCTTATCTGTAGGAAAGATATCAGTTTGTCTCTGTGAATGGTTTGTCCTCTGACAAATCAACTGTAAATTTCGGTGTTCCTCAAGGTTCCGTTTTAGGACCACTATTGTTTTCACTATATATTTTACCTCTTGGGGATGTCATTTGAAAACATAATGTTAACTTTCACTGCTATGCGGATGACACACAGCTGTACATTTCAAAAATTAATCCATGCTTTTGTCACTTCTAGGTTAGACTACTGCAATGCTCTACTTTCCGGCTACCTGGATAAAGCACTAAATAAACTTCTGTTTGTGCTAAATACGGCTGCTAGAATCCTGACTAGAACCAAAAATTTGATCAAATTACTCCAGTGCTAGCCTGCCTAAACTGGCTTCCTGTCAAGGCAAGGGCTGATTTCAAGGTTTTACTGCTAACCTACAAAGCATTACATGGGCTTACTCCTAACTATCTCTCTGATTTGGTCCTGCCGTACATACCTACACGTACGCTACGGTCACAAGACGCAGGCCTCCTAATTGTCCCTATAATTTCTAAGCAAACAGCTGGAGGCAGGGCTTTCTCCTATAGAGCTCCATTTTTATGGAATGGTCTGCCTACCCATGTAAGAGACGCAAACTCGGTCTCAACCTTTTAAGTCTCTACTGAAGACTCATCTCTTCAGTGGGTCATATGATTGAGTGTAGTCTGGCCCAGGAGTGGGAAGGTGAACGGATAGGCTCTGGAGCAATGAACTGCCCTTGCTGTCTCTGCCTGGCCGGTTCCCCTCTTTCCACTGGGATTCTCTGCCTCTAACCCTATTACAGTGGCTGAGTCACTGGCTTAATGGGGCTCTTTCATACTGTCCCTAGGAGGGGTGCGTCACTTGAGTGGGTTGAGTCACTGATGTGATCTTCCTGTCTGGGTGAACATGCCAGTTATAGCTAGCTAATAAAGAGCTACTTTAAGAAATATCCTGTAGTACTGCATTTTATTATGTTGTACAAAGTGTGCAAAACAAGACACTCTGGAACATTTTCTTCCATGTAGGGACTTCAGTTCGCCAGAATGTTCACTGCATTGCAAGGTGTTATGGAATAGCCTCTCCGGCGAAGGGAACAAAAAAGTACAAATATGTATAACTCATAGACTGCAAAAAATAGGGGTAACTGCATATGTGGAGTGTGTCTGAAAGTCAACAGAAGTGGGAGGATCAACAGCGATAGGCGTTACACCAGCACTATGTAATTGGTTTGACGGTTTTGATTGTGCGTGTTGTTTTTAGTTTCTTAACGCGTTTTCATTGGTCAGTTCCTGACCGTGTGATACAAGACTAGGTTGAGTAAAAACTCACTATTCTTACACGGAACCCAAACCGGCTGCGGCGCCATCGTGCAAAAATGTATTTTGTCCCTGAAACCAGGGACCCTCTGCACACATAGACAACTGACACCCACAAAGCATTACCCATCGCTCCACAAAAGCCGTGGCAGCCCAGGCAGAGCAAGGGGAACAACTGCTTCAGGTCTTAGAGCGAGTGACATCACCGATTGAAAAACTATTAGCGCGCACCACCGCTAACTAGCTAGCCATTTCACATCGGTTACACTCACCCCCTTTTGACGTCCTCCTTTTCCACAGAAACCAGTGATCCTGGTCACGGCACCAATTTAACAGTTTAACTTTAGTCTGTCCCCTCGCCCCAACCAGGGCTTGAACCAGGGACCCTCTGCACACATCGACAACTGATACCCACGAAGCATCGTTACCCATCACTTCACAAAAGCCGCAGCCCTTGAAGAGCAAGGGGAACAACTACAGTGGGGCAAAAAGTATTTAGTCAGCCACCAATTGTGCAAGTTCTCCCACTTATCATCATCATCAAATTTATTTATATAGCATTTCGTACATCAGCTGATATCTCAAAGTACTGTACAGAAACCCAGCCTAAAACCCCAAACAGCAAGCAATGCAGGTGTAGAAGCACGGTGGCTAGGAAAAACTCCCTAGAAAGGCCAAAACCTAGGAAGAAACCTAGAGAGGAACCAGGCTATGTGGGGTGGCCAGTCCTCTTCTGGCTGTGCCGGGTGGAGATTATAACAGAACATGGCCAAGATGTTCAAATGTTCATAAATGACCAGCATGGTCCAATAATAATAAGGCAGAACAGTTGAAACTGGAGCAGCAGCACGGCCAGATGGACTGGGGACAGCAAGGAGTCATCATGTCAGTTAGTCCTGAGGCATGGTCCTCCGAGAGAGAGAAAGAAAGAGAGAAAGAGAGAATTAGAGAGAGCACACTTAAATTCACACAGGACACCGAATAGGACAGGAGAAGTACTCCAGATATAACAAACTGACCCTAGCCCCCGACACATAAACTACCGCAGCATAAATACTGGAGGCTGAGACAGGAGGGGTCAGGAGACACTGTGACCCCATCCGAGGACACCCCCCGGACAGGGCCAAACAGGAAGGATATAACCCCACCCACTTTGCCAAAGCACAGCCCCCACACCACTAGAGGGATATCTTCAACCACCAACTTACCATCCTGAGACAAGGCCAAGTATAGCCCACAAAGATCTCCGCCACGGCACAACCAAAGGGGGGCGCCAACCCAGACAGGAAGATCACATCAGTACTCAACCCACTCAGGTGACGCACCCTCCCAGGGACGGTATGAAAGAGCCCCAGTAAGCCAGTGACTCAGCCCCTGTAATAGGGTTAGAGGCAGAGAATCCCAGTGGAAAGAGGGGAACCGGCCAGGCAGAAGTAAAGACTTAAAGGTTGAGACAGAGTTTGCGTCTCTTACATGGGTAGGCAGACCGTTCCATAAAAATGGAGCTCTATAGGAGAAAGCCCTGCCTCCAGCTGTTTGCTTAGAAATTCTAGGGACAATTAGGAGGCCTGCGTCTTGTGACCGTAGCATACGTGTAGGTATGTACGGCAGGACAAAATCAGAGAGATAGGTAGGAGCAAGCCCATGTAATGCTTTGTAGGTTAGCAGTAGAACCTTGAAATCAGCCCTTGCCTTGACAGGATGCCAGTGTAGGGAGGCTAGCACTGGAGTAATATGATCAAATTTGGGGGTTCTAGCAGCCGTATTTAGCACTAACTTAAGTTTATTTAGTACTTTATCCGGGTAGCCGGAAAGTAGAGCATTGCATTTTATTTCAGCTCATGAAACATGGGACCAACACTTTACATGTTGCATTTATGTTTTTGTTCAGTGTATATTCCTGTTTGATATGCATGAATATACAATAATTAAATAGGACATGTTCGCCTTTATAATATGCCAGTGTCTGTTTTGTATCCAATGCATTTAGCTTACATTAGGATGAAGTATTCTTCTAATCTACTTGTATTGCATAATTTTGTCTATCAATATTAGGTATCAATGCATAAGGTGAATAGAAAACCAAGCTATCTTGAACATCAGTGTAATTTAATAATATGCATGGGTGTTATAGTTGTCTGAATTTATCACAATGCAAGCCTGCTCATTGGAAATGAAACACTAGCAGTCCTTTTGCAATGCAATATTAGCTTCACATTGAAACACCACTATTTTGGCTATTTATCATTCTTCAGCAGTAAGCAAAATTATTTCGTATTTTCATTATTTGTTTTTGCTTCAGCCTCTGTACAATGCATGAAAGCTTACCTGTCATGCGTCCACAATGATGAAGCAGCAGACAAGCAATTTGCGAGAGGACCCCACATAAAATTATTCTGTCGGTGTCAGCTTAATTCACTAACAGGTACTGAGAAAATCAATTCTGATCAATTCTGTTACTTATTTACTTGTTTATTATTCGTGTTAAATATTCACATTTTGGGATAGTTGTTCACTGAATTGCTAGCACTAGTTAATCATGCTGCTACATTGAGTACAATGACGTAGCTAGCAAGCATAAAAGCTAGCTTTGTTGATTTCGGCTACGTGATGATGCAGTTTCCTGTTTAGGTGAGAAGGGTGCAATTGCGGCCTGCAATTCGGGGAGTTCCTGCATGTGGGCATTCCTGCATCTGCAGAAAGCCCTTTTTATACTACTGTTGGTACATTTTTAAGCTAGTACAGGCGGGAGACGGGATCGCCCCAGTACAGTAGGTGGCGTTAATGCACAATAACGTTGGATGCCAGCCGCCGATAAACCTCACAGAAGGGGAGGAGGCGGCAATGGTAGCTAGCTATATACATATATACACACACTGAGTGTACAAAATATGAAGAACATATTCCTAATATTGAGTTGCAGATGGTGCAGTTGCCATACCAGGTGGTGATGCAGCCTGACAGGATGCTCTCAATGGTGTATCTGTAGAACTTTGTGAGGGTCTTAGGTAGAGCTGTTACCGTGGCCATATTACTGTCACACCAGCGGTCACGACTCATGATGGCAGTCAAATTCCACATGAACGTTTAGTCATGGTAATTAGGCATCTCCAAGCTCTGATGCTGCTGCTGGTCATTAGCAGCCAACCAAACTTGCTAACTCACTGGTACTCATCACTCCATTGTCCCTCTAATCACTCTGACATCAATGCAAATGTAATCAAAAATCTAGTCAAACACTTCATTAGAGCCCATGAGCTCATGTTGTGCAACATTTCTATAGGCTATGCAATTGCGTGAGAAAACAGAGACGATGGCCTCTATTAAATAGAGGAGGATCCCATCAGCTTTCTATAGGCTAGGCCTACTATATTTATTTCTCAACTTTCCTAATATTAAGCACATTGCTGATCTTTACAACAGGAGCCTACCTGACAGACATGAAAATGAACCACGGGAAAAGCACCGTCCATTCGCTATTTAAGTGCATAGATGACATATTTTTTTCCCGCTGCCCCTGTTTAGAGACAGGTACATGATAATGGTCCATTCTAAATCGAAACAAATTTCACACATATTATTTATTATATGTAAAGACAAGATTAAATCAAGAATAGTGTGATGTGTGACAATATTAGCCTATCACTTGTGAATTATTGTCACATTCTGACCTTTATTTCCTTTGTTTTGTCATTATTTAGTATGGTCAGGGCGTGAGTTGGGGTGGGCAGTCTATGTTTGTTTTTCTATGATTTGGGTATTTCTATGTTTTGGCCTAGTATGGTTCTCAATCAGAGGCAGGTGTCATTAGTTGTTTCTGATTGAGAATCATACTTAGGTAGCCTGGGTGTCACTGTGTGTTTGTGGGTGATTGTTCTTGTCTCTGTGTTTGCACCAGATAGGACTGTTTTGGTTTTCACACGTTTCTTGTTTTTGTAGTCAGTTGTTCATGTGCACATTTACATATTAAAAGAACCATGGACACTTACCACGCTGCATATTGGTCCTCCGATCCATCTCGCCTCTCCTCTTCAGATGAAGAGGAGGATGACCGTGACAATTATATATTATCACTTCTGAATAATGCCCAGTTTAAGGAAATGAATAGCCCATGCTTTTTTTGTGACTTTTTCAAATCATAGACACACACCTCATGTAGCCTAGCGCATAGGCCAACATGTTTTGATAAGGTTTATATCACAACTAAAGTGGCCAAAGAAATTATTGTAATGAAGCAATATAATCCGGTGTAGAGCCTAATTTATCGTCTCTTAACCAACCATGCAATTTTGTTTGTTTTTTCGTGACAAACTGAAAACATGTATATCCTACCAACAGGACATTAAAAACTGTAATATCTTATGTTTCACCGAGTCGTGGCTGAACGATAACATGAAGAACATACAGCTGGCGGGTTATACACTATCAGTAAGACAGCTGCCTCTGGTAAGACACGGGGTGGGGGCCTATGCATATTTGTAAACAATAGCTGGTGCACGATATCTAAGGAAGTCTCAAGGTTTTGCTCGCCTGAGTTAGACTATCTCATGAGAAGCTGTAGACCACACTATCTACCTAGAGAGTTTTCATATGTATTTTTTGTAGCTGTCTACATACCACCACAGACCGAGGCTGGCACTAAAATCGCACTCAATGAGCTGTATTCCGCCATAAGCAAACAGGAAAATGCTCATCCAGAGGTGGCGCTCCTAGTGGCTGGGGAGTTTAAAGCAGGGAAACTGAAATCAGTTTTACCTAATGTCTATCAGCATGTTAAATGTGCAACCAGAGGGAGAAAATTGTTCTAGACTACCTTTCCTTCCACACACTGAGATGCTTACAAAGCTCTCCCTCGCTCTCCATTTAGCAAATATGACCATAACTCTATCCTCCTGATTCCTGCTTACAAGCAAAAATTAAAGCAGGAAGCACCAGTGACTCGGTCTATAAAAAAGTGGTCAGTAGAAGCAGATGCTAAACTACAGGACTGTTTTGCTAGCACAGACTAGAACATATTCCGTGATTCTTCCGGTGGCATTGAGGAGTACACCACATCAGTCACTGGCTTTATCAATAAGTGCATCGAGGATGTCGTCCCCACAGTGACTGTACATACAAACCCCAACCAGAAGCCATGGATTACAGGCAACATTTGCACTGAGCTAGAGGGTAGAGCTGCCGCTTACAAGGAGTGGGACTCTAACCCGGAAGCTTATAAGAAATCCCGCTATGCCCTCCGATGAACCATCAAACAGACAAAGCATAAATATGGAATCGTACTACACCGGCTCCAAAGCTCGTTGGATGTGTCAGGGCTTGCAAACTATTACAGACTAAAAAAGGGAAGCACAGCCGAGAGCTACCCAGACGAGCTAAATAACTTCTAAGCTCGCTTCGAGGCAAGTAACACTGAAACATGCATGAGAGCATCAGCTGTTCTGGACGACTGCGTGATCACGCTCTCCGCAGCATATGTGTGTAAGACCTTTAAACAGGCCAACATTCACAAGGCCGCTGGGCCAGACAGATTACCAGGACTTGTACTCCGAGCATGCGCTAACCTACTGGCATGTGTCTTCACTGACATTTTCAACATCTCCCTGTCGGAGTCTGTAATAGCAACATGTTTCAAGCAGACCACCATAGTCCCTGTGCCCAAGAACACTAAGGTAACCTGCCTAAATGACTACCGACCAGTAGCACCTACATCTGTAGCCATGAAATGCTTTGAAAGGCTGGTCATGGCTGACATCAACACCATTATGCCAGAAACCCTAGACCCATTCCAATTTGCGTACCGCACCAACAGATCCACAGATGATGCAATCACTATTGCTCTCCAGACTGCCCTTTCCCACCTGGACAAAAGGAACACTTATGTAAAAATGCTATTCATTGACTAAAGCTCAGCGTTCAACACCATAGTGCCCTCTAAGCTCATCACTAAGCTAAGGACCCTGGGACTAAACACCTCCCTCTGCAACTGGATCCTGGACTTCCTGACGGGCCACCCCCAGGTGGTAAGGGTAGGTAACAACACATCCGCCACGCTGATCCTCAACACAAGGGCCCCTCAGGGGTGCGTGCGCAATCCCCTCCTGTACTCCCTGTTCACTCATTACTGCACAGCCAGACATGACTCCAACACCATCATTAAGTTCACTGATGACACAACAGTGATCACCGAAACAAGGAGATCAGAGACCTGACCATGTGGTGCAAGGACAACAACCTCTCCCTCATTGTGATCAAGACAAATGAGATCATTGTGGACTACAGAAAAAGGAGGACCGAGCACCCCCCATTCTCATTGACGGGGCTGTAGTGGAGCAGGTTGAGAGCTTCAAGTTCCTTGGCGTCATCAACAAACTAACATGGTCCAAGCACATCAAGACAGTCGTGAAGAGGGCACGACAAAACCTATTCCCCCTCAGGAGACTAAAAAGATTTGGCATGGGTCCTCAGATCCTCAAAAGGTTTTACAGCTGCACCATCAAGAGCAGCCGACGGGTTGCATCACTGCCTGGTATGGCTACTGCCCGGCCTTCTACCGCAAGGCACTAGAGAGGGTAGTGCGTATGGCTGTTAGGGTTGCGTCAATTCAAATCTGGTATCAGGATAAGTATGACACTGAGTCACCGATTGTATGCTATGTATTTTTTATTAGCTAAGCAATAAGTGGTAAATGCAATTTTCGAATATACGGGCTCTCTGTCCCACCTCGCAGGGCAAACAGAGAACTGACTTGTTCCTGACAAAGATATTATAATATACTCTTGACAGAAGTAGTTCCTGCTTCCGAGCCGGCCTGTCAGAGTAGAGACTGGGCATGGTTTAGACTCACCCAGCCTATCGTTGATTGTTGGCGCAGAGCTGGTCCCAGCCCCTGGGCGCTCCAGCGGTCAGTCGTTGTAGTTGTGTAGAATATACAGTTATTAGGCACCTGGCTCCTGTTAGCTAACAAAAGACTGTTTGTTCTCGCAACACTACGTTCTGAATGTGCCCCCCCCACTCATTGCACAGTTCCTGTCTTCATGTTATTCTGTATTTTTCCATCACGAGAAAGGCCCATGGCCCTGAAACTGTTAACAATGTCTCAAGTCAGCTATGTTGCATAACACATATACCCACACAAGCCAACAGCAAATAATATTCCATCACATATGATATGGTAAGGGCTATAGTGTATAACACAGAACCTCACATGGCTCAGTACATCACCGGGGCCAAGCTTCCTGCCATCCAGGACCTCTATACTAGGCATTGTCAGAGGAAGGCCCTAAAAATTGTCAAAGACTTCAGCCACCCTAGACATAGACTGTTCTCTCTGCAACCGCACGGCAAGCAGTACCGGAGCGCCAAGACTAGGTCCAAGAGGCTTCTAAACAGCTTCTGCCCCCAAGCCATAAGACTCCTGAACAGCTAATCAAATGGCTACCCAGACAATATGCATTGCCCCCCCCCACCCTCCGCTGCTGCTACTCTCTGTTATTATCTATGCATTACCACTTTAATAACTCTACCTACATGAACATAATTACCTCAACACCAATGCCCCCGCACATTGACACATTGACTCTGTACCTGTACCTGTACCCCCCTGTATATAGCACTGCTATTGTTATTTACTGCTTCTCTTTAATTATTCGTTATTCTTATCTCATACTTTTTTTAGGGATTTTCTTAAAACTGCATTGTTGGTTAAGGGCTTGTAAGTAAGCATTTCACTCTAAGGTTATATTTGGCGGATGTGACAAATCAAATTTGATTTGATACATACACAGCGTGTGAGTTTCAAGTTTGGGGAAGATCATTTTCACCTTAAAAATGCACCTTTATAATAAAAGCATTACATACATAATCACATTTGTGGTCACTTTTGAGAATGGTGTTTTGCTGCTAATGGAACATTTGCGCTTATATTCTACTGCTGTGTGCACATTGCTCCACTTATATGTGAAGAAATAGCCTAATAGCCCAGCTAACAAAATTACGTTCCAGGACGTGACCACAAAGTTATTTTATTCCCCACATAAGTCATAATAATGTTATTGTGAAATGTGCCTTCTACGTACAGTGCCTTGCGAAAGTATTCGGCCCCCTTGAACTTTGCGACCTTTTGCCACCTTTCAGGCTTGAAACATAAAGATATAAAACTGTATTTTTTTGTGAAGAATCAACAACAAGTGGGACACAATCATGAAGTGGAACGACATTTATTGGATATTTCAACCTTTTTTAACAAATCAAAAACGGAAAAATTGGGCGTGCAAAATTATTCAGCCCCCTTAAGTTAATACATTGTAGCGCCACCTTTTGCTGCGATTACAGCTGTAAGTCGCTTGGGGTATGTCTCTATCAGTTTTGCACATCGAGAGACTGAAATTCTTTCCCATTCCTCCTTGCAAAACAGCTCGAGCTCAGTGAGGTTGGATGGAGAGCATTTGTGAACAGCAGTTTTCAGTTCTTTCCACAGATTCTCGATTGGATTCAGGTCTGGACTTTGACTTGGCCATTCTAACACTTGGATATGTTTATTTTTGAACCATTCCATTGTAGATTTTGCTTTATGTTTTGGATCATTGTCTTGTTGGAAGACAAATCTCCGTCCCAGTCTCAGGTCTTTTGCAGACTCCATCAGGTTTTCTTCCAGAATGGTCCTGTATTTGGCTCCATCCATCTTCCCATCAATTTTAACCATATTCCCTGTCCCTGCTGAAGAAAAGCAGGCCCAAACCATGATGCTGCCACCACCATGTTTGACAGTGGGGATGGTGTGTTCAGGGTGATGAGCTGTGTTGCTTTTACGCCAAACATAACGTTTTGCAGTGTTGCCAAAAAGTTCAATTTTGGTTTCATCTGACCAGAGCACCTTCTTCCACATGTTTGATGTGTCTCCCATGTTTGATGTGTCTCTCCTTGTGGCAAACTTTAAACAACACTTTTTATGGATATCTTTAAGAAATGGCTTTCTTCTTGCCACTCTTCCATAAAGGCCAGATTTGTGCAATATACGACTGATTGTTGTCCTATGGACAGAGTCTCCCACCTCAGCTGTAGATCTCTGCAGTTCATCCAGAGTGATCATGGGCCTCTTGGCTGCATCTCTGATCAGTCTTCTCCTTGTATGAGCTGAAAGTTTAGAGGGACGGCCAGGTCTTGGTAGATTTGCAGTGGTCTGATACTCCTTCCATTTCAATATTATCGCTTGCACAGTGCTCCTTGGGATGTTTAAAGCTTGGGAAATCTTTTTGTATCCAAATCCGGCTTTAAACTTCTTCACAACAGGATCTCGGACCTGCCTGGTGTGTTCCTTGTTCTTCATGATGCTCTCTGCGCTTTTAACGGACCTCTGAGACTATCACAGTGCAGGTGCATTTATACGGAGACTTGATTACACACAGGTGGATTGTATTTATCATCATTAGTCATTTAGGTCAACATTGGATCATTCAGAGATCCTCACTGAACTTCTGGAGAGAGTTTGCTGCACTGAAAGTAAAGGGGCTGAATAATTTTGCACGACCAATTTTTCAGTTTTTGATTTGTTAAAAAAGGTTGAAATATCCAATAAATGTCGTTCCACTTCATGATTGTGTCCCACTTGTTGTTGATTCTTCACAAAAAAATACAGTTTATATCTTTATGTTTGAAGCCTGAAATGTGGCAAAAGGTCGCAAAGTTCAAGGGGGCCGAATACTTTCGCAAGGCACTGTAGCTGTGTTGTCCACTGACAAAACTTACGTCTGACTTAAGTCTTTTCAGGACGTAGAAATGAGGGGGATTTTAAACAGCTAAATAACGTTATTCAGTAACATTTATAAGAGACGTCCCTGAATTTTCCTTGAATGTGCACACTTACGTGCCTTGTTGGTACTGTAGGTACCCACTGACGAAAGTTACGTTCCAGTAGTTACCAGAAACTGTATTTTGTGGTGGCTTTCAATGTACTTTCTGACATTTAGCAACATTATGAGGTTGACCTAAAAATAATGTTTTGATATAACGTCTCCTAGATGTACCTGTGGTGTCAGTTGACACAAGTTACGTCCCAAGTCACTTCAGGACGTTGAAATGAAGGGGCCCCTGAATATCTAATGACATTATAAGACACGTCATTTAATCTACCCTGAACATATACACAGTATCCTGTCGGTAGGTGTCCACTGACGAAATATGCAAAAATCCAGAAAATAAGAAGTTCTCATATATTTTTTTAAAACTTAAACTGTATCACAATAGATTCAGAAACAAAATCACAGCAATAAGCTCACAAAATAACAAGTCAGTAAAAACATGAACACTGCACTCCAATCAAGAACTGTAAATCTGCTTTAAGCTAAAAGTGAATAACTATGTTATGTTTATTCAGGTGCTGCTGCTCCATCCTCATCCACTGTCGCTTCCTCAACCCGCTCATGGAAGTCACAACAAAACAAATTGGTCATTATTTTCAGAAAACAAAGGATCTAAATGCCGATTTAACGTCGACTCCCTACTACATTCCTTATGTACAAGCACGACAATTTAGCTATACTGACCGACTGGATTAAAGTGAAGTAAAAAATAAATATTAAAGTGCTCTTTTTAATCATACCTTTCTCTTACTCTTGAGCCGAGCTGGTGCATGTTTGACAGCGTCTGCTATTTTGTCATTTACCTCTTGGTAGGTAGCCTTGAGGTGTGCTCTCATATTTTTTATATTTTTTTATATAATAATAAATAAATAAATATATACACAATTGAAGTCAGAAGATTACATACACCTTAGCCAAATAAATCTAAACTCAGTTTCTCACAATTCCTGACTGTCAGGGTTTTCACTGCTGGTCATTCGAGTCAAGTGCAGGAGAGCAGAGAATAGGTGATCAGGCAACTTTATTAGCCAAGAGCAACAAACAGATAGGCGCAAACAGCTACAACTCAAGCCAACTGGCAAAAGTGACAATCGCAAAATACTGTCAATAATATAAGAATAAGGTTCACCAATAATTCCCCAAATAGGGTACAGGCAATGCCCAGGGTGAAAACCAGACTGGCGCGATACAACAAACACAAAACAAAACAATTGACATGGGGTGGAACAGAGGAATATATATATGCAGTGTGATTAGGGAATGTTAACCAGGTGTGCGGGGAACAAGACAAAACAAATGGAACAATGAAAAGTGGAGCGGCGATGGCTAGAAGGCCGCTGACGTCGACCTCCGAACGCCGCCCGAACAAGGAGGGGAGACGACTTCGGCGGAAGTCGTGACACTGACATTTAATCCTTGTAACAATTCCCTGTCTTAGGTCAGTTAGGATCACTACTTTATTTTAATGTCAAATGTCAGAATAATAGTAGAGAGAACGATTTATTTCAGCTTTTATTTCTTTCATCACATTCCCAGTGGGTCAGAAGTTTACATATACTCAATTAGTATTTGGTAGCATTGCCTTTAAATTGTTTAACTTGGGTCAAACGTTTTGGGTAGCCTTCCACAAGCTTCCCACAATAAGTTGGGTGAATTCTGGCCCATTCCTCCTGACAGAGCTGGTGTAACTGAGTCAGGTTTGTAGGCCTCCTTGCTTGCACACGCTTTTCCAGTTCTGCCCACAAATGTTCTATGGGATTGAGTTCAGGGCTTTGTGATGGCCACTCCAATACCTTGACTTAGTTGTCCTTGAGCCATTTTGCCACAACTTTGGAAGTATGCTTGGGGTCATTGTCCATTTGGAAGACCCATTTGCGACCAAGCTTGAACTTCCTGACTGATGTCGTGAGATGTTGCCTCAGTATAACCACATAATTTTCCTACCTCATGATGCCATCTATTTTGTGAAGTGCACCAGTCCCTCCTGCAGCAAAGCACCCTCACAACATGATGCTGCCACTCCCGTGCTTCACAGTTGGGATGGTGTTCTTTAGCTTACAAGCCTCCCCCTTTTTCCTCCAAACATAATGATGGTCATTATGGACAAACAGTTCTATTTTTGTTTCATCAGACCAGAGGACATTTCTCAAAAAAGTACGATCTTTGTCCCTGTGTGCAGTTGCAAACCGTAGTCTGGATTTTTTATGGCGGTTTTGGAGCAGTGGCATCTTATTTGCTGAGCGGCCTTTCAGGTTCTAGGACTCGTTTTACTGTGGATATAGATACTTTTGTACCTGTTTCCTAGAGCATCTTCACAAGGTCCTTTGCTGTTGTTCTGGGATTGATTTGCACTTTTCGCACCAAAGTAAGTTCATCTCTTAGGAGACAGAACGCGTCTCTGAGAGGCACTGAGTTTGAAGGTAGGCCTTGAAATACATCCACAGGTACACCTCCAATTGACTCAAATTATGTCATTTAGCCTATCAGAAGCTTCGAAAGCCATGACATCATTTTCTGGAATTTTCCAAGCTGCTTAAAGGCACAGTCAACTTTGTGTATGTAAACTTCTGACCCACTGGAATTGTGATACAGTGAATTATAAGTGAAATAATCTGTCTGTAAACAATTGTTGGACAAATTACTTGTGTCATGCGCAAAGTAGATGTCCTAATCGACTTGCCAAAACTATCATTTGTTAACAAGAAATTTGTAGAGTGGTTGAAAAACGAGTTTTAATGACTCCAACCTAAGTGTATGTAAACTTCCGACTTCAACTGTATATACATTTGCACTATTTACGCCCATCTCAGTGAACTAATCCATTGCGGAGGCCTAGACTAAAAAAGCCAATTAATGCTTGATTCTAAAATGTGGTGGGAGGCTCCATATGGAGGGTGTGACACAATTGCGGAGCCTCCAGAGGCATGCAGAGGCCAAATCCAGCTCTATACCACATCGCCAATGCGCCTCCCAAATCTTGCAACAATGCGTAGAGCTCTGTATAGCTCCGCATTGACATGATTGGTTGACGGTAGGTGGGGGCGGTACATCCTGTATACAGCTCTGCACTGCTCCGTGAAGCACAAGAAGTATGAATGCCCTGAGGCCATTCTTCTCCTGACTTCTATTGAGGCCATACCACCATAAATGCTGCATGGCCAATGCAGACTTCTGATTGACCATGCGCCCAGATGCACAATGCACATCTCTCTCCAGAATGTGCTCTCTCCCCCCAATTTGTGCACATTCATTGTTTCATAACTTTATTGAGTAAATGATTTGTGTTCGTTAGTGTATATCAATTTCCCATTACATATATCACCAGTAGTACAGTCGTGGCCAAAGGTTTTGAGAATGACACAAATATTAATTTTCACAAAGTCTGCTGCCTCAGTATGTATGATGGCAATTTGCATAATATATTCCAGAATGTTATGAAGAGTGATCAGATGAATTGCAATTAATTGCAAAGTCCCTCTTTGAGTGAAGAGTCTGAATATTTATGTAAATGTAATATTTTATTATTATTATTTTATTATAAAATCAGCAAAAAAAAAATCTAAAACCTGTTTTTGCTTTGTCATTATCGTGTGTAGATTGATGAGGGGGAAAAAACTATTGATTACATTTTAGAATAAGGCTGTAACATAACAAAATCTGGAAAAAGTTATGGGGTCTGAATCATTTCCAAAGCCATTGTAAATGTGCCCAGTTGGGGATCTGATAACATTTCTGATTTGCTTAATGCACATGTGGCACTTCTCAAAGTAATGTTTCCCTTTTGATAACCACTCAGCGTGAAAGGGAAAAATGCCATGCTCTGATCCAGTGGAAACTTCATAAAATAGGCTTATCAGTGCT
This sequence comes from Oncorhynchus tshawytscha, assembly GCF_018296145.1. Taxonomy (NCBI): domain Eukaryota; kingdom Metazoa; phylum Chordata; class Actinopteri; order Salmoniformes; family Salmonidae; genus Oncorhynchus; species Oncorhynchus tshawytscha. The sequence goes on from NC_056452.1 coordinate 3,067,165, forward strand.
AGACTTGGACTGAAATAGGTTCCGCTACTCATTTTGGGTGCTGGTACTGTTTATATTTAGGTGCAGGAGCTCCATAATACTTTTGAGCTAATATTCAATAAGAGGAACAGGAGCTCAACCAGTGGAAAATTTGAGGTACCGGTACTCAGCTCTGGTAAGCTCCTGCCCAAGTCAAGCATTGCTTTTTATCCCTTGTGCAAATAGCCTACAGCTGTGTCTGTCCGAGCTCACTGGCATGGAAACTCTGAGAGCACAGAATATTTTATGCAATGTTGCAAGTTCGCTAGAGCAAGCTAGACCCAAGTTAATAGTTTATAAGATGTTTCAAGTTCGTTGCAGACAGGCCATGTGTAGCCAATGTGATTTATAGGATATTTATTTTTATCAGGATATTTTCTACCTGCAGGCTGCAATGTTTAAATTTGTTGGCTTTATGTAGGCTATCTTTACATAGTTGGCAATAGAAGTTACTTTTTAGGGTTGTATCATTTTCATGTAGATTTGGATAAAAAATGTAGCAGGAGCAGGGAGAGAACAGTTGGGTCAGGTTAAGGTTTTTTTCTTCTGGTTATCTAGATCTCTGGCATCAAACTGTAAGCTTAAAGCATCAGACAAGCTCAAAGCATATAGTTGATTTGACTAAAACGCATAGATTGTGTCTATATATGGAAAAATACACATTTAAAAATGTAGAGTAATCGAGTGGTCGAAAGAACATACAACTTTCGGTTTACCAAGATTTTATTTAGTTGGGGCCAGCCCTATTATATTCAGATGTGTCTCCTTTCCTACCATCTTTATACATCAATGGCTGTTGTTTGCGGTATAAGAAGTGTAACAATAAACATGTCAGACAAGTTATTTCGAAAGAAATCTTCCCAGAACAGTTAAAAAATGATTATGTATCTGTAACCAAGAAAATAAGAAAAAAATATTTGTCTTTCCCTATACCACCCAAGGCCAAAGAGAACCATTTAAAAATTATAAATAATATTTATTCATCAAATTAATTTTTAAGATTGAAATTCAGTGTAGAGCGTAATGTTTGGTACACATAATCTTTAAGGTGTCTAGTATTGATATATGCATTTGAAATTACTCGACTTTGTCCGGTGTGGTCATAGAATGAGTAAACATGTTGATGGCAACAATAGTGACCGGCGAGATAACAGTGCATCTAGGTAAACACATACTCATACATAGCTCTTGTTCTTCTACTCTGTTCTTTCTTTTAGTTTTACTTTGAGTCAAGTTCTGGATATTTTGGATCTAGGTGACCGCCCAGACAAGGCGTGCAACATTACAGTTATCCCTCAAAATGAGAAAAATGCTGTCCTCCGTGATTGCGATAGCGATGGGTCAGATATGGACTATGAGGGGGAGACAGGCCATTTGCCAGCTAGGCTGTTAAATGCATATGCTGAACGTATGCAAACAGATCATGACAGGAACAACGTTATCAGTGATGATGACCTACCCCTCACCACCCCCATCCCCGTTGATAATGAAGAGCCAACGGCCTCTACTCGCCAGAGGGTCCAGTCAGAAGAGCTAAGGGCAAAGCTGCAAGTGGCCAACAATAAAGATTGAGTGTTCAAACGATCGAAGAGGCCTGCCACCGCTGTGATTCCAAAACACATAGTATACAGCCCAAATGCTGCAGAATGTGTAAAACAAAGCTGCCCTCAACCCAATGGATGTTTTCCTACTAATGTATCCATCCACCCTAAGAGAGATCACCATTGAAATGTCCAATCTCTACTCCACCCAGACCAAGGACAAGCAACTGAGTATGGATGAGCTCCTTACATTCTATGGGATCCTTGTCACATCTGGGTACAGCTTAGTTCCAAGATGACACATGTACTGGTCACTTGACAGTGATGTACATAATGAAAGCATTTCAGATGCAATGCAGATAAATCACTTTGATTAAATAAAGGCCTCAGTTTGTGTGGTTGACAACACAAAGATCACTGACGACCAATTTTTTAAGGTTAGCCATCTTCTCCGAGCTCAATCAGTCATACAAAGTCATGCCATTTCAGGAACGGCTGTCAGTGGATGAGCATGATCCTATACTATGGCTGACATGGATGTAAGCAATTCATTTGAACTAAACCATTCCGTTTTGGTTACAAGCTATGGAGCCTTGCCTCACCCAGTGGTTACATGTATCACATGTAGCCATATGGTGGATCCCACACACTCCTCCCTGAGACTGGGCTGGGTCAGGGATCCAGTGTTGTTCTCGGTCTTGCAGAGCAAACTCAGGCACCTCAAGGTTGCAAGTTCCTTCATGACAACTTCTTCACTTCGCTTGTACTCCTCGATGAAATGACAAAAAGAGGATATGGGAGCTCTGGATCGATGAGGCAAAATTGTCTGTTTGATGTCCCATTCAAACCACAGAAGGACTTCATGAAGTTACCCCGGGGAACCTGAGGTTCTAACCCGAGGAGACAAGTTGCTGGTCCGTTGGAAAGACAATAACATTGTCACAGTTGTCACAAAACGGCTCAAAGTTTGTAACAAAAGGGAGACAACGTGGAGACAAGGAATAACAAAATATATTTATTAAATAAAGCAAACTAAATACAATTAACAATGTTGTGTGTAATCAGTAGTGTAAGTAAGTGTTTTGCATAAATGTGATAATGCGGGGTGTTGAAAGGTGCCTTAGCAAACAAACAAGGCCACATAAACACCACAACAAAATCTATAAAGGTGTCTGCATGGAGAGAGTCTCCTCCATGAATGGGGAAGTGGTGTATTTATCCTGGGACACACCCAGGCCCAGGTGTGTCCCATGTCGCTGATGACCCTCCCAGCTCCGCCCACCGGCATCCTAATAAGGAATACAAGAGCAAAAAGAAAGAATACGGCAGACAGAGTGGGAGGATCGTCACACAGTGGCAACAAACATGGAGGAGAAATACAGTGAGACCTCTGTCAAGAGATGGAACAAGGAGCGACGTGCCTTGTGACAAAGTCCCACAACCAAAATGCATTAACTGATACAATGAGCACATGGGTGGTGTTGACCTTAATGAACGACCTATAGGTTTCAAGATACCATATCTCCATCAGGTCTAAGAAGTGGTGGTGGCCCATCTTTGCATGGTCTCTCAACAGTGCACTCGTAAACAGCCATTTATTTTAAAGAGACATTATGGGAGAAATCATTGACCTGCTCACGTTCTCACGGATAGCGGCACAGTCTCTTATGCAAAAGTTTGGCCCGAAACCACTGAGTCACGGAAGGAGATCTCTACTGGCTGCTAGTGTTGAAGATCAGGCAAGATATGACAAAGCTTCTCACTGGCAAATCAACACGATGCACCGGTTCCAGAGATGTGACAAATGGTGACAAACGCACTACCTATGCATGTCAGAAATGCAAAGCGCCACTGCACATTGAGTGCTTCAAGATATACCACGGACAGTGGAAAAGAAGATAAGAGTGAATGAAAAAGCCAATAAAAGAAGAATGGAAAAGTCAAAGGGTGAGGATAAGCAGTACAACGGACTGTCAAAGTCAACAACAACAAAAAATCAGAATGACTGAAATGTTTTTGGAAAAAAAGGTCAATTGATTCAAGACGTACTGTATGACAGTAGGTCTGAATGATCGTAGTTCAAAATAGTGATACACAAACTAATCATGCACTTGGTTCTGAAGCCTACCTCTGATATATTATTTTATTTTGTTCAGTGTAGGCCTCTACTTGAATGCATATTCTACAGGCTACCTCGATCCTAAATGTTACCTGTATGTTCAATGTGAATGAATCACACGACTGCTATACAGTTGTTAGTGAATGTTGCACTAAAATGTCACAATGACAATGTTATAATGAATATTGCACTAAAGTACAACTTCAAATGTTACAATAAAGTTACAATATTAATGTTTCAGTACATGTTGTACTAAAGTAACAATGTTACAATAAAGTAACAATGTTGAAATATGTTGATGGTTGTTTTTTGTCTTTGCTCTCAGTATTCGTATCGGTGTTGCATAAGGGTTTTTGATATGTAAAATAGTCACAGGAGAATGTGATGGGGCATTTTAGTAGCAATGCTGGGGACTGCCAGTGAGAGAGTTTTACATGTGTTAATAACTGGGCTGGGTTATTTAAGAATTTTGATGACTGCATAGGAGAAATATGTTAATTCATTATACATTACATTATCCCATGACCGACCATAAAACACACTTTTTCACCTACTTTTCCATGAAAATGTTAAAAAAAAAAAAAAAAAAGATAAGATTATTTCAAAGGATTTACTAATGACACAGGATTTGGATATTTTCATGTATGGGAAAAATCGGGATTAAATGGGTTAATATCGGAGTTGTCTCGAGATGGCTATATGCATATGAAAGCAGGTAGCATAGCATCTCTCGTCATTTTATACAGGGGGTTGACGTCAACAACCCTCATTAAACATTATTAAAATAATTAGACAACCACCAATCCAAAGAGAGAAATGGGCGGAGCCCAACATGCCTCTTTGTGGACAATGACTCCCATTGTTAGGGCGGAGAGAGAAGTATCTTGTCAGTTTATCCAAAATCTTTGTTTATACCTTAATGTTTGAATACGCCCCGGCCGCGCAGTGCAGTCTGGGGCTACGGGCGGTGTTATTCTCGGGACGTCCCTACCTAATTGATGTTGACATTTCAAATGGTTAATGTAAGGCTAGGGACGATTCAAGCATTCTGCATAGAACTGACCGTGAGGCGACTGTCGCAACAATCTACTTGAAATGGTGAGTTTTCAAGAAAGCTTGCATGTAGTTTCTAGGAACATTTTTGTATTTAAGGAGACGAACGTTTTTGGGAATGTTGTATTATTGAATCAGCAGCCTTATTTTTGGTTTAATTTACCGAATAACTTGATAGCTAGCTTTTGCTAAGCTGACGCTTTTAGTTAAAACTAGCTAGCCAAAATTAAGTCAGTATTGTGGCAAACAGAATAATATTACAAATGCGTAGTGAACTACTTTAAGTGGTCTTGGTTATGGCAAGTCTGTGGTTAGGCGAGATGCTAACCAGCTAGTTGCATCAGGCTCAGGCTTTTAAATGACGGGAAACAAGGCTTTTGCCAGGCTTGTTGACCAAACAAACCAATGCAGGGTATCAACTAGAGAACGACTGCCCCCTCGCCTTGAGGGTTCAAAATTGTATATGATGTGACCAAGAACTGAGAAGAGGGTGCATCCTAATTGAATACCACAGTATGCGTCATAAAACCTAGCGGTAAAACGAAAACTATTGGAACCATTTCCAGGTGAAGTGTTTTTAGAAATACGTTTAACATACGGTGTGTTTCGTGTAAGCTGACTCTGATAACCGTGCAAATTACCCCCCCAAAAAGCCACATAAGCATTTCGTTATCTTACTACACAATCTTGTCGCAAGCTTTGACATCAACCCCAAGGAACATTTATCCGTACATACTCATTAAGTAGCAAGAAACCTAACAAATGACGTACATATCCTAGCATTTTTAGTTTCTCGTGTAAATAATTGATATTGTGCGTATTTTTTAAAATTATCTAGGTAACTACCGTAGCATTTTAAAATTACTATAATTTATTAATCACCCTCTTTTTGTAGCGAACCTTTGGTCTCTCCGTTGATCAGAAGCATCTGTGCTATGTATCGGATTGTAACCACAACTCCAATAAGCATACGTGCATTTTTTAAATCGTTTTCCGACCTCTTAAGTGAAAGGCGTCGCTGGAGCCATGTGATAAGGTAAGCCCTGTTTGCTAGCTGCTAACAAGCAATTTTGGTTAGATCAAGGATCTGTTTAGCTAGGTGCTTAAATTTGCTAGATAACCACCGACTAGTGTTAGTTGTACAATGCACGTTACCTTCATTACAAGTTAAAAATAAAGCTAGCATAATGACTACTTGTGACCTTTTTATTGACATGCCTTTAGTGAGCTAGCCAGCTACTTTTTTTCATGTGGTGACATGCTAGCTAGCGTTAGCCCACAAGGGAAGGGATATTTAGCTAGCTGAGTCTTTTAACTCACCGTTCATGGAGTCAGACTTTCTAGTTAATGTTAGGCCGGCACCGTGGCAATAATAGTTGCTTAGCTAGCATGTCACCACTTAAAACACTGACTACATGAACTGTAAACTGTTAGCTATCTAGCTAAATATCGCCTGGTGGGCTAGCTAGTTAGGCACATTGGTTGGCTACAGGCGAAAGTAACTTTTGGGTCCATCAGCCACTGTGGCAGGTAGATTAAAAATGATTTTTGTTGCCATAATTACATTTAAAAAAAGGATGACCATGCTATTTAATATTTCTAAAAAATATATATTAGTAATGTGGTATATTGCTCAATTTCATTTTTTTCTCACGAATCAAAATGGCACACAATGTTATGCTACCCATAAGGGCGGGAGGTCACCGTGGTAACGAGGCCACTCAACCTGTCACGTGTGAGTTTTGGGTTCTTTACTCTGTTGAAGCAACAGATTCAAACTAATGTTGAAAAACAACCAGGCTTGTGAACAAAATAATGTAATTAACCAGAAACACGAGGACGAAGTCTCACTTTGTCGACTTGAGTAAATTAGACCAACTTTTTTCCCTGTGTGCAGCCCTTCCAAAAATGAATCAATCAGTACTTCACTCATCGCGCACAGCTCCCCTACCCGGGAATGTTTCTGCGCGAGGTGGGATTTAGGATTTTTGTGCAATTTGCAGCTATTAAAGAAAACAGCAGAAATATTAAACATATACCTCAGCGTTTTTCTAACCCTAAAACTGACACGTGCTCATACTTGAAACATTTTAAAAATTCAGCTAATGTCAAGTTTTCACTGTAGAGACCTGCAAATTGAACACCCGCTAACGTGGATGGTGAAATAGATATTCTTACCTGCCAATACTTAACTTTACCCGCATTTGGTGGGTGGCCAGTTTAAATTTTATGCTCTAGTAGGCAAGTTGGCTCCATTAGCTAACGTTGGCTGGCTGGCTCACAAATTACTTGTGACCTCAATGTTTTCCCCATACGAAACACAAACGGTTTTGTTCAACGAGTGCATCTGCTGTACATGACTAATCATAGTACCCGACGCTATTACTTTTCAGACTGGGCAGTAGACAATGTGCCAAACTAGCCTGACACAGCAGTGACAGTTTTCCTTTATAAACATCACATGCCACAGCTTTAGGATCTGAATGTAGAAATCACGGTCAGCTGGCCAGTGCACAAAATCCTTTTCTTCCATCCCTGAATGTTAGTCCCTTTCAGATGATCCCCCTATCACTGTTAGTCCTCCTTAGTGACTGTATGGCTGAGGGTTTTAACTTGCCTCTTGAGAATTACTCAGACATACAGCTGTATAACTCATCGCAAAACTTCACCTCTTTGGGCAAATAGTACCATCGACTGTCCTGATCATCTAGTTGAGCATTCCAGATTCCTCCATCTCAGTAGAAATGTCACATCCACATAGTAGGATTTTAGATGTGCAGATAGACAAAAGCCCAGTCTATTTTACTGTAACTATAGTCAAGTCTTGGTTATGGTATTTTAATATACACTACATCACCAAAAGTATGTGGACACCTACTCGTCGAACATCTCATTCCAAAGTCATCAGCATTAATATGCTGCTATAACAGCCTCCACTCTTCTGGGAAGGCTTCCCCCTAGATGTTGGAACATTGCTGCAGGGACTTGCTTCTGTTCAGCCATGAGCATTAGTGCAGTCCTGCACTGATGTTAGGCGATTAGGCCTGGCTCGCAGTCAGCGTTCCAATTCATTCCAAAGGCCTTCAATAGGGTTGAGGGCGGGGCGGGTCAGATCCTTTTTTAAACTGTTGCCATAAAGTTGGAAGCACAGAATCGTATAGAATGTCATTGTATGCTCTAGCGTTTAATATTTCCCTTCACTGGAACTAAGGGGCCAAGCCCGAACCATGATAAACAGTCCCAGGCCTTTATTCTCCCTCCACTAAACTTTACAGTTGGCATTATGCATTCAGGCAGGTAGTGTTCTCCAGATTTGTCCCTCAGACTGCCAGATGGAGAAGCGTGATTCATCACTTCAGAGAAGGCTTTACAGCACCCCAGCTGATACTTGGCATTGCACATGGTGATCTTAGGCTTGTGTGCTGCTGTTCGGCCATGGAAACACATTTCATGAAGCTCTCAAGGTTGCTTTCAGAGGCAGTTTGGAACTTGGTAGTGAGTGTTGCAACCAAGGACAGATTGTTACGCGCTTCAGCACTCGGCAGTCCCGTTCTGTGAGCTTGTGTGGCCTACCACTTTGCTGCTTAGCTGTTGCGCCTAGGGGTTTCCACTTCAAAAATAACAGCAGGGGCAGCTCTAGCAGGGCAGAAATGTGGTGAACTGGAGAAATGGCATCCTATGACGGTGCCACGTTGAACGTCACTGAGCTCTTCAGTAAGGCCATTCTACTGCCAATGTTGTCTATGGTGATTGCATGGCTGTGTGCTAGATTTTATACACCTGTCAGCAACAGGTTTGGCTGAAATAGTGGAATCCACTCATTTGAAGGGGTGTCCACATACTTTTGTGTATATATAATGTAGATATGATTTTTAGTAATCAACCTAGCTAGTAAAAGTAACTTAACCTGTGTTTTTGTCTTTCAGATGGATGGACTGGAAACCCAGTGACAACACTCTGGTATGTAGCTGTCATTTTCTGGTGGGAAAAAGAAATGGCCCTGTAATTACCAGAAAAGGTAGCACATCCACCATGGCAGAAGAGGAAGATTCAGACTGTTGATTGGGAAACGAGAACAAACGATGATGAATGAGTATTATAAACAATATGTTTTCTGTCCAGATAAAGATGGAGATACAGCATTGAAAAAGACCTAACACTGAACAAATGTCTCTTTGTTTTTCAGTCCAACAGGAGTGCATCCCTCAGGCCATCCTGTGCATGGACATCCTGTTCCAGTGTGATCCGGTTCTGGAGACTCCAGTAAATCGAGCCTGTGGTCGGACAGGTCCGTAACGCATCAAATATGATACAATATTGTGTGAAACATTGAATTTGTAGCTGCATCAGAATGTTGACTTTGTACCCATTTTTAAACATAAGGTGAAGCAGTGCATGATCAACGCCACCCTCGGCAAGGGGATCTGCTGGGAGTGATGTACTCTCTCACTCTGGGTGTAAGACATTTTAACATCATAGATATAAATTCCGACTGTGCCCATGATAAAATGTAATGCGAGTTGTGAAACTGTGGAGATGCATTCAGACCATCTGTTGTGATTTGAACTTATGATAACTACATTACTTTAGTTGGCTGCTTTGAGGAGAACTTGAATGTAATATAAACTATTCTAGTTGTTTGAATGATCTTTATTCATTTTTCACTTCAACAATATCAGATAGTCAGGGATGATTGGGGCCTTCAGCAAGTAAGACACGGGATAAGAAATCATTTGAACATCACAGAAACAGTATAAATTCCCACTGTGCCCATGATAAAGTTAACCACTACTTGCCCTCCAAGACACCTACAACACCTGATGTCACAGGAAGGCATAAAAGATCCAAGGACAATAACCACCCGGGCCATGACCTGTTCACCCTGCTTCCATCCAGAAGGCGAGGTCAGTACAGGTGCATCGGAGCTGCGATAGAAGCTGTTTTTCAATCTCAAGGCCATCAGATTGTTCAACAGCCACCACTATCACAGAGAGGGTCGGCTGCCTACCTACAGACTTGATATCATTGGCTTTAATAAATGGAGCACTAGTCACTTTAATAATGCTACTTTAAGTATGTGGCAGGGTAGCCTAGTGGTTAGTGTTGAACTTGCAACCTTCCAGTTACTAGTCCAAATCCCCGAGCTGACAAGGTACAAATCTGTCGTTCTGCCCTGAACAGGCAGTTAACCCACTGTTCCTAGGCTGTCATTGAAAGTAAGAATTTGTTCTTAACTGACCTGCCAAGATAAATAAAGGTTAAAAATAAATGTTTACATATCTCGCATTACTCATCTCATATGTATATACTGCATCTTAGCTGCTCTCACTGCTCATCCATATTTTATACTTACATATTCGCATCCCATTCTTTTACTAGATCGTGTGTATTAGGATTTGTTGTGGAATTGTTAGATACTGCTGTACTGTCGGCTCAAGAAGCATAAGTATTTCTCTACACTCGCAATAACATCTGCTAACCATGTGTATGTGACCAATAACATTTTATTTTACTTTCATTGGCTGCTTTGAGCAAAACTTGTAATGGAACTTGTTTTGTGAGCCGTGTGTGTGTATGAACTATGTGAAATATTTTTGCTGAAAACAGGTACTGGCAGGAGGAGCAATACGAGTCTGCCAGAGTTTGTCATGTTATGGAGGCTTTGGTGGTCCACACAATGAAGCAGGTGTCCCTTCCAGTGATGTGGCGCTTGACCTTGGACCCGATGCCAGTAAGGATGGTGTTCAGAGGCTGAAAGATCCTCCTTGATATAGAAATCCTTCGACTTCATAAAGTATGATTTGATTGACATTACAGCTGTAGAATATTTAATAAATTAACTTTCACATGAGGACAAGTTGTTTATCGATAACATTTTTAATTGATAACTTGGGATTTTATCACTTGACATGTCATATAGGGTCCTATAAATCAAGATTGTTAATGCATGTACCACTACTAATAAATCAATAGTGTGCCCGTTTGTAGATTTCTCTGGTCATGAAAATAGAGGCTAGATGTCTAAACAAAGCCCATTTTGAATGTCAATAGGATATTTATATTGAATTATTACTTAGTCTGGTATCTGGGGTAATCTGGTTAATGATTATATAATTAAATGGCTCTTTCCTTGAATGTTAACAGCTGTATAGAACACATTGTATTGCTAAGATGCACTTCTCCACATGGCAAGCCTTTATTGGTCTTCTCCCCTTTTAATGCTCTTATGCTCATCCTTAAAAATGCTATAAGGGCTGAAATAGACAAGTCGACATACTGTATAAACAATGATCTAGGCTAAGTAAAACAATCGTTTAATCTACTGCTGTGCCAACTAGCTAGCTGAAACAGAGGGGACAAATTAATGGATTGGACACAGGTCTCTGATCTTGCTGGTGAACGGTAGCTGACCGTTTCGGCTAGAGATGACGTGCAGGAATTTGTGGTCTTGCTCAGGTCTTCTCTTGGTAATTAGCGTTTCACATTACTTTTTTTTTTTTAATTTAAAGAGGCGAATATATTGATACAACTCACCTTGTCTGAGAGATTTTAATGGTTATCAAAATGTCCCACTTGGGTAAGCCTACACGAAATACAGACTTTTTAAATTAAGTAGTTCTAAAATCCCAAGCGCATAAACGATTGGAACCATTACCGGGTTTTACAGCTAGGTTTTATGTGTGTGTTGGACTATATTGCAACCGGAGTATGGGCGAATGGGTGTCAAGGAAAGTATTTGGCGTGAGGAAATTGTGGGTGTGTCGAAGCACTTTGCTGCAATTTCACTGAAAGTTTTTAATTCTTCAGTTTCTTAGCGCGCAACTACAGTACAATGGAGTTACCGTACCACGAGAGTTTGGCCTTTTAAACCAGAGGATGTCTTGAGTCATATTTCATTGTTTTACACTAATTTGTAAATAGTTATAAAACTGACGATTATTTTTTATGTTTGGTGTACTCTTGTTTCATGCGTTTGTGTGTGTGTGCTTACTGTGACTGTAACCAAATCAAATTTATTCATATAGCCCTTCGTACATCAGTTGATATCTCAAAGTGCTGTACAGAAACCCAGCCTAAAACCCCAAACAGCAAGCAATGCAGGTGTAGAAGCACAGTGGCTAGGAAAAACTCCCTAGAAAGGCCAAAACCTAGGAAGAAACCTAGAGAGGAACCAGGCAATGTGGGGTGGCCAGTCCTCTTCTGGCTGTGCCGGGTGGAGATTATAACAGAACATGGCCAAGATGTTCAAATGTTCATAAATGACCAGCATGGTCGAATAATAAGGCAGAACAGTTGAAACTGGAGCAGCAGCACAGTCAGGTGGAAGTTGAAACTGGAGCAGCAGCATGGCCAGGTGGACTGGGGACAGCAAGGAGTCATGTCAGGTAGTCCTAGGGCTCAGGTCAGTTGAAACTGGAACAGCAGCATGGCCAGGTGGACTGGGGACAGCAAGGAGTCATCATGTCAGGTAGTCCTGGGACATGGTCCTAGGGCTCAGGTCCTCCGAGAGAGAGAGAGAAGGAGAGAATTAGAGAACGCACACTTAGATTCACACAGGACACCGAATAGGACAGGAGAAGTACTCCAGATATAACAAACTGACCCCAGCCCCCCGACACAAACTACTGCAGCATAAATACTGGAGGCTGAGACAGGAGGGGTCAGGAGACACTGGCCCCATCCGAGGAACCCTGATATTGGTTACTTGGGATCACACCATTGCAGGACAGTAGTGCTTGTCAAGTGGGAGTGAAGGGCACTGTGTCCCGGTGTTGGTATTCATGACCTCCCCATTGAGTAGTCGACTGTATGTTGGCTATTTATCAAGGTGACATCTAGATAGTAATCAATATTAGTTTTTTCTTGTGCAGGTTGCTATCCTACTTCAAATAAAATTGTGTGAGAGAACAAAATCGCCACATTAGCTACTGCCGGCGACACGACCGTGATACCAAGTAGTAAAGGACCGTCCATTTGCCATATGTAAATTCTCACCGATCATACGGGGAATGCCGCAGACTTCCCAACAGGTAAGGAAGCACTTCAAGTCGCCGGCGTATCTACTCGTCGCGTCGTGCAACCAATCAGCCACGCAAAACATTGAGTGGCAACAAATCTGCCCAGTTAGCTGATAAGCTTTCCATACACCCACTCCGTTCGACACGCCGATACTCTGGTCGCCATATTGGGCTTACAGCTACCCATACTTGAAAGCTCTGCCATGTAGCAAGATGGTGACACGCTGAAATGACACTTCCTGATCTTCAAACGCGCCACTGAGAATTATCATAGGAAACAATGGGGTGATGACATCAATGGCTTCCTCCATATTTATTACAGAGTTAAGTGGCAAGCTAGCCAGCGTGATAGACTTGACACTTGGCTAGTATTGGCAATTATTAAAGAATGATCAAACATCTTCAGTGTAGGCAGGGCAAACTCGTTTTGGTGATTTCTGGTATATCATTCAAATATATCAATCACAGCATGTTTTTGGACTGATACAGCTGTTTTCACCTGATTAAGTACTATACCATTGGAAATTAATGTTGAAAGTTCAATTTATATTTCAAAAACTTACTTTGAAAATGATGCTGTTTCTACTTCCTGTAGACAAGACATTTTGAAAAATAGCCCAATGTCAAAACACAGTTTTTTAAAGTGTCCAAATCATTAACTAATATGTATCTACACAGTGCATTCGGAAAGTATTCAGACCCCTTGACCTTTTCCACATTTTGTTAAATTACAGCCCTATTTAAAAAATATTTGGAAATGCACACACCTGTCTATGTAAGGTCCCACAGCTGACAGTGCATATCAGAGCAAAAACCAAGCCATGAGATCAAAGGAATTGTCTGTAGAGCTCCGAGACAGGATTGTGTCGAGGCACAGATCTGGGGAAGGGTACCAAAACATTTCTGCAGCATTGAAGGTGCCCAACACAACAGTGGGGGACCTTCGGAGCTCTACGGACAATTAGAAAGACAGGTGTGCCTTTCTGTATCATGTCCAATCAATTAAATTTACCACAGGTTGACTCCAATCACGTTGTAGAAATAACTCTAGGATGATCAATGAAAACAGGATGCACGTGAACTAAATTTCGAGTCTCATAGCAAAGGCTCTGAATACTTTTGTAAATATGTTTTTTATTTTTAATACATTAGCAAAAAAAATCTAAAACCCTGTTTTCTCTTTGTCATTATGGGGCATTGTGTGTAGATTGAGTATTTTTTATTAAATCCATTTTAGAATATGGTTGTAACAAAATGGAAAAAGTCAAGGGGTATGAATACTTTCCGAATGCACTGTGTGTGTGCATCCCGGAGTCGCCTCTTCACTGTTGACTTGTGTTTTGCGGGTACCATTTTAATGAAGCTCCAGTTGAGGGCTTGTGAGGCGTTTGTTTCTCAAACTAGACACTCTAATGTACTTGTCCTCTTGCTCAGTTGTGCACCGGGGCCTTACACTCCTCTTTCTATTCTGGTTAGAGACAGTTTGTGCTGTTCTGTGAAGGGGGTAGTACACAGCGTTGTACGAGATCTTCAGTTTCTTGGCAATTTCCCGCATGGAATAGCCTTCATTTCTCAGAACAAGAATAGACTGACAAGTTTCAGAACAAAGTTCTTTGTTTCTGGCCATTTTGAGCCTGTAATCAAACCCACAAATGCTGATGCTCCACATACTCAACTAGTCTAAAGAAGGACAGTTTTATTGCTTTTTCAGTCAGAACCGGTTTCAGCTGTGCTAACATAATTGCAAAAGGGTTTTCTAATGATCAATTAGCCTTTTAAAATGATGAACTTGGATTAACTAACACAAAGTGCCATTATAACACGAGTGATGGTTGCTGATAATGGGCCACTGTAAGTTACATGTAGATATTCCATAAAAAAATCAACTGTTTCCAGCTACAATAGTCATTTGCAACATTGACAATCTACACTGTGTTTCTGATTAATTTTATGTTATTTAAATGGACAAAAAATGTGCTTTTCTTTAAAAAACAAGGACATTTCTAAGTGACCCCAAACCTTTCAACGGTAGTGTATATACACTGCTCAAAAAAATAAAGGGAACACTTAAACAACACAATGTAACTCCAAGTCAATCACACTTCTGTGAAATCAAACTGTCCACTTAGGAAGCAACACTGATTGACAAATTTCACATGCTGTTGTGCAAATGGAATAGACAACAGGTGGAAATTATAGGCAATTAATTAGCAAGACACCCCCAATAAAGGAGTGGTTCTGCAGGTGGCGACCACAGACCACTTCTCAGTTCTTATGCTTCCTGGCTGATGTTTTGGTCACTTTTGAATGCTGGCGGTGCTTTCACTCTAGTGGTAGCATGAGACGGAGTCTACAACCCACACAAGTGGCTCAGGTAGTGCAGCTCATCCAGGATGGCACATCAATGCGAGCTGTGGCAGGTTTGCTGTGTCTGTCAGCGTATTGTCCAGAGCATGGAGGCGATACCAGGAGACAGGCCAGTACATCAGGAGACGTGGAGGAGGCCGTAGGAGGGCAACAACCCAGCAGCAGGACCGCTACTTCCGCCTTTGTGCTAGGAGGAGCACTGCCAGAGCCCTGCAAAATGACCTCCAGCAGGCCACAAATGTGCATGTGTCTGCTCAAACGGTCAGAAACAGACTCCATGAGGGTGGTATGAGGGCCTGACGTCCACAGGTGGGGGTTGTGCTTACAGCCCAACACCGTGCAGGACATTTGGCATTTGCCAGAGAACACCAAGATTGGCAAATTCGCCACTGGCGCCCTGTGCTCTTCACAGATGAAAGCAGGTTCACACTGAGCACATGTGACAGACGTGACAGAGTCTGGAGACGCCGTGGAGAACGTTCTGCTGCCTGCAACATCCTCCAGCATGACCGTTTGGCGGTGGGTCAGTCACCCCATTTCTTTGGGGGGCCGCACAGCCCTCCATGTGCTCGCCAGAAGTAGCCTGACTGCCATTAGGTACCGAGATGAGATCCTCAGACCCCTTGTGAGACCATATGCTGGTGCGGTTGGCCCTGGGTTACTCCTAATGCAAGACAATGCTAGACCTCATGTGGCTGGAGTGTGTCAGCAGTTCCTCCAAGAGGAAGGCATTGATGCTATGGACTGGCCCGCCCGTTCTCCAGACCTGAATCCAATTGAGCACATCTGGGACATCATGTCTCGCTCCATCCACCAACGCCACGTTGCACCACAGACTGTTCAGGAGTTGGCAGATGCTTTAGTCCAGGCCACCTCATCAGGAGCATGCCCAGGCATTGTAGGGAGGTCATACAGGCACGTGGAGGCCACACACACTACTGAGCCTCATTTTGACTTGTTTTAAGGACATTACATCAAAGTTAGATCAGCCTGTAGTGTGGTTTTCCACTTTAATTTTGAGTGTGACTCCAAATCCAGACCTCCATGGGTTGATAAATTTGATTTCCATTGATAATTTTTGTGTGATTTTGTTGTCAGCATATTCAACTATGTAAAGAAAAAAGTATTTAATAAGAATATTTCATTCATTCAGATCTAGGATGTGTTATTTTAGTGTTCCCTTTATTTTTTTGAGCAGTGTATATTCTGGGGCCTATAGTCTAACACTCGGCCTATAGGCTATGCCTACTAGGGTTGAGTATGTGCCCGCTATTTTACAAATGTTCCATCCGTAGAAAACATCACTTTTCTCCTTGGTAACCCGGTATTTCCGGCCTAAACCGGAAGTGTCATTCAAAAGCAATCTAAATAGGCCTATGTCTGGATTTGATTAGCGCTTTAATCGAAAATTAAAGTCTGATGCTACCTGAGCCTGATGAGTCATACATTAAATAGATTTAATGAGCCCAAGTCCAAAAAAGCCCAAATGATTGTGCCGTTATCCAATAGGTTACATATATAATATTTGTTGCTACTGCACATTATGCAAGACAGAAAAACATAAAAGCCCATAGATGTAGCCAGCTGTATGGTCTCTTGGGTAAATAATTTACACTTGCTCTAGTATGCTAATCTTTTTGAGTGTGAACTGTATTAGTGTACTGTGTTGTATCATACTGTATTATATGGAGGGGAATTACACACCTCCTGTGGTTTAAGCATTGTTGTGGACTTAGAACCAATTTTGTTGTTTCTCTATAAAAACAAGTGTGGAACTTGAAAAACAATCCAAATCTGAAACCTAGAATGAAATAACGGAATTAGGCCAAAAATGAAACCCATTTTATATGTTCCTGGGTTAGTTTATATATTTTGCCAAAATAAAAATGAACTACAGTAACTGTTGGCATTTCATTTTTCCGCTGTACTGAAACTGAACCGTGACCCCAAAACAACAATACATACCAAACGGTGATCCATTACATCCCTAGACCTACTGCACTAACCTCATTCCTACAGAACTGTTCTTATTTGGTTAATGTTGCATGGCATACATTTTTTAAGTCATGTTAAAAGAATTATCTGATTGGTAGATCTCGGCTTGCTTTTTGACTGCTAAAGTGATCTTGACTCAGAAAAGGCTGGTGACTGTAATGAACACGATGGTAGACAGAGAGCTGGTTTCAAGCGCAGGGCGCAGAGGGTGTTTATTTGTAAAGGACCACAGGAGGAGGCAGGTAGTTGGGTCCAGGGGCATGCAGAAGGTCATACACAGGGGTCCAAAAAAGACGACAGTGCAGGCAGGGAAAAGGCTAATAACGTCATCCCGGAGATCAGGCAATAGGTTGATAACAGAAAATCCGGGCAGGGAATAGGGAAAAGGCATCGTTAGTGAGGAAGGCAAAAACTATCATACACGGGAGGATTAAATTACTGGGGAAAAACAGAGCTCCATTGCCATCGATAAACACACAGTTTCATCAGCAGTCCGGGTGGCTGGTCTCAGACGATCACGCAGGTGAAGAAGCTAGATTTGGAGGTCCTGGGCTGGCATGGTTACATGTGGTTTGCGGTTGTGAGGCCGGTTGGACGTACTGCCAAATTCTCTAAAACGACGTTGGAAGCGGCTTATGGTAGAGAAATGAACATTCAATTCTCTGGCAACAGCTCTGGTGGACATTTCTGCAGTCAGCATGCCAATTGCACGCACCCTCAAAACTTGAGACATTTGTGGTATTGTGTTGTGTCACAAAACTGCACATTTTATAGTAGCCTTTTTTATTGTCCCCAGCACAAGGTGCACCTGTTTAATGATCATATTGTTTAATCAGCTTCTTTTTGTTGTTGTTGAATATTACATTTTTGCATTTTCCAATTAAGAACATTCAAAACTAAAATGAGAAGACAGACAACAATATAACAAAGTTATAATAGCATTAAAGACAACAAACACAAATGTAAATGCAAAAAATATATATTAAAAGAAGAGACATGGTCACCTTTAGTAGGCTACATATTACATGAGGATTATACAGAGATGCAATCAATGGGATGTGAGGGGAGACTCTCCATAAAATCCATAAAGGTCGTTGCCAAATTCTGTAAAATGTCTCTGACTTATTCTTCAAGCAGTAAGTAAATTTCTCCAGTGGGATACAACTATTAACAACTATTAACTTCAGATAGCACATTGCAACTGGCAGGGGGTTGATATCCATTTCTTGGCAATACATTTCTTGGCAATCGCTTGCTAAATTTCTGTTAGCTTTATAGTATGACTTTGCCTAAGATTGGAATTAGTAAAGTTACCCAGTAGACAGACTTCAGGGTCTTAAGGGAATGCAGCCCCATGAATTGAGTATATGGTATCGCATACCCCTTGCCAGAAATTGTGTCGTTTTGAACACTGCCAAGTGGAATGGAGGAATGTTCCTTCATCTGAGCCACATCTAAAACATAGGGAGGAGATACCAGGATTGAACTTGTGCAATCTAGATGGGGTGACAGAGCGGATGGAGGAAATTAAACTGTATCTGTCTGTATCTGGAGTTCAATGTGGATGTAACACCGTCCCTGCATAGGTCACTCCATAGTCCCTCTTCAAGATTAAGACCCATATCTTTTCCCTTCTAAGATGTTTATCTAGCTCAGCTAGTGGTAATCCTGACATGAGAGCATCGTAAACAAGGGAAATGGCAACTGCTCAGCATCTGACCGTAGGGCGCAACAGAGGGAAGTGCGTACAGCCCAGTACATCACTGGGGCCAAGCTTCCTGCCATCCAGGACCTATTTATTAGGCGGTGTCAGAGGAAGACCCAAAAAATTGTCAAAGACTCCAGTCACCCAAGTCATAAACTGTTCTCTCTGCTACCACATGGCAAGCGGTACCAGAGCGCCAAGTCTAGGTCCAAAAGGCTCCTTAACAGCTTCTACCCCCAAACCATAAGACTGCTGAACAGCTAATCAGATGGCCACCCGGACTATATGCATTGACCCCCCTTGTTTTTACACTGCTGCTATTCGCTGTTTATTATCTATGCATAGTCACTTTACCCCTACCTTCATGTACAAATTACCTCGACTAACCTGTACCTCCACACATTGACTCGGTGACCGTAATCAAAGGTCAGTTTGTCCATGCTAACCCTAGGAGTTTTGCCGTGCCAGATAAACCATCTGGTCAGCTTGTCGAGAGAGTAAAAAATTGCTGCAAGCACAGGGATTGGGGAGAGATTGAAATCTGGGCAGAACATTCGTTTTAATTACATGAATTCTACCCAGTGGAGTAAGAGGCAAGTCAATCCATTTACACATGTCACCCGCCACCTTTTGCAACAAGCCTGGACAGATTGAGTTTATAGAGGTTCTTCAGGTTATTATGTGAAGCCCATAGGCGACCATCTAAAATAAATCTTATGCTTGATGGTCAAAGACAGACAACGGTAAGATTTCGCTTATATAAAACACAGTTCTCAATCATTGGTCATTAACATGATCTACAGTGGCTTTGCGAAAGTATTCACCCCACTTGGCATTTTTCCTATTTTCCTATTTTGTTGCCTTACAACCTGGAATTTGGGCGGGGTTTGTATGATTTCATTAACACAACATGCCTACCACTTTGATGAAGCAAAATATTTTTTATTGTGAAACAGACAAGAAATAAGACAAAAAAACAGAAAACTTGAGCATGCATAACTATTCACCCCCCCAAAGTCAATACTTTGTAGAGCCACCTTTTTCAGCAATTACAGCTGCAAGTCTCTTGGGGTACTAAGCTTGGCACATCTAGCCACAGGGATTTTTGCCCATTCTTCAAGGCAAAACTGTTCCAGCTCCTTCAAGTTGGATGGGTTCCACTTGTGTAACAGCAATCTTTAAGTCATACCACAGATTCTCAATTGGATTAAGGTCTGGGCTTTGACTAGGCCATTCCAAGACATTTAAATGTTTCCCCTTAAACCACTCGAGTGTTGCTTTAGCAGTATGCTTAGGGTCATTGTCCTGTTGGAAGGTGAACCTCTGTCCCAGTCTCAAATCTCTGGAAGACTGAAACAGGTTTCCCTCAATAATTTCTCTGTATTTAACACCATCCATCACTCCTTCAATTCTGACCAGTTTCCCAGTCCCTTTCGATGAAAAACACCCCCACAGCATGATGCTGCCACCACCATGCTTCACTGTGGGGATGGTGTTCTCAGGGTGATGAGAGGTGTTGGGTTTGTGCCAGACATAGCGTTTTCCTTGATGGCCAAAAAGCTCAATTTTAGTCTCATCTGACCAGAGTACCTTCTTCCATATGTTTGTGGAGTCTCTCACATGCCTTTTGGCGAACACCAAACATGTTTGATTATTTTTGTCTTTAAGCAATGGCTTTTTCCTGGCCACTCTTCCGTAAAGCCCAGCTCTGTGGAGTGTGGTCCTATGGACAGATACTCCAATATCCTCAGTGGAGCTTTGCAGCTCCTTCAGGATTATCTTTGGTCTCTTTGTTGCCTTTATGATTAATGCCCTCCTTGCCGGGTCTGTGAGTTTTGGTGGGCCGCCCTGTTATGGCAGGTGTGTTGTGGTGCCATATTCTTTAAATGTTTTAATAATGGATTTAATGGGGCTCCATGGGATGTTCAAAGTTTCTGATATTTTTTTTATAACCCAACACTGATCTGTACTTCTCCACAACTTTGTCCTTGACCTGTTTGGAGAGCTCCTTGGTCTTCATGGTGCCCCTTGCTTAGTGGTGTTCCTTTTGGAACAGGTGTATATTTACTGAGGTCATGTGACACTTAGATTGCACACAGGTGGACTTTATTGAACTAATTATGTGACTTCTGAAGGTAATTGGTTGCACCATATCTTATTTAGGGGCTTCATAGCAAAGGGGCTGAATGCATATGGATGCACCACTTTTACAATATTTGGAATTTTCTGAAACAAGTCATTTTTATAATTTCACATCACCAATTTTGACTATTTTGTGTATTTCCATTACATGACATCCAAATAAAAATCTATTTAAAATACATGTTGTAATGAAACAAAATAGGAATAACGCCAAGAGAGATTAATACTTTTGCAAGGCACTGTAAAAGCAAGTTTACAAACCGTGCCTAAACCGAACGATTCCAAAACACAAAAGACATATGGCTATTCGACCCTATCAAAGGCTTTTTCGGTGTTGAGGGAGACTGCAACACTAGGTATTTTGTTTTTGTTAGCAAGGTGAATTATACCAAATAACCTTCTGAGATTATTGGAGGACGATCAATTAATTATGAAGAGTCTGATCTGTCTGATCTTTGTTTCTGGGCATTTTGAGCCTGTAATAGAACCCGCTAATGCTCCAGATACTCAACTGGACAACAGTTCTCAGCTGTGCTAACATAATTGCAAAAGGCTTTTCTAATGATCAATTAGCCTTTTAAAATGATAAACTTGGATTAGCTAACACAACGTGCCATTGGAACACAAGAGTGATGGTTGCTGATAGTGGGCCACTGTACACCTATGTAGATATTCCATAAAAAAGTATCAGTTCCCAGCTACAATAGTCATTTACAACATTAACAATGCCTACACTGTATTTCTGACCAATTTTATGTTATTTTAATGGACAATTATTTTTTTTTTAAATATCAAAAACATGGAAATGTCTAAGTGACCCAAACCTTTTAACCGTAGTGTATATACAGTACCATTCAAAAGTTTGGACACACCTACTCATTCAAGGGACCTCAAAGTGAAGGAAAAGCAGCCAACAAGTGCTCAGCATATGTGGGAACTCCTTCAAGACTGTTGGAAAAGCATTCCAGGTGAAGCTTGTTGAGAGAATGCAAAGAGTGTGTAAAGCTGTCAAGGCAAAGGGTGGCTACTTTAAAGAATCTAAAATCTAAAATATATTATGATTTGTTTAACACTTTTTTACTTATCTATTTTCTACTTAACACTTATTTAAAAAAAATACATTGTTTGTTAAGGGCTTGTAAGTGAGCATGTCACTGTAAGGTCTCGCCCCAGTTTTATTCGGCGCATGTGACAAATACGTTTGATTTGACTTACAATGTAGAAAATAGTAAAATAAATACATAATAATAATAAATAAAAACCCTTGAATGAGTAGGTGTGTCCAAACTTTTGACTGGTACTGTGTATATATAATATAGATAGATAATCCATCCAGCTGACAGGTGGCATATCAAGAAGCTAATTAAACAGGAGAAAATTATGCCGCGGAGTTGAGCAGATGTTAACAAACAACTATATATATATATATATATATATATATATATATATATATATATATATATATATATATATATATATATATATATATATATATATATATATATATATATATATATATATATATATATATATATATAGTATAGGTATAGGATAACTTTGAAGAGCTCGGTTTGTTAACATCTGCTCAACTCCTCGGCATAATTTGCTCCTGCTTATTTAGCTTCTTGATATGCCACCTGTCAGCTGGATGGATTATCTTGGCAAAGAAGAAATGCTCATTAACAAGGATGTAAAAAAAATGTGTGCACAAAATTTGAGATAAATACGTTTTTGTGCATGTGGAACATTTCTGGGATCTTTTATTTCAGCTCATGAAACATGGGAAAAACACTTTAAATGTTGCATTCATATTTCTGTTCAGTGTAGTATTGAAAAAGTACAGAAGTTTAGGTATTCCCTTTAGAGTCTTCAAAGTAGACTAGAGCCTCCATAGTTTCTGTGCAGCAGCCTGAACGTTTTACATCCCTACTGAGTGTAGTTAGTCAATAACAGTAGACATAAGACAATATTGTGTTTGTCAGCCTAAAATGTATTTTATGGGCTGTATCATGTATCATGAGTCATAATTGGGTCACTCATAATGCTGAAATAACTCTCTCCAGGCTTACTAAATGCTAACTTGTTGATGTGCACTGTATTTGTGTGTATACTTAACAAACACCTTCTCCTGTGGTGTATTCATTACTCAGAGTCTGTTGCAAAACATGCTGTCTGTTGCAAAACGTTTTCCAACAGAAACCGTTTACTCCAAACATGTTTTTTTTTAATTGGACAAATTCAGGTAGGTCCCTCACAGTTTCGTTCCGTTTGCTCTGTTTGCTTCCGTTTGCATTGCAAGATGTAATTAATAATGAATTAATACACCCCTTTTCTTTCCTCTCTCTCAGGATGTGTTCCTTATGATCCGGCGTCAGAAGACCACCATTTTCACAGACGCCAAAGAGTCCACCACCGTCTACGAGCTGAAGCGCATTGTAGAGGGAATTCTCAAGAGAGAGCCTGAGGAACAGAGGCTCTTCAAGGTATCACAGGTTCTACCTTAGTAGTGAGTTGGGTTGAGGTGGAGTTACGCGATTACTAATACACTACACCTGCTCGTCCAACATCTCATTCCAAAATCATGGACATTAATATGGAGTTGGTCCCCCCTTTACTGCTATAACAGCCTCCACTCTTCTGGGAAGGCTTTACACTAGATGTTGGAACATTGCTGCAGGGACTTGCTTCAATTGAGCCTCTTGAACATTAGTGAGGTCGGACACTGATGTTGGGCGATTAGGCCAGGCTCGCAGTCGGCATTCCAATTTATCCCAAAGGTGTTCAATGGGGTTTAGGTCAGGGCTCTGTAGGCAGTGGTGTGAAGTATTTCAGTAAAAATTATTTAAAATACTACTCAAGTAGTTTTTTGGGGTATCTGTACTTTACTTCACTATTTATATTTTTGGCTACTTTTACTTCACTACATTCTGAAAGAAAATAATGTACTTTATACTCCACACATTTTCCCTGACACCCAAAAGTACTCATTCCATTTTGAATGGCTAGCAGGACAAGAAAATTGTCAGATTCATATACTTCAAGAGAACATCCCTGGTCATCCCTATTGCCTCTGATCTGGCATTGCGCACAAATTGTTTGTCGGGAGCTTCATGAAAAGCATTTTCATTTCATGAAGCTCCCGACAAAAAATGATTGTACTGACGTTGCTTCCAGAGGCAGTTTGGAACACGGTAGTCAGTGTTGCAACCAAGGAAAGACGATTTTTATGCTCTACACGTTACAGCACTCGGCGGTCCCGTTCTGTGAGCTTGTGTGGCCTACCACTTCTTGGCTGAGCCGTTGTTGCTCCTAGACGTTTCCACTTCACAATAACAGCACTTACATTTGACAAGGGCAGCTCCAGCAGGGCAGAAAATTGATGAACTGACTTGTTGGAAAGGTGGCATCCTATGATGGTGCTATGTTGAAAGTCACTGAGCTCTTTAGTATGGTCCATTCTACTGCCAATGTTTGTCTATGGAGATTGCATGGCTGTGTGCTTGATTTTATACACATGTCAGCAATGCGTGTGGCTGAAATAGTCAAATCCACAAATTTTGGCCATGTAATGTGTTTTTGTTAGCTATATTATAGCTATATTATTTTTCAAGAGGCATCTCCATCTCACCAGAAAGTTAACTTCTTTAACTTATATCAAATGTGAGCTAGCCTCAGTTTAAACAGTCAAGTAAATGTTAAAGGGAAAAAAATCTGCTTTTGGGTCCACCACCAACAGTGTCAGATTTAGTCGTCACTTTACAACATAATTTAGTGTCTCATGACTTTCAGTAACATTAGCAAATGTAATCATCTCTTTCTTTCCCCAGGATGACCAGTTGCTAGAAGACAGTAAAACTCTTGGCGATTGCGGCTTCACCAACCAGACTGCAAGACCTCAGGCCCCAGGCACTGTTGGACTGGCTTTCCGAATGAGTGGTACATTAATTTACACTAACTACTCCTCCAGCTACTTTACTGTCACCAGTCCCAGTGTAGTCCCCCTCTATTGGATTTGGATTAGTTATGCAAGTTTTGAGAGCTTCAGGCTCCTCTGATTTTTAAATATTCTTATCTAACAAGGTACAGACTTACAGGGTGCTTCTGAACAAAATGCGTTTAAAAAACAGCAACTCGATTGTTTTCAATGAGAGCAGTACGTTTGGGGAGGGCCTAGGATTTTGTTGTGCTGTCCTTCAGGAAAGTTAAGGATCTTCCAATTGAAAATGAAGATTAGATATAGACAGGTGTGCTATGACTGTTTGATTAGTCAGTTGACCAGTGAATGAACTTTTTTTTTTTTAACCTTTATTTAACCAGGCAAGTCAGTTAAGAACAAATTCTTATTTTCAATGACAGCCTAGGAACAGTGGGTTAACTGCCTGTTCAGGGGCAGAACAACAGATTTGTACCTTGTCAGCTCGGGGGTTTGAACTTGCAACCTTCCGGTTACTAGTCCAACACTCTAACCACTAGGCTACCCTGCCGCCCAGCTACTACTGACCACCGTTTCAGTCTGTTGTCCTCTGTAGTCCTCAGTAGGCTGTAATGTTAGTACACTGTGTTATTGAGCCCCCTTTCTTTCTCCCCTCTTCAGATGAGATGTTTGAGCAGCTGCAGGTGGGGGCATTCTCCAGCCCTCCAGAGCTCCCTGACGTCATGAAACCCCAAGACTCTGGCAGCACTGCCAACGAACAGACTGTGCAGTGATGGAGGGAGGCATGGAGGGATCGGGGATGGGAGAGGGCTGTCTACAAAAACAGCCAAGGAGGTATATAGGTGGCAGGGTAGAGGAATAATTTTGGGTTAAGATGGGATGGGGCATGTTTAACCAAACCAGGTTACTACCAACCACCTTCACCTTAACCGAACACTCCTGGATCCCTGTGAATGCTTTGCAAACAGCAGTTACTTTATGATAAGAACCCCCCTTCCTTGCTCCCCAGCCTTCTTGTCAGGTGTACCATTCTGTTCAAACACTTTGGGAATTAGTCTGACACATGAGTGTCAGGCTCAAATGCTCTCATTTGAATGAAATAACTCTGTGTTGGTTTTGAGTGTGACTCTGTGTGTGTGTGCAGGGTGTGAAATTAACTTTTTGGTCGACCAGACGTAGTGGTTGGTGGATGCCCGAATTTTACCAGCCACTCACATTTTTCACCAGCCACATTTCCCCCTGAAAAAATGTAAATCACAGAAAAGACTGTACCCCATCATGCTTTCACCACTATAGCGTTGAGATTCTATTTTCCAGAGTTGACACGCATATTCACACTTAAATGTTTTTTTTACATGTGGGCTTTGGATTTAGAAAAGAAAAATGCACTCAAATGCTCTGCATGACCACCCGCCAATGTGTCTGGTAAGAATAGACATTATTCCAGGCAATGCCAAACTACCAGCATGTGGTTGGTGTTAATTTACCACCCTGTATAAGTGTTAGATAATTATTGTTCATACTATTACTGTTCTTAAAGGAAAAATCTACCCAAAACCGCTAATTCTTATAATTTACAGTGTTAAAAGAACACTATGTGAGAACAATATTTAAAATTGTGTCGTTATAATAAGGTTGGTAGCAACAGGTGGAAATCGTTGTGGAAATCTTGCAGCTCAAGTCGACTACAAACCCCCCAATGGAATGGTCTCTATGGGCTGGCTACAGTAGCTAGGTAGGTAGCTAGCAAGCAAGCAAACGTAGCTACATACAATAATGCCAAAGTCAATATCAGCATGTGAAGTAGCTAGTTATCTGTAAATTCGCCTAAAGAAACTGCACTATCAATTTAGGAGTCTACAATCTCACCATGTTCAACATGCAGATCGACGTACCTCACAGAGGTCTGACATTCGCAACGGCACCATGCAATACTCCCTGGACTGAAGAGGCAGACAAATATGAGAAATGTGCTGGACCCTCTGAAATGACACATTTTTCGAGGTAGGATTTTTGCTAAATTATGATCAGTGGTTCATTTAAGAGAAGACTACCCCTTGCGTTATGACATCGGTAAGTATTGAAATCTGACCAATGATAGATGTTTTCGCGATCTGAAAGTCATATTCCTATTAACTTCCAGTGTAATGAGAGCGGCTTTATTGCAATGCTATGTCTTACTGGCCAAATTCCTGCCTGCTTGAATGGAAATAGTTCAGATACACAAGATAACATGAAAAGACCCTGGTAATCGATAGAACATCGCTCAGAGATGCACAAAAATATTATAACATTCAAAATGGGTGAAACTTTCCTTTAAAATGGCAAAGTAGCATTTGTGTGTAACAAACAATGTACTGGAAAAAAATGTGCATGGGTTAGGAGTCAAATGTTAAAACGTGCAAACATGCATGAGAGAATCCCATTGTAAAGAACAAGAAAAAAGACTAATGGTGAAATCTCCACCATCTTATAGTCTTTCATCATAAATTATCTTTGTGTTCCCCAGTTCTCTTCTCTGGGCCACATTCAAAATAGTCGTGGATGTTGTGGAACGGTTGCAGATAGAATTGTCATGAATAGATCTGACGTGATGGCTTATTTTACACAAAGAGCAGCATGTTTGTTCCACATCATATATTTTTATCTGAACACACAGTTCCAGTGTGCTTTTCTGAATAGATTTCTTTTTACACTTAGACCTGGAAGGAAAACTCATTTACACTGTAAGGTAAATGCTGTTTACACTGTATAGCATCGTTATAGTTTATTTTATGTAATGTGGAAATTCTTACATTTTCAGCCCCTTCACTCTTGTTTGTTTGCACTGAGACCAAATGCTTGGAACTCCTGGACTAAGCAGGAGAACCGGTTGGTTGAGGACATCTTTTTGTGACATTTAAAGCAAAACTTGGCAAAAGATGTTATCAGCATTGGACTGGTCTTTGGGGTGGCCTGCCATACATCAGGTCATGTGACATCAGTTTCCACCCCAAATGAAAAAACATAGACTGTAACTGTGAGCTTAAATAAACATTTGTTTATTTTTTAAAACATGTTGGTTGCTCTATTCAATTGACAGTATTTCAATGTTTATATAACTTACTAGTGGCATACCTAATACATGACTAACATTTAGTTGAGGAATGTCATTGTAAACCATAGTCAGTCATGCTCATTGCTTAGTCAATTCAGAATTGAAATATTGCTTTTTCAATGTTTTTGGTCACATCCACTATTGAGGAGAGGAGTGAAATTCTCAGTTCCTTAGCAACAATTCCCATACTTATTCCTTGTGAATGAAGCTTGACATCTCTAACCAGGTGTGTTTTCTAGATTAGATTAAATGGGTGTAACTGTCACAATTTTTTATCCTGGCAGACACGATGTGAAGGACACCAATTGGAAATAGATAGTGCAAATGCTCAACAACACCACTTCACAGCTACATCATTACCGTTAGTTTGGGCTTGCCAAAAATCTCAAATGGTCTATCCCAAATATGGACTAGGAATGTAAAAAGTGACCTCATTTGTCGGGGAAATGGGGGGGTTGTAACAAGTGGTGTATATAAAACCTGGATTGCTAATACTATGCATTTGCAAATGAGAGGTTTTGAAGGCACCGGTCGGCCATATTGGCACTCCCCAGAAGAAGGAATTCTCCATTATTTAAATAAAATTGACAAAATAACATATATTTAAGTAAAACATAATAATAATTGTAGTGGGGACAATAACATAACTTTTTTTTAAAGTATACTTTAAGGAAATTGTTTTTATATTTGTTAATTTTTTATTTATATGTTTAGCTCAGAGAATATACTTTGAAAGTATGCATTAAGGTGTCTATAATGTAATAAACGTGTCAAAAACAAATGTTCATTTTAAGTCATGCATTTCTATTGCTTCCAAAATATGTTTTACGCCGTTAAGGGGAGTGCCAAGATGGAGGCGTGGTGGCTTCAAAGCATTGCCCTTGGCTTGTCATCTAGTGTGTATATATAACGTATTGGTTGTAACCGCAGTAATTTAACTACGCCTTCTCCAGTCTGTGGTACCAGTAGGCATAATACAGGAAGAGAGTCGTGGAGGAAAAGAAACGGGACGCCCTTTTTTTTATACTTGCATAGTTAGTAGATAACGGAATCCAAAAAGTTATTCGGGGCCAACGCAGACAATAGCCCTGTTACAGAGATAATATATCCAGCCATACCATGGACGTTTGACGAACAAGGTTCAATAGAATAAACCATCCACTACAAGCTGATGCTGATCATATTAATCTTTTCTCACATCAAGAGGAAAAAAAGCTCATTTCAGAATTTACCATGGATGATTTGGGTATGTATTGATAATTGACCCTCTTTGAAACATTGTAGCTACCTACGTGCTCCGCTATCTAATGGAATTGAAGAACGATGGTTGGAGTACTGAGGCAATGAAAAAAGTAACATTTTTGTTTTCTTGAAAGAGATCCATCTTTGCTGGAATTTGGAGCAAAGGTAAATGCACATTGAAAGGGAATAGTTTAGAAAAAAATGTTTTCTTATAATCTATGATTATAGATAGGAACATGATTAGGCATAAGATATTACCTATAAATAGTACGAGGTTTGAAAATGCATCTGGGGTCCTATTCCTATTAATCAAGCAACATTTTACTTATAGCAGGTCATTTTAGACTTGAAAGTAACAGCCCTTATCCTCAAGTCTTTGTTATTGTGCCTATAGAGTCAGCTTTTGAATTGATCAGTATATCGACTACATTAGATTTAGGCCTAGCTAGTAGCTACTGTATGGGTGGTCTCTTATAATCCATGTTTACGAGAGATTGTTATCTAGTGAAAATCCGCTGGTCTCAATTGAATAACCTTTTTAACCATAGAACAACTCAAATATCTTCCAACTCAAATCTTGCTTTCTCTACATTGTGCTCCTCTTTTCCAAAGGAGGAAAGAAGATCAGGAAAAGCTTAATTTTGTGAAATCTTTCTTTGACAACTCCAGCAATGTAAAACAGCATGCTCTCTTAACTCTATGCCAGGAAAACAAGGAGTATACTAATGTAACTGTCAACATGCAGTGCTTCTAGCTCTAACCACAAATTCAATCCAAATTAGATCATGGACGTCCTCTGTAGGCCCTCTCTGTCTATAATGCTATCGATGAGTCAGAGATGGACTTTAGTGAGCTTCATAACATAATAAAGATCTCAATGTATTTCATTCAGCCATTAGGGGAAAATAGTGTGACTGTCATTAGTGTTAGTGAACTACTGGGTGGATTTAATAGTTAGAAGTGCCCCTTTCGAATGACTATTGATACAGAGGTTGAGGAATACATATATCCCTCTTTTCTTAAAAATGGTGGCAACTTTCAGAATGGAAAGCAATGTCCCAGCCCTCTTCAACTAGCACTGAAATAGCCTAGGGCCGCGATGGCTCACCAAGACTCATGAAGTTCAGTGAAAATAGGAGGGTTGTGTGCTGCACCAGACCAGAGAACAAAGCATTTGCTCTTGTGGCCTACTCACTCGAAGAGTAGTGTGTGCAACATATTTCAAAACGGAGGGATTTTATGCTTAGCAAGCATGAGGAAGAATGTCTGCATCTGGTTCAGCACATCTGGATAGGATTGCACTTCAAGGTTCAGTTGTTGCCGGGTGACTGGCGACGTGTTTCTCAAATAGGGGGACAGTGTTTATGTCAGTGTGTTTATGCTGTAGTGTTGTGTGTTATGTTGTAAGTTGATGTCTTTGGTTGGTGTTACTTGTGGGGTTTTTCAGCGAGACCACTTGTTAAGAGAGGCTATGGCCAAGTCAAACAGTCGGCAGGCAGAGCTCTAAATATGGTCATATTTCACATTGAGAGAATTTCAACTCCTTATATGAGCAGTCCAGTCTGTAAGTGTGTGTGTGTATAAGAGAGGGAGAGAGTGAGAAAGAATGTGTGTGTGTGTGTTTGTGTGTGTGTGTGTGTGTGTGTGTGTGTGTGTGTGTGTGTGTGTGTGTGTGTGTGTGTGTGTGTGTGTGTGTGTGTGTGTGTGTGTGTGTGTGTGTGTGTGTGTGAGCGAACAACATTCTCTCCACATGTTTGTACCAGTGTGAATCATCAGTGGGAGAAATGACCACAGACTGTGATGATAAAAGGCAGTCTCACCATCCCCAGTCATATGTAGGTTTAATATGTCTAACTCTTACCAAGAAATTATGAATGTGACATGCATATAAATACCAAATTAGCTCTAAAATAAATACACTGACCTCAACTAAATATTCCATTTTGAAAATGTAAAGCAGTCATTTTCCGAAATATCCTTATTTTGCTCTGAAGTTGCTTCAAAGTTGCTCAACAGTTGTATGAAGTGATGCTCTGTGCATCTTCCACAAATATTATTATCAAAATAGATTTTCCTGGAAATATGGTTTGATGATTCATGTATTGTTTCAGATTCTACATGGTTTGCAAAAGTAAACCATGTAAGTTAGGAGAAAAGCTTGTCTAATAATCCAATAAGACACATTGTCCTGGTTTTGGCCATAAAAGGGATACATCCATGATGTCAATCATGTGTTGTAAAATACAGTATGCCATGGAGGAATACTAAAATGGCATGTACTTCTCGTGAAAATGAGGTTTGAGTTCGATATCAGTTGACAAACACCCTTCCTCCACTGCTTCCTTATCACTTTGGCATGTCCAGAAAGGTCTACAGAAATGTTATATTTTTCATGTGACTTTAGCTTGTTTGCTCATTTGATGTCCCTTGCTTTGATTGGCCAATGTGTTATTCTCGCTCTAATTGGCCCTCCTCTCTGTGTCCTCTCTGCTGCCTGCGTCTGATTTGCATCTCTCTGATTGGTCACTGAGTCCGTCTGTCTACCCTCAGGAGTTCCTGACTCACCTAACTACCCTCTCAGTCCTCGTATTGTTGTGTTTGGTACGTAACTGTCTGTATGTATGTTTGTTTGTGTGTTTCACCCTCTTTCTGTAGTATCTCAGTGTGTCAAAATACTTTGCTTCTATGTCCTCACCTCCTCCATGTGTCCCTTTGTTATTTTGTCTTTTTTGCCTCCTATTTTCCTTCTATAATTTCCATTCCCATTCCTCCAATTTCTTGTATTTAACCAGCATTAACCATCAACATAGGTATCAGCCAATACCTGTGTACTAACCACCCTCCGAGGCAAAATGAATGACTGCACAGTATGAATGACAGCATCTTGAATTCCTCTACAAAGACTCCCATTGAAATAGAATCTCAAAAAATCTATAGATTATATTTCTATGCACACTCCCATCCTCTCTGACTCTGTAGACGCCCTCCTCGCTGACCTAGAGAGCACCAGCTCTCCCCTGGCCAGGTGCCCAGTCCTGCTTACCTCTGATCCCCCGGCGACATCTGACCCCGCGCCTGCCAGCCCTCAGGAAAACACCCAGACCAGGCCACCACCTCCAGCTTACACACCCCAGCAGGTAAGAGGTTTGAGATAGGAAACATTTTAAGAGTTTTGAGGTAGACTTAACAACTTGGATCAGATTACCTTTGCCCCAAATATTAACCATTAGGAGGGGTGGAAATATACCTGAGCCTGAATGAGTGGTGAGGGCCAACTTCTGCCTATTCCAGGTGAGGTAAAAGAGAGAAGTCAACATAGAACAGGCTGTTGGAAGTGTCTTATACTGTAGATCATTATAAAATGCTAAAAGAGGATAGGTAGTAAGGAGGGATCAGACTCTGCTTAGAAACTCAACTTGTCAAAGTTAAATGTTTTTATAGAATAGTTATGAAGTACCGTAACTCGTATTGTGTTGATGGGTGAGCGTTGAGTTCAGAGCAAAAGTGAAAAAAGTGACTGTTTGAAAAACAAGTGAATTATGTTTATAATTATGTTTATAATGTGCAAACATTTCTTTTAGACGGTGTCTGCTGCAATGAAGTCCAATGGTTCTCAGAACCCAAACCCAGACAAACAACTGTACAGGTACTATTTTCCTTTATTATTAGTTACTTTACTAAGTAAAACAGAGTGGTCAAAGCTGCAGCGATTAAGCTGGTTCCACCAGGCTATTATTTAACAGCCCTATATGAAATAATGTTTATGGCCCTGGCTTTTTTTGTGAATTCTACATTCTTATGCAGTGGGGGGGATATGGTCGGGGTTCTAAATTCTTTTGTAGAAGGACTAAGGAGCTCAGTTCTGAACAAAAAGGACATTCTACTCCAAAATGAATGAAAATAAGTATGCTGACACCATCTAAAATAGAATTTCCTCCTCCAGAAATTAGCCCAATAACACATTGGTAAAATGATTTGCTAAAATGATTTCAACATATTGGGCCATGTACAATATGCCTATGCATGGTCCATATTATCAGGTATGCTATTAGCAATAAACATGATCACCTTTAGCCCAACTGATGCAGCAAAGTGCAAATAAATAGGCTGATGCATTGGGTTGCCTATCTGCATTTACCCTATTGGGCTAATCATTAGCCAGATCTCAAATGTGATCTTTTAACTAGATATTTTCATTTCAATGAATTTTATGTCCCAAAAACACTTGCATAAAGCTGAATATAATGTAGGCCTACCTGTTAGGGTAACTCGGGGTAACTTTGCCACCCGGGTTCTCACAGAAACCACTTTGTCACAATTTTTACACCAACACTTTCCCTGTTTATCTGTCTCATCACAATTTTTTAAGTCATTCCAAATCAATTATTTTGAGGTAGAGAGGCGTTGTACCCCAAGTCACCCTACAATTGACCAGTGTTATTTTTTGTCTCACTCTCCCCTATACACTCACTGCGAATTGCGGAGCGGTAATGTGCTTGACAACATGCTTCTGCAAAAATCCCGGGTTTAAAATGGTGCAGTTCGCGCATATTTAGGAGTTGAGAAATAAATAAAGTAGGAATGGAAAGCTGGGATTCCCCTCTTTTCAACAAAAGCCATTAAAACTAATGTTTTCGCGATTGCAAGAATTGTTGTGCATTGTCCTGCTTGTCAGAATGCATGTTTCCCTCCCTATGGCACTTATTACATGAATGCGCCACGAGAGGAATATTTATCTAGCATAGAACACAACAACAAGCCTACTAGGTAAATACATAAACTATTCTACTATGGGGTTGTTAGATTTTTCTATTATAATTTCTTGTTTTGTTTGCAGAGGAAAAATACATGTGGAATGTTCTAGCATATTCAAAATGCGCCTCAGCAGAAATATTTGTTCATGTTCCATATTTTTTGTTGTTGCGTGGCGTCAATGATTTTGCCGTGGTGCACCTTGAGTGCAGCGGAAACACTGGATGATTTTACAAGAAAGATTGACAGACAGCAATATTGGTGATACATTTTTGCTCTCTCAGAGTCCAAGTTGTAACAGTCAAGAGAAGAAGTTGTAACAGTCAAGAATTGAGTGAACGATATTAATTTAATTTACTTTACTGTAAAGAAATATCCAACTATCGCTCCCTTACTGTCTTTTAAAAACATCCTTATCTGTTTTACACCACAGATTAAATCTTATTGATTTACTTCTGTAGATTATTGTCAAAAAGGCTGCGGCCAAACTTTTGGTGACGTACTGAGCGTGTGCCACAGCTAAAGCACTGATGGGAGTCTGAACGTTACCAATAAATATGTGTTAAAAAAAAGTGGGAGCTTTCCTTAGCTCAACAGCCCATTATGTTCTAGTTTTTTTATTAGCTTTGGTGCTATTTTCACCAATAGTGTGCAGCTGCAGCCTGCATTTCGGGGCGTTCCTTCGTGTGGGCATTCCTGCAGGAACGCCCTCCGCTCCCCCCCGAGCATCCCATTGGTTCTTTCATTGTCAACAACCTACACAAAATACTGTAATGTCAAAGTGGAAGAAATATTCTAACATTTGTAAAAAAATATATTTAAAAAATATGACAAATAAAACACGAATATAGCTTGATTAGATAAGTATTCAACCTCGTGAGTCAATACACATTAGAATCACCTTTGGCAGCGATTACAGCTGTGAGTCCTTCTGGGTAAGTCTCTAAGAGCTTTCCACACCTAGATTTTGCAACATTTGCCCATTATTCTTTTCAAAATTCTGTTGCTGATCATTTTCAGGTCTTGCCATAGATTTTCAAGTAGTTTTTGTTTATTTTTTGTTTATTTAACCCATATACTTAAACAAAGTATTGACTCAGGGGTGTGAATACTTATGTAAATGAGTTGTTTCTGTATTTAATTTTCAATATTTTGCAAACATTTATCAAAAACATGTTTTCACTTTTGTCATTATGGGGTATGGCAGGGTTCCCCAGCTGGCAGCCCTTGGGTGGTTAATTTGGCCCTCAAAGTTTTCTGACCCCCCCAAAAAAAAAAAAAAATAATAAATATATATATATATATATATATATATATATATATATATATATATATATACAGTACCAGTCAAAAGTTTTAGATACACCTACTCATTCCAGGGTTTTTCTTTATTTTGTACTATTTTGTGAAGACATCAAAACTAAGAAATAACACATATGGAATCATGTAGTAACCCAAAAAAGTGTTAAAACAAATCAAAATATATTTTATATTTAAATTTATATTTAAATTCTTCAAAGTATCTACAGTTTGCCTTAATGACAGCTTTGCACACTCTTGGCATTGTTTCAACCAGCTTCATGAGGTAGTCACCTGGAATGCATTTCAATTAACAGGTGTGCCAATCAGTTGTGTTGTGACAAGGTAGGGTTGTTATACAGAGATAACATGGACTTGGTCTTTTACCAAATAGTGCTATGTCAACAGCTCAAATAAGCAAAGAGAAACCCATCGTTACTTTAAGACATGAAGGTCAGTCAATCCGGAAAATTTCAATAACTTTGAAAGTTTCTTCAAGTGCAGTCGCAAAAGACATCAAGAGCTATGATGAAACTGGCTCTCATGAGGACCACCACAGCAAAGGAAGACCCAGAGGTACCTCTGCTGCAGAGGAAAGGTTAGAGTTACCAGCCTCAGAAATTGTAGCCCAAATAAATGCTTCACAGAGTTCAAGTAACAGACACATCTCAACATCAACTGTTCAGAGAAGGCTGCATGAATCAGGCCTTCATGGTCGAAGAAACCACTACTAAAGGACCCCAATGAGAAGAAGAGACTTGCTTAGGCCAAGAAACACAAGCAATGGACATTAGACCGGTGGAAATCTGTCTTTTGGTCTGACATTTTTTTGAGGTTTTTGGTTCCAACCGCCTTGTCTTTGTGAGATGGGGAGTAGGTGAACGGATGAGCTCCGCATGTGTGTTTCCCACCGGGAAGCATGGAGAAGGAGGAGTTGATGGTGTGGGGATGGTTTGCTGGTGAGACTGTCAGTGAGTTATTTAGAATTCAAGGTACACTTAACCAGCTTGGCTACCACAGCATTCTGCAGCGCTACGCCACCCCATCTGGTTTGCGCTTAGTGGGACTATCATTTGTTTTTCAACAGGACAATGACCCAACACACCTCCAGGCTGTGTAAGGGCTATTTGATCAAGACTGAGAGTGATGGAGTGCTGCATCAGATGACCTGGCCTCCACAATCACCGACCTCAACCCAATTGAGATGGTTTGGGATGAGTTGGACAGCAGAGTGAAGGAAAAGCAGTCCACAAGTGCTCAGCATATGTGGGAACTCCTTCAAAACTGTTGGAAAGCATTCCAGGTGAAGCTTGTTAAGAGAATCCCAAGAGTATTTAAAGCTGTTATCAAGGCAAAGGGTGGCTACTTTGAAGAATATATTGTGATTTGTTTAACACTTTTTTGGTTATTACATGATTCCATATGTGTTGTTTCATAGTTTTGATGTCTTCACTATTATTCTACAATAAATAAATAAAAACCCTTGAATGAGTAGGCGTGTCCAAACCTTTGACTGGTACTGTATATATTTTTTTAATTTTTGTAAAATCTCGTTGTTGGGCATAAAAGAGTGTAAAAACACCAGGAAATCAGGTCCAAGTGATTTTAATTTAAGAGAACTGTTACCAAGTATTCCCAATCATAATATAGAGACACGTGATTGTATTCAAATGTAAGTAAGGTTTGAAATGATTGTTTTAGTCAAACATTATATCTGTTTGGGCTTCTTGCGGTCAATTTGCAGTCTACAAATGATTTCTAATTATGTTCCAGCCCCCGACCATCCACTCAAGAAAAAATCTTCTGGCGGCTGAATCTAGTTGATGATCTCTGGGGTATTGTGTGTTGATGGGTGAGAAAAAAATATAAACTCAAGATTCAACACTCAAATATTTTACTGAGTTACAATTCATATACGCAAATCATTAAATAAATGAGGCCCTAATCTATGGATTCCACATGACTGGGCACTGGTGTAGCCATGGGTGAGCCAGGCCCAGCCAATCAGAATGAGTTTTTCCCCACAAAAGGGCTTCATTACAGACAGAAATACTCCCTCAGTCAATCCCACAGGTGAAGAAGCCGAATGTGGAGGTCCTGGGCTGGCGTGGTTACACATGGCCTGCGGTTGTGAGGCCGGTTGGACGTACAGCCAAATTCTATAAAACAACGTTAGAGCCAGCTTATGGTTGAGAAATGAACATTAAATTCTCTGGCAACAGCTCTGGTAGACATTCCAGGAGTGCACATGACAATTGCACGCTCCCTCAAAACTCAAAACAATTGCACTGTGGCATTGTGTTTTGTTACAAAAAGTGGTATTTTATTGTCCCCAGCATAAAGTGGCCTTTTGTGGCCTTTTATTGTCTTTTATTGTCCCCAGCATAAGGTGCACCTGTGTAATGATCATGCTGTTTCTTGATATGCCACACCTGTCAGTTGGATGGATTATCTTGGCAAAGGAGAAAAGCTCACTAACAGGGATATAAAACATTTGTGCACAGGATTTGAGAGAAATAAGCTTTGTGTTCATAAGAAACATTTCTAGTTATTTGTATTTCAGCTCATGAAACATGGGACCAACACTTCACATGTTTTGTTTATATTTTTGTTCAGTGTTCTTTCTGAAGGCACTGTAGGTGTACTGTAATCAAATGAAACAAATGAAATAATTGAAAGAAACAAGGTTTAAAATAAATCATGTTTTATTAGCAGGCACTAGTTTGGTTCAAGCCTGTCTTGAGCATTTGGGCATAGGTTCTCATCGACATCACAGTAAATGTCCTCATTGTTCATGCATCTTGAGAAAAATCTTTTGGCATGGAGAATCCAAGCCTGACACAGTAGGTCGGGATTGATGTCATTGCTTGCCTCATCCATGGCCTGAAGGAGGTTGGCACACTCATGGGGACCTTCTACCTGTATTGTATTTTACAGTATTGTATTGTACTTATGCATTGTAGTGGTCCTGTGTCGCTCAGTTAGTAGGAGCATGGCACTAGCAACACCAGAGTTGTGGTTTCGATTGCCACTGGGGTCACATACAAAAATGTGTGGATACACTGTTGTCACTGGATAAAAGCGCCTGTTACGTAAATGGCATATAGTATTCTATTTGAGTACTGCGTTGCCCAACGCAATTTTAGTACATCAGTGTGGAACCCCCCCAGTAAAAAGATGCTTGTAACTTCATTTTGGATACATGTTTACTGTAATGGGTTTGCCTTTGTGACATACATCTCTAATCTTGTCAATATCAGATTTTTTTTATAACTTAATGTGAAATAAAGTCATAATAGTCATCATCATAATAGTACATTACCCTGTTTAAACCGTAACTTGTGTTTACTGTAACTTACTGTCAGCCGTTACCTGTAAGTTACTGTAAAAACGTTGCAGTTTGTTACTGTAAATTCCAAAGAAACTTGGTTTAACAGTATATTACTGTAAAAAAGGTGCTTTCTTTACAGTAATGTACAAGAGCTCCACCTTGTTCTTAACTGGTTGAAGGGCCTCCAGACGTAGCTCCACCTCATTGTTTGTTGGTGGAAGGGCCTCTAGCTGGTGGTCCACCTCGTTTTTCGCTGGTGGAAGGGCCTCCAGGCAGAGCTCCACCTCATTCTTCGCTGGTGCAAGGACCTCCAGCCGGAGCTCCACCTCGCTGTTGGTCGGTGGAAGCCTGACCAGATGGACACATTCTTTATTTGCAGGGGGTATTGAGTTGAGTGTGGTGATTGCTTCACTGTCAGTCCAAAATTGCCAAACTGTGTGGTTACATGTAACAAAGCATCATTTTACTATCATCATTGGGCTATTGCCGCTTTCTTCAAATGTTGCTTTTGGTAAGCTTTGGCCTTTTGGTGTATAGTCTGCCCTGTCTGACGCGGTAGGATACATAACCTACGATTGGCAACAGTTGGATAGAAGCATGCGATGAAGCGACCACCACACAATCCTCAACTCAATAGTCCTTGCAAATAAAACATGTCCCTTCAGTTTTTTGGCCTCTGGATATTCTGCTAATATTCTCAAATCTGGATCATTTGGGATCCTGCCAACCCAATCTCTCTTGAAAATGTATTTGCTTCGATAGGCCTTGCATGTTATCCACAAATTATAATAATCCATTTAGGTTCACATGGGTATGATATCAGATTAGATAGACATTGCATGGTTTCCCCCCAACTTGATTGAATTATTTTGATTTATGGTTATTTTGATTTATGGTATTTTGTTGATGTGAAAAACCAGCCAAAGACTGGCTTCCGAATATTGGTTTTGCGGTGTCCCAATGTAAATGCTACACTGTGGAGTTTACACTTTATACATGATAGGGTTATTTTTCAGTAGTTTTACCCTAAGAGGGTTTGCAAACAGGGTCCGGATTATTCGGGTGCCAAGAATGTGCATTCCTGTAACAAACCAGCAGGGCATCAGGTACATTTGTAGATACACTATATTTATGAATGTTGAATTGTCATATTATTGAAAATACACTACTGTTCAGAAGTTTGGGGTAAGTAAGACATTTCCTTGTTTTTGAAAAAAAAAAGCACATTTTTGGTCCATTAAAACAACATCGAATTGATCAGAAATACAGTGTAGAGATTGTTAATGTTGTAAATGACTATTGTAGCTGGAAACAGCAGATTCTTTATGGAATATCTACATTAGCGTACAGAGGCCCATTATCAGCAACCATCACTCTTGTGTTCCAATTGAATGGTGTGTTTGCTAATCCAAGTTTCTCATTTTAAAAGGCTAATTGATCATTAGAAAACCATTTTGCAATTATGTTAGCATAGCTAAAACCTTGTTCTGATTAAAGGAAGCAATACAACTGGCCTTCTTTAGACTAGTTGAGAATCTGGAGCATCAGCATTTGTGGGTTAGATTACAGGCTTAAAATGGCCAGAAACAAAACTTTCTTCTGAAACTCGTCAGTCTATTCTTGTTCTGAGAAATGAAGGCTATTCCATGCGAGAAATTGCCAAGAAACTGAAGATCTCGTACAACGCTGTGTACTACTCCCTTCACAGAACAGCGCAAACTGGCCCTAACCAGAATAGAAAGAGGAGTGTGGGGCCCCGGTGCACAACTGAGCAAGAAGGCAAGTACATTAGAGTGTCTAATTTGAGAAACAGATGCCTCACAAGTCCTCAACTGACAGCTTCATTAAATAGTACCTACAAAACACCAGTCTCAATGTCAACAGTGAAGAGGCGACTCCGGGATTCTGGCCTTCTAGGCAGAGTTGCAAAAAAAAAGCCATATCTCAGACTGGCCAATAAGAAGAAAATATTAAGATGGGCAAAATAACACAGACACTGGACAGAGGAAGATTGGAAAAAGGTGTAATGGACAGACAAATCTAAGTTTGAGGTGTTCGGATTACAAAGAAGAACATTTATGAGACGCAGAAGAAATGAAAAAATGCTGGAGGAGTGCTTGACGCCATCTGTCGTGCTTCTACACCTGCATTGCTTGCTGTTTGGGGTTTAAGGCTGGGTTTCTGTACAGCACTTTGAGATATCAGCTGATGTAAGAAGGGCTATATAAATGAATTTGATTTGATCTGTCAAGCATGGTGGAGGCAATGTGATGGTCTGGGGGTGCATTGGGGGTGGGAAAGTGGGAGATTTGTACAGGGTAAAAGCGATCTTGGAAGGCTATCACTCCATTTTGCAACGCCATGCCATACCCTGTATGCCAATTTCCTCCTATAACAGGACAATGACCCAAAGCACAGCTCCAAACTATGCAAGAACTATTTAGGGAAGAAGCAGTCAGCTGGTATTCTGTCTATAATGGAGTGGCCAGCACAGTCACCGGATCTCAATCCTATTGAGCTGTTGTGTGAGCAGCTTGACCGTATGGTACGTAAGAAGTGCCCATCAAGCCAATCCAATTTGTGGGAGGTACTTCAGGAAGCATGGGGTGAAATCTCTTCAGATTACCTCAACGAATTGACAACTAGAATGCCAAAGGTCTGCAAGGCTGTAATTGCTGCAAATGGAGGATTCTTTGACAAAAGCAAAGTTTGAAGGACACAATTATTAGAAATCATTATGTATAACCTTGTCAACGTCTTGACTATATTTCCTATTCATTTCGCAACTCATTTCATGTATGTTTTAATGCAAAACAAGGACATTTCTCAGTGACCCCAAACTTTTGAATGGTAGTGTATGAATGTTGGTTCAGTCCCCCCCCCATTAATTTGTTTGAGTTATACCATTCTTTCCCCATCTCCCGCTCTCTCCTTTTCACTCTCTCTTTCTCTCACCCTCCCTCACCCTATCTCCCCTCCAGCACAGTGAATAAGCCTCGCTCCCCCCGCACGGCCGACCCTCCTCCCCCGGCCTTCTCCTCCTCCTCTGTGTTAGGAGGGGGTCTCAGCGAACTGGACCATCTTCTGCAGGAGCTCAACGCCACCCAGTTCAACATCACAGGTCAGTATAGGCTTGCCCTCACAAGCCTCCACTGGACAGTGTTTGCTAAATGTTTGATGATGTAAACAAGGTCATCTTCACACCGTGTATGTGTGTTGTGTGCGAGCAGCATTTTCTCAACATGTGGTATTCATGCTTTGTGTGCTCATCTTTGTCTGTTGGTAGATGAGATTCTGGCCCAGTTTCCCACCACTAAAAAGGATGAGAGGGACAAGATAAAAGAGTTCCAGGGGTCCAAGGACAAGGTCACAACACCCTACCCCAGGTACCCATATACACCCTCCATACACCCTAAAGCAGGGATCGTCAACTAGATTCAGCCGCGGGACAATTTTTTTCTTGATCAGATGGTCGGGGGGCCGGAACATAATTTGTAGACTGCAAATTGACCGCAAGATTCTCAAACAGATATAATATTTCACTAAAATGATCATTTCGGACTTTGCTGACATTTGTATATGATCATCTATTATGCATTCAATACTTGGGAACAGATTTTCATAATTAAAATTACTGGTAGCTGATTTTCTGGTGTTTTTAGAGTATTTTATGAGATAAAAAAATATATACAGTACCAGTCAAAAGTTTGGACAC
Source organism: Oncorhynchus tshawytscha (assembly GCF_018296145.1). Taxonomy (NCBI): domain Eukaryota; kingdom Metazoa; phylum Chordata; class Actinopteri; order Salmoniformes; family Salmonidae; genus Oncorhynchus; species Oncorhynchus tshawytscha. The sequence continues at coordinate 3,109,493 of NC_056452.1, forward strand.
ACCTACTCATTCTAGGGTATTTCTTTATTTTTATTATTTTCTACAATGTAGAATAATAGTGAAGACATCAAAACTATGAAATAACACACATGGAATCATGTAGTAACCAAAAAAGTGTTAAACAAATCAAAATATATTTTATATTTGAGATTCTTCAAAGTAGCCACCCTTTGTTTTGATGACAGCTTTGCACACTCTTGGCATTCTCTCAACCAGCTTCATGAGGTAGTCACCTGGAATGCATTTCAATTAACATGTGTGCCTTGTTAAAAGTTCATTTGTGGAATTTCTTTCCTTATTAATGCATTTGAGCTGATCAGTTGTGTTGTGACAAGGTAGGGGTGGTATACAGAAGATAACCCTATTTTGTTAAATACCAAGTCCATATTATGGCAAGAACAGCTCAAATAAGAAAAGAGAAATGTCAGTCCATTATTACTTTAAGACATGAAGGTCGGTTTCTTCAAGTGCAGTCCCAAAAACCATCAGGTGCTTTGATGAAACTGGCTCTTAACATCAACTGTTCAGAGGAGACTGAATCAGGCCTTCATGGTCGAATTGCTGCAAAGAAACCACTACTAAAGGACACCAATAAGAAAAAGAGCATTGCTTGGGCCAATTTGATGTCTTCACTATTATACAACAATGTAGAAAATAGTAAAAATAAAGAAATACCCTTGAATAAGTAGGTTTGTCCAAACTTTTGACTGGTACTGTATACAGTGCCCTGCAGAAGTATTCATCCCCCTCTGTGTTTTTTCTATTTTGTTGCATTACAACCTGTAATTTAAATAGATTTTTATTTGGATTTCATGTAATGGACATACACAAAATAGGTGAAATGAAAATAGTCCAAGTCAAATGAAAAAAATAACTTTTTTCAAAACTTTCAGAGTGCAAGGAGGGCATTAATCAGAGGCAAGAGGGCATTAATCAGAGAGGCAACAAAGAGACCAAAGATAAACTTGAAGGAGCTTGAAAGCTCCACAGCAGAGATTGGAGTATCTGTCCATAGGACCACTTTAAGCCATACACTCCACAGAGCTGGGCTTTATGGAAGAGTGGCCAGGAAAAAGCCATTGCATAAAGAAAAAAAATATAAAGTACGTTTGGTGTTCGCCAAAAGGCATGTGGGAGTCTCCACAAACATATGAAAGAAGGTACTCTGGTTAGATTAGACAAAAATGTAGCTTTTTGGCCATTAAGGAAAACGCTGTCTGGCGCAAACCCAACACCTCTCATCACCCCGAGAACGTCATCCCCACAGTGAAGCGTGTTTTGTGGCAGCATCATGCTGTGGGGATGTTTTTCATCGGCAGGGACTGGGAAACTGGTCAGAATTGAAGGAGTGGTGGATGGTGTTAAATACAGAGAAATTCTTGGGGGAAACCTGTCTCAGTCTTCCAGAGATTTGAGACTGGGACAGAGGTTCACCTTCCAGCAGGACAATGACCCTAAGCATACTGTTAAAGCAACACTTGAGTGGTTTAAGAGGAAACATTTAAATGTTTTGGAATGACCTAGCCAAAGCCCAGACCTCAATCCAATTGAGAATCTGTGGTATGACTTAAAGATTGCTGTACACCAGCGGAACCCATCCGACTGGAGCAGTTTTGCCTTGAAAAATGGGCAAAATCCCAGTGGCTAGATGTGCCAAGCTTATAGAGATGTACCACAAGAGACTTGCAGCTGTAATTGCTGCAAAAGGTGGCTCTACAAAGTATTGACTTTGGAGGGGTGAATAGTTATGCACGCTCAAGTTTTCTGTTTTTTTTGTCTTATTTTTTGTTTGTCTCACAAGAAAAAATATTTTGCATCTTCAAAGTGTTTTGTTGTGTACATCCAATGATTACAAACCCCCCCCAAAATTAATTCCAGGTTGTAAGGCAACAAAATAAGAAAAATGCCAAGGGGGTGAATACTTTCGCACGCCACTGTATTTATATAAAAGTGTTCATAAAACTTGGGGAACCAAGTAAAATCTCCCTTGGGCCGCCAGTTGGTGAACCCTGACCCGAAAGGCGTAAATACTGGCTTGCGTCCCAAATGGCACACTATTCCCTTCATAGTACATTGCTTTTGACCAGGGACCCTAGGGCTCTTGTAAAAAGTAGTGCACTATATAGGGAACAGCATGCCATTTGGAATGCATTCTATTTTGTTCCAGGATACTGTCTTTTTAGTGCTCCTACTATAGTTGAAGTGTGTATAGTGCTATGTGTTCAGTTAAACAACCAATCAGCAGTTGAAGCAATAACAACGTTTTGGTAAAAAGCTGAAGGATGGGCCTGGAGAAATGTAATCACTCTCAAATTCTTAGACCAAGCTATGGATGCAATCACTGACCATCCAAGATATAAAAATGATAGTTTTAAGCATGTTTTGAAGCTCTATAGTATTTGTTTACATTTACAATGTTTTCAAACATTGGAGTAACACAAGCTTATATTTTGGGTACTTATGGGGTACAACAGTTGAAATAAGCTCATGAGGCATTTATAAATTAGATTCTCTTCAAGAATCAATGGGTATATATAATTAATGTATAAGTCCAAATATGGATGTAGCAACTGCAGATTGCCCCTTTAACTCCTTCCAAAGTTGTGTTCATTAAGGGAGTGCTTTTGCAAATGTTTTGCTATGAAAAATGTATGTTTATTATTTTCTTAAGTCAAGGTAGTCTCTCCCTGTTTCAGTCCATTTTCTTCCGTTTGACTAATGAACACGACCCTGTACTCTAGTTGTGTTCATCCGTTATAATTTTTTATGTCTGAAATGTTGTCTCTCCAACTGGAAAAGCTGTGTTTTAAATGATAAAATAAATGTATTAATTCATTCAGTTCGGTGAAGCCGTCAGCCACCTCAGCTACACTTGAGCTGGACAAACTCATGGCCTCTCTGTCTGACTTCAGAGTCCAGAGCACAGTAAGAGCCCCACTACCAACCTGTATACTTCACATTAAACACTACAGCCTGTACGCTACTGCACAGTTTAGTTCACTACGGGCAACATTTTTGTGACGCAAAAGAGAATAGATTTGTGCAAAAATACTTTAAACCTCATTATAATCTGGCAGTGTAATTGAACTTTAAACTTTCCTTCAACAAAGTGTGTGATCAGGTGACATCTCTTTATGCATTGGGGGAAAGGGAGGTACCTAGTCAGTTGTACAACTGAATGCTTTCAACTGAAATGTGTCTTCTGCATTTAACCCAACCCCTCTTAATTGACAGCCACATCTTCAGCGCCCGGGGGACAGTGGGTTAACTGCCTTGCTCAGGGGCAGAACGACAGATTTTTACCTTGTTAGCTCGGGGATTCGATCCAGCAACCTTTCGGGTACTGTCCCAACACTAACCACTAGGCTACCGCTCAGTTTGCCGAATACACATTGTTGTAAAAAATGAAATCCCGCTGCCAGATTATAATGTTTACTGTATTTTTTTTCATAGATCTATGCTCTTTTGCACCACGAAAATATTGCAGATCATCTTATAATACTGTGTATACAGTACAATGTTCTTGATGCATTGCATTTATATATAGTCTTCTTTCTCTCTCTGCTTGTCTATCGTTATCCACTCATGCTCTACGCATTAAGAACGCTACAGAGTTCAAAACTGCGGAGCCGCAGAGCCATGCAGTCTATTGTGACGTACGTCGCCCGCGACTTGATAACAGCCAGTTAAATGAGGTTCGTAAATGGGCCGCGCGGACTGTCGCGTCTCTGCGGCTGTGCACTCTGAATTGAGCTTTACTCTCTGTTTACAAGTATATGCTTGTCTGTCTCTGTCCTTCCCTGTCTGCTTGCCAGTGTCAACGGTTGTGTTCCAGGTCGTCTCTATTGCAGTCGATGAGTCGGAATGACTATCATATTAATTTAGTTCCCTGAGATGTTACTGGTCTCAGGGCAGTATTCACAAAGCTTCCCAGAGTGTTGATCTAGGATCAGGTCCCCCCTCTTATTCATTTCTATTTAAAAGGCAAAACCGATCAGAGATCAGTGCTCATACTCTGAGATGATATGTGAATATGGGTTCAGATCTCACAATGCCTGATGACTTCACCGGGTATTGTGAGATCTAATAATCAGTGCAGTGCGACTGCAACATAGACAACTCGGAAAGCCCGTTCAGTTCAACTAATTCAAAAGCATGACAAGAATCACCATGCACTCTCTGGTCCTAATGCATCCTAATCACATTGACATTTGTGTCACAGGTGATCATTGGTATGTTATCTAACTCTCCTTCTCTCTTATTAGCCAGCTCCAGCTGTCACACCAGTGATCACAGTACCACAGCATCCGATCCCGCCCCCACAAGCCTCTTCCGGCGGCTCATTGGACAGCATGCTGGGGCTCCTCCAATCGGATTTAACCAGGCAGGGAGTCCCCACATCCTCCAAGGGTAGCTGCTCGGCCTGTCAGAAACCGGTTGTAGGACAGGTGATCGATCGCTCAACACCGTCCCATTGTGGAGATTCTTCCTGTACCTTGTAGAACATAACAATTTTTGCTAAGAAAGTTCTTAACTTTGTTCTGTTTCACATGAAATGCATCACATTTGTGCTTGATCTATGGGCAAGCCAGTACCGTTTTCACACTTGTGCCAACCCAAACCTCACTGTGCTGGCTCGAATGTTTTCTTTTAACACTGTCCTGTGTAGCATGGTTCCAGTAACTATGGTGGATGCGTAACCAGGCCAGCTCAGTACAGTTTGGCTTGGCTCGATTTGGTTCAGTAGTGCGAATAGCCATTAAATGACTGACCATTCACCTTTGACCCTCTAGGTGGTGACTGCTCTGGGGCGGGTATGGCACCCGGAACACTTTGTGTGCTCGGAGTGTGAGACAGAACTGGGCAGCCGGAACTTCTTTGAAAAGGATGGTCAGCCGTACTGCGAGTCGGACTACTTTACCCTCTACTCTCCCCACTGCGCACATTGCAACAAGCCCATACTCAATGTAAAACCTCCACCTGACACTGTGTGTGTGCAGGAGTGTGTGTGTGCGTGTGCGTGCATGTGTGTGCGTATACTGTCTACTTCACCACAAATGTCTATGTACTTAGATAAAATGGTGTCAAAATTAATACATTGTGTTTACCTACTGTATTTAACTAATTTCCTCCATTACACTCCTTCACACTGTTTCATTAACATGTCCAGTGATATTAGCCTTAGTTATACAGCCCTTACAAAGTGCGTATGTCACCTGAAGCCATAAAAAACTGCTCTTCTGTGTTGCCTGTGTAGAAAATGGTCACCGCCCTGGACAAGAATTGGCACCCGGAGTGTTTCTGTTGCGTCAAGTGCAGCCGGGCATTCGGAGAGGAAGGTAATAAACCCACGCTTCCTGCCAAGGGCCACACTGGGATGTAGACAATAATGAACTATAGGTTGTTTTGTTCCATGGTCCTCAGCAATACAACACCAGAAAACACACTTACTTTGTTGTTCCACAAATAGAGTGCCTTTTGCAGCCCTTTGATATTCAGAAAAAAAATTGTGCACCAATATTGAATTTTAAAAGCCTGTTATATTAAATGAAGTGTCTTTTAATAATATAAATATATTTTCCCGTTTTTCTTGACTTAAGGAAGATTTTAACCCACTTAACCCCTACATTTCCCCAAGTATTCACCATCTTCTTTTGTTCTCATCTTCTTTTTGCCCTAGTTCTTTTGTCGCTTTGACAAAGTAATTTTTTAAGATGATTATTTATTTTATATGATAAGTGATTCATTTACATTTGTCCCTCATTTTAAGGTCAATCCTGTTTTGTGAACTGAACTCTCGTTTTAATATAGGGAAACCATTCCTTAAAAAAAAATATTCAAAAGAAACATTGAACAGGTAAGAGTCAAATCATAGTGTAAAAAGCAGGTGAGCTGGTTCTACTCGTTTTGGACATTTGCTGGTGTTTTGTGGTAGAAAGTGTTGAGCATAACATGTCAACGCTATTACCCATAGATAGATGGGATAGAAATGTTTGAACAACTTTTGTCTTTTTGTTAAGCTTGCTTTCTATCACTACAATGGAAATGAGAAAGCATGTGCATGCTCCCATACGGAAAACTATCACTCAAGTCCACCAAAATGGAATATAACATTACGGATAAAGTTTGGAATGACACAATTTCATGTGTACAACATCTAAAGACCTGCATCACTATACTGAGAGCGTTGCCATTTCTAAAATGATGTATTTGGGTGATTTTAGAGCATTTGTTCATGTTTTTTATGAAGTTTACCATTTTTACAACAAAATGTTAAAATTACGTGAAATAAAAAAACTATTACATAAATTTCACTACGCAAAGGCCCTCTTCATGGAATTACCCTACTACTGAGGCTTACACACGTATTACTTCATTACTTCCAATTTGGCATGTATTTTGGCATATATTTCAATGAGTGAATGTAAATGTACAACCATGTATTTGGAATACATTTTCTATATGTTTCTTGATTTGTTTTACATAATACTTAACCGCCTGTGTCTCCTTCCCTCTCTGTAGGTTTCCATGACCGCGAGGGTCAGCAGTACTGCCAGCAGTGCTTCTTGTCCCTCTTCGCCTCCCGTTGTCAAGGATGCACCCAGCCAATCCTGGAGAACTACATCTCTGCCCTCAACTCCCTGTGGCACCCACAGTGCTTTGTGTGCAGGGTAAGTGTGTGTGTGTGTCGGGGTGGGGTCTGTGTCTTTATGTCAATAAGGACAAAGATTGGCCAAACATGGACACTTGTTACGAATGTGAATTGAACACCACACAAACCACGCACCACACATTTTTTGTATCACATGTTCATCTCCAACTCAACTCCCTTTGCCTTTTGTCGTGTCTGCAGGAGTGCTACTGCCCCTTTGTCAACGGCAGCTTCTTCGAGCATGAGGGCCAGCCGCTGTGCGAGGCCCACTACCACCAGTCGCGCGGCAGCATGTGCCAGGCGTGCCAACAGCCCATCCTGGGCCGCTGCGTCACCGCCATGGGTGCCAAATTCCACCCGCACCACCTGGTGTGCCACTTCTGCCTCAAGCCCCTCAGCAAGGGCTGTTTCAAAGAGCAGGAGAACAAGCCCTACTGCCATCCCTGCTTCATCAAACTCTTCGGCTGAGCACCGAGAAGGACGCTGCCCATCCTATGTTTTCTTGTTCCATAACTCCCATACCAGGTGTATGTCGTGTTCATTAGGGCACATAACAATTTAAAATGTTTTGCAACAGAAAACGTAAATGAGCATTTCTTATTGGACAAGTCCAGGTCCGTCCCTGTTTCAATGCGTTTGGTGCCTAATGAATACGACCCAGCTCTTTTCTAGTTGCGAAGTTGAACAAATATCTGTCAGCCATTTTGTTTTGTCGCAGAGAATGAGAGAGAGATCAGAGCTGGACTCTTTCTGGGTTATAAGACAACATTGGTGACTAGAAAGAGAAAGGGATAGAGAGAAAAGTCTAAGACAATCCAATTCTCTATTAGACTGGTACCATGCAGGCAAAACTGGTTGAAATTATGTCATAATGAACATTTCAACTAGTTTTGTCCGCAGGGTACACAGAGGCCAACAAAAATATTTGAGTGAGAAGGGAGCATAGATCTCCAAGACACATAGATGACCAATGCAGAAGCCATAGCTAAACTTTTGAGGAAGTTTTCCAAAGAGAAAATAATAGAAAGTTGTTATCACACGGTGTATGTAAATCCATGACCTATCAAATGGAATATTGACCACTGAATTATTTGAAATTGACATTTTTGATGGTATCGAATGGAACCTTTTTATGAACATTTTGATGAAGGATCTTTAATAAAAACCCATTTAATATATTTGCTTTACATTGCAAAGTATAATTATCACTGCTATTGCATTTCTATACTGATATATTGTCTATTTTAAATTTGAGGCTACCATGTATCGCAATTGTAGTGCCAAAGATTTTACAATGTTTTTTTCCACCATTGTGCTATGCAATTATGTGTAAAGAATACCAAAGAGTAAAATAAACACAATTTTGTTCTGCCCTGACTTTGGTGTTGAGGGAATTTATTCTGTTTCAAGAAATAAACAGCCATTCTAATTTGCACGTAGAAACAAGCAATGGACGTGATTGTCATTTTGTTCTGACTGTTGTTAACATCCTTATTACCAGTACTATTTTAGACTGTACCATTAATTATGGATCTTGCGTGCAAACAGGCATTTTCTAATTCACAGAGGGAATGCGCATGTATAGTTGTTTTCCAGAGGCCCCGCCCCCGACAGGTGTGGTCATTTAAAACGCTAATGACCATACAAAGATGTCTAAAAAGATAAAGGTAGCAGAAAGGTAAACCGACGAATAGAAGTGTAATATTTTCAGAAACTATTCAAATGAGTGACTCAGAACAACCAGTAAGTTGACCGTTGTTGCGCTTCTTCGTGTGCCAAGCTGAGATACACATGTGTTGTTTAAAGTACATTCGGCTAAACCTCTCATCATTCTCAAAACAACCAGCCTACATACATACACGTGCTGCATCACATCACATGCGTCGAATACACGCGACTGTTCATACGTCAAAGTTATAGTAGCCATCGAGTCTAGTTCATTCTAAATTGTATGTCAAGTTAGTCAATGGCGGTACTATCGACAGCAGATGTCACCCTTGTATTTTCCTCCCTCTGTACTTTCTTTCAGGAGACTGAAACCGCAGTCTCTCAACCTCAGTGGCCAGAGAACGGAGGCCAATGGAGCGATGAAGAAGGGGGGGCAGGCATGGACGAGTGTGGATTGGCAGAGATGGCAGAGGAGGATGAGGAAATAGATATCTACAACAATGAGACGTTTGGAATGGGTATGTTTTAAAAAAAATTGTTTTTATATATATGTTTTATACTGTTTAATGATGCACCCATGCATCAATATAAGTAACATTAAAAAAAATCTGCATCAAAGCTGCGGTGGCTGTGTTTGTCAGACCATGAGACATCTTGAAAATCGGTCTTTTCACGAAAACGTCTGTAGCATCCAAAGGGGAGACTCTCACGAACACTGCTCTATGACCCCCACAAGTGTCATGGGACTCCTCTGAAAGTAACCCATACAAATGAATGGAAGTATGGAGCTAGTTTTTTGCAGACAAATGGGTTAAGTATGTGGCCAAATAAACTTATATTTCCTGAGATTTCTTATGTCTCCTAGATATAGGTTAGACTCTTCAAAACCTTATCCCCCCCCCGGTGACCGCAAGTGCCCAGAATAAAACTAAATGGGTTCAGTTACGACATAAATTATTCTATTTAAATGTTTTACAATGGGCCTCTAGATATGGATACAGAAGTCGTGGACACGGAAGGGGATCCCACTAACCCTCTGTTCCAATTTGGAGAGAAGCCACCTGCCCTACCTGCCTTGCCATCCCTCTCCCCTAGCTCCCCCCCCTTCTCTCCCAGGGCCCGGCCACAACTCCGGGTCCAGGGCCCTCCGGGCCGACGAGGAAGGGGACAGAGGGGAGGTCAGGCCATGGCGCAGATGTTTGAAGACCCAGCTGTGGTGAGGACTGTGGAGGGGCGACCAAGTTTGCAGGTGATTACTATTGCGAGGTCCATTGTATCCAGTAGGAAGAAAATGTTTTGAAACTGGATGTAGTACCTGAACTTGTCCAATAAAACATGTTTTCTTTTGCAAAACATGTCCTCATTCAACCATATTATTCTACGGTCTCTAGTTTGCACATTACCATTTGTTATTTCCTCAGAGCTTAGACAGCGCTATAGTGGACGTTGGGAGCGTCTCCTACTGGGATGATCTAGATCCAGATGCTGTGAGTCATTTGTCACAACCCCGTTCTGATGACAAAATATATTTACTGTCATTTGACCTACTCTGCTCTTTTCTCACAGTGGATGTTATCATCTTATGAGAGAACCAGACACGCCTCTGGATCAGTATTGCAGGTAGTGGGCGTTACATGTGGAAGACTACCAACACAGGATAATACCACTTTTTCAAAGAAATCTGATAATGAAAATGAAGGGGATTATGCCACGTTTAGTAGCATTAGACCCTAATGGTTAGTTTAGTACATTTGGGTGTTCTCTTTCGACAGGACCCGGCCATTGTGTGTGTGATGGACAGTCATGCCCCTGGCAGAGGACCGAACTACCTGGACTCTCACTACCCGTTCTCCAACTCAAGTGGGAGGAGAGGGGGCCTTAGAGGGTCATACTCAAATAGACCATTTGGGCAAAGATGCCCATCTCAGGTAATTGACTGGTAGAGTAGTTGTCTGAAGACTAGGGCACAAGGGAGAGATGGCCAAAGATGGTCTATCGCTGGGTAGTTGACCTGAATCTTTGGTAAATATTTGTTGAAAGACTATGGAACACACTGCCCAGTCTACGGCCGATGGCAAATATACATGTATTTGTTTACATGTTTTTGTTTAACTTCCCTTGCAGATTAATACCATGTTGCCCAGCTCTCCCATCGTCTCCCGGCGACCTTTCACCACACAACAGCCATATAACCAGGTTCCTGCCTTCCCATCAATAGTTCCCCTATTGTGTACATTTAGAAATGATCTGCTCACAATTTGTTAATGTATCTGCATACCAGAAGCATGTAGGGAGATGTTATTCTCTAGTTATGTTGGTGTGAGTTGTAATGGAGATGTTCTGTTCACTCAGGTGGGGGGCTTGCCCTCGCCACGTCCCTGCCCCTCCACCCCTCAACCTTTAACTCCGAAAATGATGCAGCTTCGCTTTGGTGCAAACTCCCCAAGACCCTCTCCCTTCTACAGCCCCTCGTCAAATCGTGTGCAGCGATTCAGGTCTGTGTCGTAATTAGATTTTGTTCCGTACCTTTCTGAGTGAAGAACCTACAAGGACAAGAGTTGGGGACACCTGCTCTCATTCTTTTGTCTCTGACCACAATCTGATGAGCGACTGTATCTCACTATTCTATCAAATGGCTTATAATTGTACTGCGTTTTCTTAGAGATGAATAGGGTTTGACCTATAATCACATATGTATCTCCCCAACAGGTTCCCTGGTCCAGTGACACAGCTTCACCCCCAACACAGACGACTGTTGAGTCAAAGGCAACAGAGATCCCAAAGGTTTGGCACGTGATTCTACTTATTTTAAATGGACTGTTTGTTTGTTTATTTGATATTATTACCCTATGTCTAAAATGTGGTTGCTTGACCAGTCCTAGAGTGAGTTATGTCCAGAGATCAAAGAAACTCTTATCATATTCAGCATGGTTGCGCTTAATATTTCTGCAAATGTGTTGCTGCTTGGATGCATTAGTTTAAAAACTAACCTATTGCCCAGACCCTATTCCTGGAATAAAGCGCTTTTCTCTATTGTACTAACTTTTTAGGACATGATATGCTTGAGTGAGCCCTATTCGGACGGTATTCATTTTACTGGGGAGGTCGGGTAATTATGTGTAGGAGCATGAAACACAACATTTGAATTTCAACCCTGTGCATATCTGCCATGTCAGTCATTTTTACATGGCGGAATAGAAGCAAGTCCAGCCAGAATAACCTACTGTTTTTTTGGTGACCTCAAGTCCTCTAATAATACTAGGCCTGTGTGCATCAACATACCTCTGTTTTCCGAGACATTTGAGTTTGACAGGTGCTGCTAGCAGTTTTTTTGTTGTAATTTTTTACCTTAACTAGGCAAGTCAGTTAAGAACAAATTCTTATTTTCAATGACGGCCTAGGAACAGGGGCAGAACGACAGCTCGGGGGTTTGAACTTGCAACCTTCCGGTTACTAGTCCAACGCACTAACCACTAGGCTACCCTGCCACCCCAGTTTGAGCAAGAAAATAAGAACTGATTTGATGAATTGATTCTTAAAACAAAGTGCTGCACATATATTTCATATGAATGGCATGTATTATCAACTTGTACAGTGAATACTTTGATTATACATTTTGTGCTAATGTATTGAAGTTCAACATTGCCAATTTGTCATTTTAATAAGGCTAAATGTGCAATAAAGTATTGTACCCATGCCTATTTAATGAAACCCTGACTGTTGATGTAGACAAAGCAGGGCATCCCTGACTCTCCACTGAGAAACATTTTGGAAATTTCTCTTTCTCATCCTTAAATGCATCTCATGTGCTTCTGAACAGTGAATTTGCACATCAGCAGGATGGAGGGACTACTACCATGGATCGCTAAAATGGCCCTAATGATTATGATCACAAAATGTAAATATTATGGACACCTTTACATTTGACAGCCAAGCACAAGTTATCGGTGTAGCCCATTATCGTCTAAACCCAGCTAGAATAAGAACCTCCAGGCTTCTGTCTTGAGTCGAAATTAAAAATTACAAGGGGAAGTTTGGAAAAACAAGTCCTGTGTGAATCGTCCTCTGGAATAACACGCATGCTGGGGTAACAATTACGTAACCACTTGTCTAGTAATACTAGTCCTGTCCAAATGGGGCTTTAGTCTGTCAGCGTTGCGGTCAATTCGGAACTTAATTAAATCCCATGCATGAATTGAAATTCAAATTGGACACACCCCACAGGAAGCGGAATTTAATTAGAATTATGTAGACTGTAATTAAACTGAGACATGATTCATGAAAGTCTCATTCCTTTGACAATTATTTTACCAAAAGCATCTGTCCCTTATTAATGCAAAAAAATACAGATAGCGCTTCAAATATATTAGCTTGATTGCAACTCGATGTCAGTGTTTGTATTTTTGTCATTAGATTTGATACGTTCTGGGACTTGTTCTTTCCTTCGTATTTAACATGTAAGTGAGTCATTATAGAGGTCTTAGAATATTTCCAGACTACTGTAATGATTTAACTTGTTTATGGAGAATGTCTATAAATAAAATGACATAGTATTGGTCACCAAATGTCAAAATACAAATGTTTTTAGTGATGTATTGACTAAATTAGCCTGTTTGAATTTCATTGAATTAAATTCTACCTCTTAATTCCAATTCTCCTTCCTGTGGGGTGTGGTAAATTCAAGAATTGAATCAAAATTAGAGCAATTTGCGACTTTAATTCATAATTGGCCTAAACCCTGCTCGGTCTCCCATAAACCTGCCCCAAAGGAATTTGAAGGTGCTTTGCTTTGATAATTGAAGCTTACAATGACTTGTTGATCGCCCTCTAGAAAACCAGACAGCTGGGACCCCTACTGTAACCTCATGTCGGCTAAAGAGAAAGAGTGGATCATTAGACTACAGATGATTCAGCTCCAGAGCGAGAATCCCCACCTGGACGACTACTACTACCAGGTACTGTAGGTTGGCTGGCACTTCTCACTCCTCTCATTCTTTGTTGTCTTTAACCTTCAATCCTCCGAAATAGGATTTTAGTTCCACATTCTCCTCCAATAACTTGGTACCCAATTCTCTACTAAAACCCCCACAGCTATCTTTCTGCATGTTTTTCTTTTATACCATAACCACAGATTATTTTTGGAATGATTTCCAGATGCATGATGGCTCTCCTCTCACATTGTCATGTAGGAGTACTATCGGCGAATGGAGGCCAAGCTGGCAGAGGAGGAGTTGGGCATGCGTGGCAAGAGGGAGCCACCCAAACTCACCACGCCCTATGTCACCAAGATGGACTCTTACACCCCAGGTTTCTCCATATACCCCACATGCACTTGTCCTTATCTGTGCATGGTGCTGAAGTGTACTTTGGAAGTGGGCATTGTTTGTATATGGCTGAATGTTTGTTTTTTTCAACCGGAGTGATGCTGTTGCTCTTTCAGTGGTGCACATCGAGGGTTCCCTAGGCCAGGTCGCCGTGTCGACGTGTTTCTCTCCTCGACGAGCGATTAATGCAGTTGCAGCCCACTGTCCACATGAGGTGAGGACATGCTTTGGGCACTTTTTGAAACCCTTTTTGAAGAAAGTACAACAGTTAAACTGCAAGTGTGCGTTCTCTGAATGGTCTCTTCCCGCAGGAACTAAAAGACATCAGGCAACAGCGATTGGATGTCCTAAAGAAAATAGAAAAGGTAAAGTACAGCAAATGGCATCTTCAAGGAGTGTTCCACTTTATTTTCATCCCAAAAATGTATGTATACACAACCTTTCAAAAGTTTGCGGTCACTTAGAAATGTCCTTGTTTTTGAAAGAAAATCATTTTTTCCCCCCATCCATTTTAAAATAACCTGAAATACAGTGTAGACATTAATGTTGTAACTGACTATTGTAGCTGGAAAAGGCAGTTTTTTTTTTAAACGGAATATCTACATAGGCGTACTGAGGCCCATTTTCAGCAACCATCATGCCTGTGTTCCAATGGTACGTTGTGTTAGCTAATCCAAGTTTATCATTTTTAAAAGGCTACTTGGTCATTAGAAAACCCTTTTGCAATTATGTTTGCACAGCTGAAAACTGTTCTGGTTAAAGGAGCAATAAAACTGGCCTCCTTCAGACTAGTTGAGTATCTGGAGCATCAGCGTTTGTGGGTTCGATTACAGGCTCAAACTGACCAGAAACTAAACTTTCTTCTGAAACTCGTCAGTCTATTCTTGTTCTGAGAATTGAAGGCTATTCCATGTGAGAAATTGCCAAGAAACTGAACATCTTGTACAATGCTGTGTACTATTCCCTTCACAGAACTGCGCAAACTGGCTCTAACCAGAATAGAAAGAGTGGGAGGCCCCAGTGCACAACTGAGCAAGAGGACAAGTACATTAACATGTGTAGTTTGAGAAACAAATGCCTCAAGTCCTCAACTGGCAGCTTCATTAAATAGTACCCGTAAAACACCAGTCTCAAAGTCACTGTGAAGAGGCGACTCCGGGATGCTGACCTCAATCCTATAGAAAATGTGTGGGCAGAACTGAAAAGGTGTGTGAGAGCAAGGAGGCCTACAAACCTGACTCGGTTACACCAGCTGTCAGGAGGAATGGGCCAAAATTCACCCAACTTATTGTGGGAAGCTTGTGGAAGTCTACCTGAAACATTTGACCCAATTTAAAGGCAATACACTCAATTAGTATTTGGTAGTATGTGAGCTTCTGACCCACCAAAGCTGAAATAAATAATTCTCTACTATTATTCTGACATTTCACATTCTTAGACTTTAGTGGTGATCCTAACTGCCCCAAGACGGAATTTTTAAGATTAAATGTCAGGAATTGTGAAACTGCGTTTAAATTAATTTGGCTAATGTGTATGTAAACTTCCGACTTCAACTGTATATATTTATACCCATATGGTCATAGGAAAATAGACTTAATACACCCTATCCTTCTTCCTGTTGGTCCAAATCACAAATATGGCTAAGAACTATGAACTTCATCCATAATTATCAATATTACAAATGACCTACATTATCCAAATGGCTTTCCAGTGAGGGTGATCAAACCACACTAGAATGTCAGGTCAGAGGTCATACAAACCCTTCAAAGAAGTGTTTCTTACTATGATTAGACAAATTAATGTTAAACAGTCAAACATTTAATACATTTTCGTATCCTACATGTCTTAACAAAATAATTTACACGTGTTTAACTCGGAACAAAACAACTTGAAGATTTGATGTCTGCACCTTTTTTAAGATGACTTTGCATGAGGACAAATGGAAAAATCACTAAACTCAAATGAAATACAACACTCACAATAAATCAAACAGTATTTTAAAACGCCAACAAATAGTCATAACAAGTGTGTGTGGGTATTTGCAAACCTTATGGTAAAAACCAAAATGGCCAGGCTTTATTTAATTTGATAGTTTACTGCCTCAATCTCACCCGCTGCTCTCCAAGACCAGTCTTGGGAAACATTCCAAAGAGATAATGAAACTTATTCTGGAAAAGAAAGTGTACATTTTGTTAGCATTCACTATGCTACATCTTAATCAGCAATCCATGATAATGGATTACTCCATTCATTAAATGTTTTAATCCACCCCTTTATTTAGCATGTACTATCCTTAGGCATTGGAAACTATCTTGTCATCGAATTTAACGATTTACTGGTCTCTCTTCCCCATGATTCTCCATAACCACCGCACCTCAATGTTCATGAACGAATAAATGTTAAATTAATTTTAGTTTTGGTAACCAATGCTAATTCCTCGTGACCCCTCACTTTCGTCCATTTATATAAATCGATTTCACAATACAATGATGTAAAATATCTCACGAGATTAAACCCCCCCCAAGGTTTTCTGAGTTTGCGAGGAGTGTTTGGCCAAATAATTCTAATTTGTTGCCTCTAATTTGATTCTCTAAGCCAAAATACTTTTTCCTGTGGCAAATTTTGCCAATTTCTCATAAGGAATCTGATATTTGATCCTTAGCATCGATTAAAAAGTTGTGTAAAACGTGGTCTCCTACTTCTCCATTCACATGAAGACCGTTCTCTATGAACCACTACGGATCTAACCAAGGCCATAGACTGCTATGTCAAAGTTCCAGAGACCGTTCCACAGGTGCATGTTCATTAATTGTTTATGGTTCATTGAACAAGCATAGGAAACAGTGTTTAAACCCTTTACAATGAATATCTTTGAAGTTATTTGGATTTTTACGAATTACCTGAAATTGTTTTTTTGCTGAGTTTACATACACACTACATATATACATTTTTAAAAGTCACTTGAACCCAGTCTGACACGATTCATATGGTAGACAAGCCTATACACAATTTATATACACACCATTAACCACAGAAGCAATTTTTTAAATTTCTTAAAGCCTGGAATACTTTTTTATCTAAATATTGCGTAAATGGAAATGCACAATGGACAAAAACAATTTCAATTTCTCCTCTTCACTCAGCCACATAATGCCAAGGTATATCTGGTGTGCTTTCTAGAGCAAGGGTATATCGTGGTGGAAAGAGCAATGGAGGATAAATTAGTTTCATTCTTCCAAGTCATAATTACATAGGCTTTCCTCTTCCGTTTCACCACAACACCGACCTGTTTCAATACGCAATATCCCTGGTCTTACCTGTGCACATGGTGATCTTTTTAGGTAGGTTATACATAATATATATATCTCACACGAATTCACCCTTAATCAAACAAAAGGTTCTAAATTTATTTGTGCTGTATCTCCGAGGCCCACTTTCAGTCCGCACAGAGTGAAGAACCCTCTATTCTTGTTGCATGAAACATCGATTTTGATGCAATTACAGTATTATGACAGTGCAATTTACATAAACGTTTTTTTAAAAAGTGAACACATGTAATTTCAATATGCCACTGTCTCCTGCAGTTGTTCATGGTGCTGCTGGAGGTAGAAGAGGGGCAGAGGATGAAGGCACAGGTGCTGGGGGAGGGTGAGGAGAAGGGGCTGATGGAGAAAACTGAGATAAAAGTGGAGTACATCTACTCCCAGCTACAGCATCCTGACCTGTGAGTCCTGCTCTCTGCCGGTTGTATCAAGTCACCTTGAGCTAAAGTTCCTGCAAAGTATTCATACCTCTTGACATATTCCACATTTTGTTACACCCTGAATTATGGATTAAATATAATTCTCATTCATCTATACAGAATACCCCATAATGACAGGGGAAAAACATGTTTTCAACATTTAATTTTCAATAAATCTGCTCTCTCATTTACATAAGTATTTACACCCCTGGGACTAGTACAGATTTGAGTCGTCTTGGGTATGTTTCTTTCAGCTTTGTTTCACCTGGATTTGGGTATTTTATCATTCTTCTTTGAACAGCAATCAAGTCTTAACACAGATTTTCAATGGGATTCAAGTCGGGTCTTTGGCTGGGCCACTTAAGGACTATCATGTTCTTGTTCTAAAGCCATTCCAGTGTTGATTCGGCTTTATTCTTGGTCATTGCTGTTCGACTGTAAATCTTTACCCTAGTCTGTCATTTGCACTCTGATGCAGGTTTTCATCAAGGATTTGGTTCCATTCATTGGTCCTTCTCTTTACCAGGCTCTCAGTCCCTGCTGCTCAAAAGCATTCCCATAGCATGATGCTGCAGTCACCATGCTTCACGGTAGGGATGGTGTTAGATGGGAGATGAGCTGTGCCTGTTTTTTTTCCAGACATGGCGCTTTGCATTCAGGCCAAAGTTCATTTTGTCTCATCAGACCACAGTCGTTTGCCTTATGATCTGTCTTTCATGCGCCTTTTGTGAACTCCAGGCATATTGTCATGTGCCTTTTTTTTCTCAGAAGTGGCTTCAGTCTGGCCACTCTCCCATAAAGCCCAGATTGAAGTGCTGTGGAGACTGCTGCCCTTCTGGCAGGTTTTACGATATCAGCCAAGGAACTCTGTTCTGTCAGTGTCCTTGGTCACCTCCTTGACAAAGGTCCTTCTTGCCTGGTTGCTTAGTTTGGTCGGACAGCCAGCTCTAGGCAGTCTGCGTAGTTCCACATATTTTCTTTCAATTTTCCTTTGCTGGAGACCACTGTGCTTTTGGAAACTTTCAACACTCAAGAAATTGTTTTGTACCCTTCCCCAGATACACACTATGGGTCAGAAGTTTTAGAACACCTACTCTAGGGTATTTATTTTTAATATTTTCTACATTGTAGAATAATAGTGACAAACTATGAAATAACACATGTAATCATGTGTTTAAACAAATCAAAATATATTTGAGATTCTTCAAATAGCCACCCTTTGCCTTGATAGCTTTGCACACTCTTGGCATTCTCTCAACCAGCTTAACCAAGAATACTTTTCCAACAGTCATGAAGGAGTTCCCACATGTGCTGTGCACTTGTTGGCTGCTTTTCCTTCACTCTGCAGTCCGACTCATCCCAAACCATCTCAATTTGGTTGAGGCCGGGTGATTGTGGAGGCCAGATCATCTGATGCAGCACTCCACTTCTTGATCAAATACTCCTTACACAGCCTGGATGTGTGTTTTGGGTCTTTGTCTTGTAGAAAAACAAATGAGTCCCACCAAACCCAAACCAGATGGAATGGCGTTTTGCTGCAGAATGCTGTGATAGCCATGCTGGTTAAGTGTGCCTTGAAATCCAAATACATCAGTGTCACCAGCAAAGCACCCCCACACCATAACGCCTCCATGATTTACGGTGGGAAATACACATGCAGAGATCATCTGTTCACCCCCACCGCGCCTCACAAAGACACAGCAGGTGGAACCAAAAATCTAATTTGGACTCTAGAACAAAGGACAAATTCCCACCGGTCTAATGTCCATTGCTGGTGTTTCTTGGCTCAAGCAAGTCTTCTTATTGGTGTCGTTTTAGTAGTAGTTTCTTTGCGGCAATTTGACTATGAAGGCCTGATTTCACGCAGTCTCTGAACGGTTGATATTGAGATGTCTGTTACTTGAACTCTGAAGCATTTATTTGGAATGCAAATTCTGAGGAGCGGTAACTGTCTTCCATTTCTGTGGTGGTCCTCATGCATGACAGCCAGTTTCATCATAGAGTTTGTTTTTTGCGACTGCACTTAACTTCAAGAACTTAGTTTATTTTTCTGGATTGACTGACCTTCATGCATTAAAGTAATGGACTGTTTTTCTTTGCTTATTTGAGCTGTTCTTCCCATAATAGTATACCACTCCTATCTTATCACTACACAACTGATTGGTTCAAATGCTTTAAGGTAAGAAATTAACTTTTTAACAAGGCACACCTGTCAATTGAAATGCATTCCAGGTGACCTCATGAAGCTGGTTGAGAGAATGCCAAATGTGCAAAGCTGCCATCAAGGTAAAGGGTGGTTATTTTGAAAAATCTCAAATATAAAATATATTTTGATTTTGTTTAAAGCTTTTTTTTTGGTTACTACATGATTCCATGTGTTATTTTGTAGTTTTCATGTCTATTTTACAATGTAGAAAAGAGTAAAAATAACCATTTGAATGAGTAGGTGTTCAAAAGCTTTAGAACGGTAGTATATGCCTCATCATAATTCTCGGAGATCTACAGATATAGTTATGGTAATGTTTCTGACATGCACTGTCAACTGTAACCTTATACACTGATTGTATAAAACATTTAGAACACCTGCTCTCTTTATGACCTAGACTGACCAGGTGAAAGCTACAGTATGATCCCTTATTGATGTCACTTGTTAAATCCACTTCAATCAGTGGAGATGAAGGGGAGAGGAGACAAGTTGAAGGATATTTTAAGCCTTGACTTGGCTTGTGGATGTGTGCCATTCAGAGGGTGAATGGGCAAGACAAAAGATTAAGGTGCCTTTGAACGGGTTATGGTAGCAAGTGCCAGGCGCACCGGTTTGAGTCAAGAACTGCAACGCTGGTGGGTTTGTCACGCTCAACAGTTTCAACAGAGTAGTTCACCACCCAAAGGACATCCAGCCAACTTGAGTCAACATGAGCCAGCATCCTTGTAGACTCCATGCCCTGATGAATTTAGGCTGTTGTGATGGCAGGGAGTCCAACTGTGGCCAATTGTTTGGACTTGATTTAGAAACGCCTGTCTACACACAGTGTACAAAACATTAAGAACACCTTACTAATATTGTTGCGCCCCACCTCCCCCTTCTGAAAACTTTGCCATTATGAGTTTTTTCTTTCCACACCCATCTGTTTAATCTGTTTTTGAATTCATGCTGGAACACAACTAAATGTGGAATAAGTCCAGGGGTATGAACACTTTCTGAAGGCACTGGTCTACTTTAAACACCAAATTTAACAAGTAATCCCCGCATCCATTTAGAAATTCTTAACTTTCAGATTTTCTCACAAATTATTGTTATACAGTGATTCAGTATTTGACAAATATTTCACCCTAGAGAGGCAGAGGAAGAATTTCTGCCATGTCTCCTGGTGTCCAAAGGAAAGCAGCTACTGGCTCGACTCCTCCCCTTCCTTTCCCATGACGCTGCATTGAAAGTCTTAAGCATGGTGACATCTCACCTGCCTGTACTCATGAGCAGAGACTCAGATGAGGTCAGTTAAAAAATGTAAAAGTAATGTTCCGGTGTATGACTTAGTGCTGTGGAACGTTTAAATATATATTATGTAGAACAAACATGCCTCTGACTTGTAGAGTAAGGAATCAAGTCAGTTATTTTAGTTTTGCCTAATGAACATGTCACTGTTTGTGTATGAAATGCTGCTTGCTTGACTGAAGAATAATCCATACTCTCTCTTCCACACAACCGGGGGGGTTCCACACATCCCTGCAGTCTCTTCCGGTTTTGTACCCGTCTCTTCGAATTGTGATCGGAGGCATGACCTTCAGTCAGCTTATTGGGGTCCTTAAAGACTTTACGGCATCACTTCCCGACTCCAGCGATGGCAGCGTGTGCCTCTCACTTGTCTGCCAAAGCAAGGTTTGTTACGCTTTTCACTTTCTCACATACAAAGAATGGTATGCTAGGCTACAATATTTGACTATTGTGTGTTACGCTGGCCCGTTGTCTTGTTCGTCATTCTCCCGTTTTACCTTTCAGTTTGGGCTCTCCTTACTCTACGCTCTGCTGTCCCAAGGAGAGAGGCTACTGTCCTCTGATGTTCCTCTGGAGCCCAGCATTGGTGACTTTGAAACCTGGTACAACTGCCTTCATTCCTAGCAATATCTTTGTCCACATGCAACACTGTCCCTAAGTTGTAAATAGACATACTCCTAGGCTACAGTTAAGCGTGTCTGTACATGGTCCTTGCCCCTTGTTGTTCATATTGACCATTTTTGTCATCTTTATCTCCAGGACAGACACAGTCTTCCTGGTGGCATCGCAGCTATCCCAGAGTGCTCTGGTGGAGCCCCTTCTCCTACCCTCGAACCTTCTCACACTCTTCTGCCGCTACCTGGACAAGCGTACCATCCACCAGCTGAAGAGCAATATGGAGTGAGTGTCAGAATTGATAGCACATTCTACTTTTTTTTTTTTATTTAAGAGATGTTCTATGCATGCATTGAAAAAAACAATAGTTAATCGTAACCAATCCCAAGGTGTATTCATTCAAAAACATTGTCTCTCATCTAGATCTGCGACTGGATACCTGGCTCTTCCGTCGTAGTAGGCAAGGACATCTGAAGCAGCGACTGTGTTTTGGCTAATGTACAGAATGTAATGAGCACCAAAATGAAAACGAGTGTGCGTGCATACCCTGAGGTATTCCCTCGGCCTAGACGTACCACAGTATGGCTGCGTTTACACAGACAGCCCAATTCTTTTTTTTCAATAATTGGTCTTTTGAGTAATCAGATCAGAGCTGAAAAATATTTGATGTGAAAAGATCTGTGATTTGTCAAAAGACCAATTAGTGGAAAAATATCAGATTTGGCCTACCTGAGTAAACGCAGCCTATGCTACCCATGCCTTGTCTCTTTGTATGCAAAATGTGTTGTCTTAGAACACATGAATGCCATTCTTCTTATTCCTATTTTTTTCTTCCCTTTTTCCCTCACTTTTTTTGCACCATTCCGTTGTCTCGATCTGTTTCCTTTATCTGCTCCTTTTTATTTCCTACTTTCCTCCTCTTAGTCTCCAGTCCAGCAACTCAGATTTGCTCTCTAGTCACAAATTCTCTTAATTTTTAACCTCTATAATCCAGTCCATAGTTTTAACTGCTACAGTACCATAGTACCACAATGTGGTGTAATGGACATAAGTTAGTCCTATGATGTAACACAGCCAGTAGATGGGGCTGAGCAATTCATACGTCAGCTCTCACTCTCCAGCTAACATTCAAGTCAAAATGAAAATATCAATCGATGTGTAATATCATTTCGGGAAGAGTAAGCTGTCATTTATAATTTTCATGATTTAAACGGTCTTCTCCAAAGAAATTGGTGTCTGAATCATGGAGGATTGTGCAGTTGCACTTTGTTAGTACGCGTGTAGGTTACATTTTGTCATGGAAAAATGTGTTTTCGTAAAATCAAATTGACTTAAAAAAATATTTGGAAGTTTGGTTTCTAAAAGATAAATGTATATGGTTTTCCAAAATGTACCCTCTATGCATGTGCCATATGCTTTCTTCAATATTTATTTGAGTATTTAAGTTGTAACTTGATCAAATTGAATCAGTTTAGTTGGAAACAGAATAATCACTCTTGTATAGCACTTGCAACATAAGAAATAAAATTCTTTAAAAATAATTTGTATTTGTCTTTAGTTTGAACTGTGTACACACCCCAAAACCTGCTCTGCAAGAGTAGACTTAGGTTGATGACCCATGTGTTGTCTGTTAGATATGGATTTCTTTGTGTAGGCTACTGGACAATTTTCTGTGAATATATTTTCAACATTGTTTGTGTGTGTATACTCCTTCCAATGAGTGGCTTTGGTTATTTCAGCCACACCTATTGCTGACAGGTGTAAAATTGAGCACACAGCCATGCAATCTCCATAGACAGACACTGGCAGTAGAATGGCTGTACTGAAGAGCTCTCTTTCCACGTGGCACTGTCAGAAGATGCCAACTTTCCAACAAGTCTGTGTCAAATTTCTGCCCTGCTAGAGCTGCCTCTGTCAACTAAGTGCTGTTAGTGTGAAGGGAAACCTCTAGGAGCAACAACTGCTCAGCCGTGAAGGGGTAGGCCACACAAGCTCACAGAGCGGGACCACAGAATGCTGTTGAGTGTAAAAATAAATAAATCTGTCCTCAGTTGCAACACTCACGACAGTTCCAAACAGCATCTGGAAGCAACATTGGCTCAAACTGTTCGTCGGGAGCTTCATGAAATGAGTTTCCGTAGGCAAGCGGTTTAAGAGCACCATGTGTAATACCAAGCGTCAGCTGGAGTGGTGTAAAGATCGCCGTCATTAGTCTTTGGAGCAGTGGAACTGCGTTCTCTAGGGTGATGAATCACGCTTCACTGTTTGGCAGATGCCAGGAGAACACTACCTGCAGAGTTTGGTGAAGGAATAATTGTCTGGAGCTGTTATCATGGTTCTGGCTAGTCCCCTTAGATCCAGTGAAGGGAAATATTAATGCTACAGCATAAAATGACACTAGACTATGTTCCAACTTTGCGGCAACAGTTTGGGGAAGGCCTGCCCTTGTTTCAGTGTGACAATGCCCCCATGCACAAAGCGAGGTCCATACAGAAATGGTTTGTCGAGATGTGTGGAAGAACTTGACTGGCCTGCACAGAGCCCTGACTTTAATTCCACTGAACACCAAATCAAACTGCCAGGTCCTCTGGTTGCTTTTGACAAGCACAACCTTTTACTGTTTTTTTCACGCCCCTCAGGTGACCATCATGGACACATACTCTTAGGTACTTTCACTGACGCCATATTGGTGTTGAACCAGTGCAATGAGGAGTTGACCAGTATCACAAAGCTACTTTCAGAATGTCTGCCGATGGATGTTGAAGGACACATTAGCAAGTTATGACAATATTCAAGACTGGATAAACAGTGAAAGTGAAGGCTTTACATGAGGACATTTCAATCTGTTAAGCCCTTCAAAGTATTTATTTGAGAAATAACCCATTGCATACTACCATTCTGTGTAGTTCCTGGTAAATTCCTTGAGATTTTTTAATAAACTCAGCAAAAAAGAAGCGTCCCTTTTTTAGGACACCAGTCTTTCAAAGAAATTTTGTAAAAATCCAAATAACTTAACAGATCTTCATTGTATAGGGTTTATACACCGTTTCCCATGAACCATAAACAATTAATGAACATGCAACTGTGGAATGGTCGTTAATGTCCTACCGTCTGCAAGCTGTTAGTGTCTTAAGGTCACAGTATTGAAAACTTAGGACACTAAAGAGGCCTTTCTACTGATTCTGGAAAAACACCAACAGAAAGATGCCCAGGGTCCCTGCTCATCTGCATGAACGTGCCTTAGGTATGCTGCAAGGAGGCATGAGGACTGCAGATGTGGCCAGGGCAATAAATTGCAATGTCCGTACTTTGAGACACCTAAGACAGGGAGACAGGACGGACAGCTGATCGTCCTAGCAGTGCAGACCACGTGTAACAACACCTGCACAGGATCGGTACATCCCAACATCTCACCTGTGGGACAGGTACAGGATGGCAACAACTGCTTGAGTTACAACAGGAATACACAATCCCTCCATCAGTGCTCAGACTGTCCGCAATAGGCTGAGAGAGGCTGGACTTGAAGGCCTGTAAGGCAGGTCCTCACCAGACATCACCGGCAACAACGTCGCCTATTGGCACAAACCCACCGTCGCTGGACCAGACAGGACTGGCAAAAAGTGCTCTTCACTGACGAGTCGCAGTTTTGTCTCACCAGGGCTGATGGTTGGATATGTGTTTATCATCAAAGGAATGAGCCTTAAACTGAGGCCTGTACTCTGGAGTACTTATTTTCCACCATAATTTGCAAATAAATTCATTAAAAATCCTACAATGTGATTTTCTGGATTTTTTTTCTCATTTTGTCTGTCATAGTTGAAGTGTACCTATAATGAAAATTACAGGCCTCTCATCTTTTTAAGTGGGAGAATTTGCACAATTGGTGGCTGACTAACTACTTTTTTTGCCCCACTGTATATATACAGTTGAAGTCGGAAGTTACATACACTTTGGTTGGAGTCATTAAAACTCTTTTTTCAACCACTCCACAAATTTCTTGTTAACAAACTATAGTTTTGGCAAGTCAGTTCGGATATCTACTTTGTGCATGACACAAGTAATTTTTCCAACAATTGTTTACAGACAGATTATTTCACTTTATTCACTGTATCACAATTCCAGTGGGTCAGAAGTTTACATACACTAAATTGACTGTGCCTTTAAACAGCTTGGAAAATCCCAGAAAATTATGTTAATCCTTTAGAAGCTTCTGATAGGCTAATTTACATCATTTGAGTTAATTGGAGGTGTACCTGTGGATGTATTTCAAGGCCTACCTTCAAACTCAATGCCTCTTTGTTTGACATCATGGGAAAATCAAAAGAAATCAGCTGAAATCAACTTATTACACAAGTCTGGTTCATTCTTGGGAGCAATTTACAAACGCCTGACGGTAACACATTCATCTGTACAAACAATAGTAAGCAAGTATAAACACCATGGGACCACGCAGTCGTCATACCGCTCAGGAAGGAGATGTGTTCTGTCTCCTCGAAATGAATGTACTTTGGTGCGAAAAGTGCAAATCAATCCCAGAACAACAGCAAACGACCTTGTGAAGATGCTGGAGGAAATGGGTACAAAAGTATCTGTATCCACAGTAAAACAAGTCCTGTATCGACATAACCTGAAAGGCTGCTCAGCAAGGAAGAAGCCACTGCTCCAAACCCGCCATAAAAAAGCCAGACTACGGTATGCAACTGCACATGGGGACAAAGATTGTACTTTTTGCAGAAATGTCCTCTGGTCTGATGAAACAAAAATAGAACTGTTTGGCCATAATGACCATCGTTATGTTTGGAGGAAAAAGGGGGAGGCTTGCAAGCCGAAGAACACCATCCCAACCCTGAATCACGGGGGTGGCAGCATCATGCTGTATGGGGTGCTTTGCTGCAGGAGGGACTGGTGCACTTTACAAAATAGATGGCATGAGGATGGAAAAGTAGGTGAATATATTGAACATCAACAACATCTCAAGACATCAGTCAGGAAGTTAAAACGGTCATAAATGGGTCTTCCAAATGGACAATGGCCCCAAGCATACTTCCAAAGTTGTGGCAAAATGGCTTAAGGACAACAAAGTCAAGGTATTTGAGTGGCCATCACAAAACCCTGACCTCAATCCTATAGGAAATTTGTGGGCAGAACTGAAAAGGCGTGTGCGAGCAAGGAGGCCTACAAACCTGACTCAGTTACACCAGCTCTGTCAGGAGGAATGGGCTACAATTCACCCAAGTTATTGTGGGAAGCTTGTGGAAGGCTACCTGAAACATTTGACCCAAGTTAAACAATTGAAAGGCAATGCTACCAAATACTAATTGAGTGCATGTAAACTTCTGAAAACTTTACATTTTTACTAGGATTAAATGTCAGGAATTATGAGAAACTGATTTTAAATGTATTTGACTAAGGTGTTTCACAATTCCTGACATTTAATCCCAGTAAAAATTCCCTGTTTTTAGGTCCGTTAGGATCACCACTTTATTTTAAGATTGAGAAATGTCAGAATAATAGTTGAGAGAATGATTTATTTCAGCTTTTATTTCTTTCATGACATTCCTAGTTGGACAGACGTTTACATACACTCAATGAGTATTTGGTAGCATTGCCTTTAAATTGTTTAACTTGGGTCAAACCCACAGTTTGAGCTTCCCTGAGGCGGTTTATGACAGTTTGTGCAGAAATTCTTCAGTTGTGCAAACCAACAGTTTCATCAACATTTTAGTGGTCTTTTATTGTCCCCAGCACAAGATCCACCTGTTTAATGATCATGCTGTTTAATCAGCTTCTTGATATGCCACACCTGTCAGGTGGATGGAATATCTTGCCAAAGGAGGAATGCTCACTAACAGAAATGTAAACACATTTGTGCCATTAGCTTTTTGTGGGTATGGAACATTTCTGGGATTTCAGATCATGAAAATGGGACCAACACTATAAAAGTTGCATTTATATTTTTGTTCAGTGTGTGTGTACATATATATACACAGTGCAAATGAGAGTTTTGTACATCAGACCATTTGGACCGCTGCCTCCATGAAACTACTGGTTAGGGCTTGACTGCCCTAACCCTAATTGTTTGTTTTTGAGGGGAAGCGAGAGAGGAGTTAAAGGCTATGTATGGCTCTAGATGAAACATCCCCTCTATGCTGATGTACGAACTATAATATTCAGTTTGTTTTGGCATGATGCGCTAGTCCTCTATCACCACTGTAACACATTGACGTGGTTAGGTCATGTGTAACACGCTGTCAGTCATGAACCTTTTTTCCCATCTTTACAACGACAGCTCAACTTGCACCCCTCTTTAACTTGGTCCGTAAACAGTTTTTATGTAAACCATTAGTGACTGAATAATCTTATGCTTGGAGTGAATCTCATCGACTTAATGCTGTCTTTTGCCCCACAAGTCCTCAGTCACTCTTTCTCTTGCTTTTAGCAGAGAGGGTTACTGGGGGGGGGGGAATCTAACCAAAGTGATAAGCCTGCACTGTGCAGAAACGCCACTGTGTGAAATTCCTACTGGGGGAACCGGTGATTGGCAGGACATGATGTTGCCCTAGGATGGGATATGAAAGGGCCAGGGTAATCCATAGGAAAGATGTGTAGACTGAAGTAGGTACATGGCAGCTTTTTACTGGCCACATGGTTGAGCCATGTCTAATCAGTGAAGTAGCCTACTGTGTTACCACACTCCTAGCTTTTCTTGTAAGAAATACCCGTTGAGATTGCTCAGGACATAAGAATGTACATAATGTCTCTCCCATTTTGGTGTGTGTGTGTGTTACATCTACAGACAGTCTAGATCAATTCCAAAGTTGGCAGACAGAGACAATATTGTCCCATTGTCTGGAAATGAGTTGGAATGTGGGACTGGGGGACAAACTGTGTGGGTATCCGTGTGGAATGTTTAAATTGAACAGATGGGAGAAACTGGAATGGTGGGGGATAAGCAGGTACAGCAGAGAGGCAATGAACATTTCAAGATATCACATTTTTGATATTCTCTTAATCCCTGCTCTGCCATGATTGAAAGGTATTGTGTGTTTGCTGTTGTCCAGATTTCTCTTGTAGATGCACAAAGTCTCCTCTGACAGTTATCATGGGAACAAATTGTGTTAATACCAACTGTTTGACAGATGTATAGCGTGAGGGTTGAGGTGCTAGTGTTTGACACGTTCACAAACACAAGTTGCTCTGGGTTAGAGAATTTTCCATTTACATTTTTGTCATTTAGCATTTGACACTTATCTAAAGTTACTCAGTGACTTCGTCATAAGGTAGCTAGATGAGACAACCACATTTAGCATCTGCTAAATGGTTCAAATGTCATATGTACAGTATGTTTGGCCTTCATGGGATTACGGTCACTGGTCTTTGATGTAAGAATTTCCCTATCAATCTATCATATTTATTGACCAGAGCTATTAATCATGGCTGCTCTGACCCCTGGATCTCTGTGTTTAGCTAGCTATCTCATCATCTCACACCACCCTATCTGGACGATCCTATAGGATTGTTTGTTCATGGAGGCCCTCTGGTCCCAAATATGACCCTTCACTGAAGAGGGCGTCCTGGGTGAGTGACAATGGCTGGCGGTTTTGTGGCCATCCAGACAAATAGTTGTGCCTATATCACCAACTTTAAATGACTTTAAACGCGTTAAGAAGGAAATAAATTCCACAAGTTAACTTTCAATAAGGCACACCTGTTCATTGAAATGCATTCCAGGTGACTACCTCATGAAGCTGGTTGAGAGAATGCCAAGAGTGTGCAAAGCTGTCATCAAGGCAAAAGGTGGCTACTTTTAAGAATCTCAAATATAAAATATATTTTGATTTGTTTAACACTTTTCTGCTTACTACATGATTCCATGTGTTATTTCATAGTTTCGATGTCTTCACTATTATTCTACAGTGCAAAAAAACGTTGCATGAGTAGGTGTGTCCAAACATTTGACTGGTACAGTATATATATATATATATATATATATATATATATATATATATATATAATATTATCCTAAATAACAACGTTGAAACAATATTCTAACATCGGCTGATAAACTGTTAAGTACATACCTTCCCAAAGAGCCATGGACCTCCGGCCGAGGGGCAAGAAGGATGACCAAAACTTTGTTGAATCCCAAGATAATGATAACACCACAGCTAGCAAGATTAGCATTAGCCCTGATAACTCAGATAACAGTTCCATACTGTTCCTCTTAGCAGCCCCTTTCGAGTCTTCCGGCATGGATACCACGAAAAAGGGGTAAAAAAAATAAAAAATAAAAAAACAATCTGTCAGTTAAACATGTAAACTAGAAACATTTTTTTTTTTGCATGGGCCTGCGTCTCCATCCACTGCATCGATCTACGTCAGCCTCCCTACATCTGCGGTGGAAAGGTGGCCGAGCTACAGCAGTGTTTGTCAGGCCATGACACATTCCGAAAATCGGTCATCTCACGAAAATGTCTGTACAGTTTGGCCTAAAAACTAATACCACGCTATGGAATGATGAGATTCTTGCGAACATGATGGTGTTCTCCGATTTGCTCTATGACCTTTACAAGCCCCATGGACTCGTCTGAAGTCGGTAACGCAGATGTGCCAACTTCTGTCTGTAGCTCCCAAACCGTTTGAGCTATAAACTAATATGACCTCATTGTGGAAAGGGGAGACTCTCACGAACACGATAGTATTCTCCATTGCTCTAGGACCCCCACAAGTGTTACGGGACTTGGCTGAAGGTAACCCATAAAAATGAATGGACATATGGAGGTAGTTTTGTGCTAACAAAAATACGGGGTTAAATGTGTTAAAATATTTATAATCCTGAGCTTTCTTGTACAGCATCTCCTAAATATAGGACAGACACTTCAAAACATTATTCCTTATAATTAACTGTTTGACCTTTTTTTTGTTGCCATTTATGAATGTGTTGTTTCTATGGACTAAGTATTAAAGGCCAAATTCAATATTTTATCCCCTATTTAAAAAAAAATATGTATACCTCAATAAAAAAGCTAAATGACCCATGGTATGACCATCTTAAACCCCCCCCGAGGTTCACTTTTAAGGGAAATACCATGGAAGCCATACTGACTTTGTTTCCAAATGCTCGCCAAATCTCCTACGGCGCTTTCAAAGCCATTCCTGCAGGCTTGTTTGCAATTAATTGTAAAGGATCACAGGCTACTTCAACTGATTCTGCAATGCCATTTAGCGTCAGTCTCAAAGAGCTGGCAGACTGGACTGGCCCAGAACCAAAGGGTTCCGGGATCAGAGCTTGGTCGGCAGCAACACCACCAGTGCCATACAAGCCCTACACCTGGCTATATATACAGAGCGAAGAGACCGGAGTGGATAGTTGGAGAATCCCTTTCCAAACTATGGTAACATTGTGTTCTCTGGACCAATTTTTTTGTACGGTACACAGAGCGGTACATTAACATCCTGTCACCCACAGCCTAAACCCACCACACACTGTAGTTCAGTGCAGAGAGGGTATGTCAGGGAGAAGGAATTTGGCTATGATTATTTGTCTTTACTGTGCCTGAAAAGTTTCCATACTGACAACACGTGTCTGTCTGTGTCTGAGGTCTGCATAAATGTTCATGATATGTTTATGTATATGCATACCTTATTGGAGATGTATATATGCAACCTGTATTCAGTGGTAGACGTAACATAGTAACGGTAAATCCGGGACACTCCAATTAGTATGACATGCTACGTTTCGTATGGTGTGTTCATTTATTTTGTATGATATGTTGCGAATTGCAATTGTCAAAAGGAGATAATTCAGGGAGGATTTCACGCCGTCAATGGAAGAATGAAGTTCAGACAATTTCTTGTCAATTTTCAGTGAAAGAACTTTTTACATCTTGAATTTCTAGTAGGAGAGTAACAAGCATGCCGGAAGACTCGAAAGGGGCTGCTAAGAGGAACAGTTTGGAACTGTTATCTGAGTTATCAGGGCTAATGCTAATCTTGCTAGCTGTGGTGTTATCATTGTCTTGGGATTCAACAAAGTTTTGGTCATCCATCTTGCCTCTCGGCCGGAGGTCCATGGCTCTTTGGGAAGGTATGTACTTTTAACAGTTTATCAGCCGATGTTAGAATATTGTTTCAACGTTGTTATTTAGGATAATATATATATATATACTGTACCAGTCAAATGTTTGGACACACCTACTCATGCAACGTTTTTTTGCACTGTAGAATAATAGTGAAGTGTAACGGCGTTCTTCTATCTCCTCCTCTGATGAAGAGGTAGAATAAGGATCGGACCAAAATGCAGCGTGATGATGATTCATAATATAATTTTAAGGAAGGAAAAAACAATACAAGCGGAAACTACAAAATAATGAAAAGTGAAAACCGAAACAGCCCTATCTGGTGCAAACACATAGACAGGAACAATCACCCACAAAATACACAGTAAAACCCAGGCTACCTAAATATGGTTCCCAATCAGAGACAACGAGAATCACCTGACTCTGATTGAGAACCGCCTCAGGCAGCCAAGCCTATGCTAGACACACCCCTAATTCGCCACAATCCCAATGCCTACAATAAACCCATGTCACACCCTGGCCTAAACAAATAATTAAAGAAAACACAAAATACTAAGACCAAGGCGTGACATGAAGACATCGAAACTATGAAATAACACTTGGAATCATGTAGTAAGCAGAAAAGTGTTAAACAAATCAAATTATATTTTATATTTGAGATTCTTAAAAGTAGCCACCTTTTGCCTTGATGACAGCTTTGCACACTCTTGGCATTCTCTCAACCAGCTTCATGAGGTAGTCACCTGGAATGCATTTCAATGAACAGGTGTGCCTTATTGAAAGTTAACTTGTAGAATTTCTTTCCTTCTTAACGCGTTTGAGCCAATCAGTTGTGTTGTGATAAGGTAGGGGTGGTATACAGAAGAGAGCCTTATTTGGTAAAATACCAAGTCCATATTATGGCAAGAACAGCTCAAATAAGCAAAGAGAAACGACAGTCCATTATTACTTTAAGACATGAAGGTCAGTCAATCCAGAAAATGTCAATAACTTTGAAAGTTTCTTCAAGTGCAGTCGCAAAAACCATCAAGAGCTATGATGAAACTGGCTCTCTTGAGGACCAACACAGGAAAGGAAGACCCAGACCAGAGTTACCTCTGCTGCAGAGGATAAGTTCATTAGAGTTACCTGCACCTCAGATTGCAGCCCAAATACTTCACAGAGTTCAAGTAACAGACACATCTCAACATCAACTGTTCAGAGGGTTTTGCTTGAATCAGGTCTTCATGGTCGAATTGCTGCAAAGAAACCACTACTAAAGGACACCAATAATAAGACTTGCTTGGGCCAAGAAACACAAGCAATGGACATTAGACCAGTGGAAATCTGTCCTTTGGTCTGATGAGTCCAAATTTGAGAGTTTTGGTTCCAACCGCCGTGTCTGTGAGACGCAGAGTACGTGAACTGATGATCTCAGCATGTGTGGTTCCCACCGTGAAGCATGAAGGAGGAGGTGTGATGGTGTGTGGGTGCTTTGCTGGTGACACTGTCGTGATTTATTTAGAATTCAAGGCACACTTTTAAACAGCATGGCTACCACAGCCTTCTGCAGCGATACGCCATCCCATCTGGTTTGCTCTTAGTGGGACTATCACACCTCCAGGCTGTGTAAGGGCTATTTGACCAAGAAGGAGAGTGGTGGAGTGCTGCATCACATGACCTGGCCTCCACAATCACCCGACCTCAACCCGATTCCAAATCAAAATTTTATTTGCGCCGAATACAACAGGTGTAGACATGACAGTGAAATCTTTACTTACAAGGCCTTAATCAACAATTCAGTCAAGAAAAATACCTCAAAAGAAAGAAAAGTAACAAATAATTAAAGAGCAGCAGTAAAATAACAATAGAGAGGTTATATACAGGGGGTACCTGTACAGAGTTGAGGTCATTGTTATGAAAGTGACTATGCATAGATAATAACAGAGAGTAGTAGCAGCGTAAAAGAGGTAGCCCTTTGATCAGATGTTCAGGAGTCTTATGGCTTGGGGGTAGAAGTCTTTAGAAGCCTCTTGGACCTAGACTTGGCGCTCCGGTACCGCCTGCCGTGCGGTAGCATAGATAACAGTCTATGACTAGTGTGGCTGGAGTCGTTGGCAATTTTTAGGGCCTTCCTCTGACACCGCCTGGTATAGAGATCCTGGATCGCAGGAAGCTTGTGTTGGGAATTCCAATGTGACTAACATTAGCTAGGTGGCTAAAGCTAAAATTCGCTAGGTGGCTAACATTAGCTGGGCTTAGGGTTAGGAGTTAGATTAAAGGGTTAGCTAACATGCTAAGTAGTTGCAAAGTTGTTCATTAGCTAAAATGCTAAAGTTGTCCATGATGAGATTCAACTCATGTAACCATACCAAACATGACAGACTAATTTAAGTGTCCCGGATTAACATTTACTATGAGGGGCACCCGAGTGGTGCAGTGGTCTAAGACACTGCATCTCAGTGCAAGGGGCATCAGTCTGTGGTTCGAATCCAGGCTGAATCACATCCGGCTGTGATTGTGAGTCCCATAGGACGGTGCACAATTGGCCCGGTGTCGTCCAGGTTTGGCAGGGGTAGGCCGTTATTGTAAATAAGAATTTGTTCTTAACTGACTTGCCTAGTTAAATAATGGTTAAATATAATAATAATGTTATGTCTAGTCTATGAGACCAGGCTGATATACAAACATGTCAATGGCTCTTACTTTGAAGGACAATGTTTTTTCAAACCCTCAACATTTTGGAATATATTGACTTGACCAAACTGTCATTGTAGGATTACTTTGTCTAAAAATCCTATTTGTTATGTGAATCGTTAATTTAACTGTACATAGGATTAACTTTTATGTCTTCAAGGTGAAAATGGAATTAGATACACAGTACAGTAGTCTTAAGAGTGGGGCTGTGAAAGACAAGATTGTCAGATACAGAGCCAGGGAAAGCCAGACAGGCCTTTTCCAGGACACCAATAAAAAGGACCGACACTCCCAGCAGCAGGTATGTGACACCCAGCAGCAGGTATGTGACAGACTTGGTTTTGTCGGACATACAGTATTTCGAGAGTCGAGTGGAGACCAACTGATTCAGTTCAGTCAGTCGTCCTGATGAGCACTTCCCAGCTAACTTGTTTATGCTTGTGGCTAGAAACTTTATTGAGAATTTTAAACTTGTCTGCCGAAGCTGGGACATGGGAGATTGTTTAGGATCATTCAGTTGGAATTGTTTATTTGTTTTTTTTATGGAGACGGTAATGTCGTAGTTGTACATTTTCGGTGAAAATAACTATTATAAATGTGCATTAGCAGTCCACCTGGCCTGATATTGCCTATCTAGTTACTTCCATCTCCTTACTCTGGCAACTGGGAGCAGAGGACACTGTGCCCGGTGTTGTTGTGTTGCCGGTTTGCAGCGCAAACTCTCTCCATTGAGCAGTAGACTGTATCACGGTGACATCCAGGTGGTTACTACCAATATTACAAATTATTTATCGTGTAGGCTTCTATCCTACTCAAGTGGGATAGAACAAAATTACATTTGTACCACTGTGTCTTGAATAACAACAGTGTGAGCAACAATAGTTGAATCGGCAGTTCACCTTCAATATAAAAGTCCCCCATTTGAAACCGATTCAAAAGGATAGAAATGGTCGAATCATACCACAATTGGACTATATAATGCTAAACAAGTTTGGAATGTTCAACAGAAGACACTTTAGTTAATTTGACAAAATCAAAGCTGAAATCGCACTGTGGATGTATTAGACTTCAGAATTGCATTGGGGGCATACCTGTATTCACTGTACCGCCTTACCTATGGATCTTGGGTCCACAAAATGGGGTATAAGCCTACTTTGTGACACCCCCTGATTACAATTCTGAAGAGTTTACACAAATATTAGCATCGTAGCTCTTATTGAATGACTTCAACTGTGGGAAATCGCCTAACTATTCAGATAAAATTTAAAATGAATTTGGCAGTCAGCCTTACCACATTTCATGGACCCAATATCCATAGGTATGGCTGTTCAGTATGTCCCCAATGAAATTCTGAAGTCTAGTACATCCACAGTGCGATTTCAGCTGATTTGTCCCCTTTTGTGTCAAATTAACTAATTATTGTATTTTGTTGAATTTATATCGCATTCTAAACTTGTTTAGCATTATATATTACAATTGTAACATGATTCCACAATTTCTTTTATCTGTTTGCATGTTTCAATTTGAGACTTTTATTTTGAAGGCATACCGCCGTTTCCACATACATCAAATTGGCCAAGTTAGCTACAGCCCGCGACGTGATAGCCTCCAGCTGCGCAGTGGGAAGCGAGACACAACATCAGCAAGCACCTCGCACCGGCTTGTTATGTTAACTAAAATTGGCATGTCACGGTGACATCCAGATGGTGACCAATACTAAGTTATTTCTCCCACGCCCGTCAAAATATGAACATTACTTTCTTTTAAAAGTTTTAACTAGCGCTATGCTGTTGTTGTTGATGCGTTTCCCAAACTAGCTAGCTTTTAAGGGCTCATCAGTATGGGATCAACGTCATGCCAAATGTATTCGCAAATGTAAATCACCAATCCACAAATGTAAATCACTTTCCACAAATGTAAATCACTTTTCACAAATGTAAATCACTTTCCACAAATGTAAATCACTTTTCACAAATGTAAATCACTTTTCCAAAAATGTAAATCACCAATCTACAAATGTAAATCACTTTTCACAAATGTAAATCACTTTCCAAAAATGTAAATCGCTATCCACAAATGCAATTCACTATCCACAAACACCCTTTGATTTGTATTTGTAAATCGATATATTGCATTACATTTTTTTTTATAACTGCAGATATGCAGGTAATTTCCAAGGGCCTTATGTAAAATGACTGCCATAATGATTTGTACATAGGAGAGATATGGCAAACCTGCAACTCCATATTTGGAAGCGCTTAGGTCACCTGACTTTTGGCAGTGATTTGATGACAAGAAAAAGACCAGACCTGTGTTCGAATACCCACACTAACATACTGTATACTGCATACTTAATGAGTACATACTACATACTATATACTATTAGTTCATTTTAATATACAGTCATGGCCAAAAGTTTTGAGAATGACACAAATATTAATTTTCACAAAGTCTGCTGCCTCAGTTTGTATGATGGTAATTTGCATATACTCCAGAATGTTATGAAGAGTGATCAGATGAATTGCAATTAATTGCAAAGTCCCTCTTTGCCATGCAAATTAACTGAATCCCCAAAAAACATTTCTACTGCATTTCAGTCCTGCCACAAAAGAACCAGCTGACATCATGTCAGTGATTCTCTCATTAACACAGGTGTGAGTGTTGACGAGGACAAGGCTGGAGATCACTCTGTCATGCTGATTGAGTTTGAATAACAGACTGGAAGCTTCAAACGGAGGTTGGTGCTTGGAATCATTGTTCTTCCTCTGTCAACCATGGTTACCTGCAAGGAAACACGTGCCATCATCGTTGCTTTGCAGAAAAAAGACTTCAAAGGCAAGGATATTGCTGCCAGTAAGATTGCATCTAAATGAACCATTTATCAGATCATCAAGGACTTCAAGGAGAGCGATTTAATTGTTGTGAAGAAGGCTTCAGGGCGCCCAAGAAAGCGCCAGGACCGTCTCCTAAAGTTGATTCAGCTGCGTGATCGGGGCACCACCAGTACAGAGCTTGCTCAGGAATGGCAGCAGGCAGGTGTGAGTGCATCTGCACGCACAGTGAGGTGAAGACTTTTGGAGGATGGCCTGGTGTCAAGAATGGCAGCAAAGAAGCGACTTCTCTCCAGGAAAAACATCAGGGACAGACTGATATTCTGCAAAAGGTACAGGGATTGGACTGCTGAGGACTGGGGTAAAGTCATTTTCTCTGATGAATCCCCTTTCCGATTTGTTTGGGGCATCCAGCAAAAAGCTTCGTCTGGAGAAGACAAGGTGAGTGCTACCATCAGTCCTGTGTCATGACAACAGTAAAGCATCCTGAGACCATTCATGTGTGGGGTTGCTTCTTAGCCAAGGGAGTGGGCTCACTCACAATTTGGCCTAAGACCACAGCCATGAATAAAGAATGGTACCAACACATCCTCTGAGATCAACTTCTCCCAACCATCCAGGAACAGTTTGGTGACGAACAATGCCTTTTCCAATATGATGGAGCACCTTGCCATAAGGCAAAAGTGATAACTAAGTGGCTGGGGAAACAAAACATCGATATTTTGGGTCTATGGCCAGGAAACTCCCCAGACCTTAATCCCATTGAGAACTTGTGGTCAATTCTCAAGAGGCGGATGGACAAACAAAACCCCACAAATTCTGACAAACTCCAAGCATTGATTATGCAAGAATGGGCTGCCATCAGTCAGGATGTGGCCCAGAAGTTAATTGACAGCATGCCAGGGTGGATTGCAGAGGTCTTGAAAAAGAAGGGTCAACACTGGAAATATTGACTCTTTGCATCAACTTCATGTAATTGTCAATAAAAGCCTTTGACACTTATGAAATGCTTGTAATTATACTTCAGTATTCCATAGTAACATCTGACAAAAATATCTAAAGACACTGAGGCAGCAAACTTTGTGGAAATTAACATTTGTGTCATTCTCAAAACTGTTGGCCACGACCGTACTGTAAATGGAACAGTATCATTTCAGTTGAGCATGCTAGCTCTTCGCCGGTCTACCAGAAGTTAATGCTGTTGCTATTTTTTATTTCACCTTTATTTAACCAGGTAGACCAGTTGAGAACAAGTTCTCATTTACAACTGTGACCTGGCCAAGATATAGCAAAGCAGTGCGACAAAAACAACAACACAGAGTTACACATGGGATAAACAAACGTACAGTCAATAACACAATAGAAACATCTGTATATAGTGTGTGCAAATGAAGAAAGGAGGTAAGGCAATAAGTAGGCCAATAGTGGTGAAGTAATTACAATTTAGCAATTTATACTGGAGTGATATATGTGCAGATGAGGATGTGCAAGTAGAAATACTGGTGTGCAAAAGAGCACAAAAACAAACATGGGGCCTCCCGGTTGGCGCAGTGGTCTAGGGTACTGCATCGCAGCGCCAGCTGTGCTAGCTGTGCCACCAGAGACTCTGGGTTCGTGCCCAGGCTCTGTTGCAGCCGGCCGTGACCGGGAGGTCCGTGGGGCGACGCACAATTGGCCTAGCATGATCCGGGTTAGGGAGGGTTTGGCCGGCAGGGAAATCCTTGTCTCATCGCGCACTAGCGAATCCTGTGGCGGGCCGGGCGCAGTGCACGCTCACCAGGTCGCCAGGTGCACAGTGTTTCCTCCGACACATTGGTGCGGCTGGCTTCCGGGTTGGATGCGTGCTGTGTTAAGAAGCAGTGCGGAGGACGCATGGCTTTCGACCTTCGTCTCTCCGGAGCCCGTACAGGAGTTGTAGTGATGAGACAAGATAGTAACTACCAACAATTGGATACCATGAAATTGGGGAGAAAAGGGTGTAAAATGGATTTAAAAATTAAAAATATTATAAAATATGGGGATGAGGTAGGTAGTTGGTTGGACGGGCTATTTACAGATGGGCTGTAGCAATCGGTAAGCTGCTCTGACAGCTGATGCTTATAGTTAGTGAGGGAAATATTCCGTGAATTTTGCAATTTGTTCCAGTCATTGGCAGCAGAGAACTGGAAGGAAAGGTGGCCAAATGAGGCGTTGGCTTTTCGGGTGGCCAGTGAAATATACCTGCTGGAGTGCGTGCTACGGATGGGTGTTGCTATGGTGACCAGTGCGCTGAGATAAGGCAGATCTATACCTAGCAAAGACTTATAGATGACCAGAAGCTAGTGGGTTTGGCAACGAATATGTAGCGAGGACCAGCCAACGAGAGCATACAGGTCGCAGGTCTGGAGTGTCTCCCCCTTTGAGGAGGGGGCTGATCGCGGCCACTTTCCAATCTTTAGGAAACTGACGATACGAAAGAGAGGTTGAACAGACTGGTAATAGAGGTTGCAACAATGGTGGCGGATAATTTTAGGAAGAGAGGGTCCAGATTGTCTAGCCCAGTTGATATGTAGTGATTCAGATTTTGCAGCTCCTCCAGAACATCAGCTGTCTGAATTTGTGTGAAGGAGAAGCGGGAGGGGGGGGGGCTTGGGCCAGTTGCTGCGGGGGGTGCCGAGCTGTTTGCCGGGGTTGGGGTAGCCAGGTGGAAAGCATGGCCAGCCGTAGAGAAATGCTTATTGAATCTCTCGA
Organism: Oncorhynchus tshawytscha; assembly: GCF_018296145.1. NCBI lineage: Eukaryota > Metazoa > Chordata > Actinopteri > Salmoniformes > Salmonidae > Oncorhynchus > Oncorhynchus tshawytscha. The sequence continues at coordinate 3,149,306 of NC_056452.1, forward strand.
TTATCATGGATTTATCAGTGGTGACAGTGTTTCCTAGTCTCAGTGCAGTGGGCAGCTGGGAGGAGGTACTCTTATTCTCCATAGACTTTACAGTGTCCAAAAACGTTTTGGAATTTGTGCTGCAGGATGCAAATTTCTGTTTGAAAAAGCTAGCCTTTGCTTTCCTAACTGACTGTGTGTATTGGTTCTTGACTTCCCTGAAAGTTGCATATCTCAGGGGACTATTCGATGCTAGTGCTGGTCAAGGGCAGTCTGGAGTGAACCGAGGGCAATATCTGTTCTTAGTTCTACATCTTTTGAAAGGGGCATGCTTATTTAAGATGGTGAGGAAAGCACTTTTAAAGAACAACCAGACATCCTTTACTGACAGGATGAGGTCAATATCCTTCCAAGATACCTGGGCCAGGTTGATTAGAAAGGCCTGCTCGCAGAAGTGTTTTAGGGAGTGTTTGACAGTGATGAGGGGTGGTCCGCGATGACCGCAGACCCATAACGGACGCAGGCAATGAGGCAGTGTTCGCTGAGATCCTGGTTGAAAACAGCAGAGGTGTATTTAGAGGGCAAGTTGGTCAGGATGATATCTATGAGGGTGCTATGCAAATGAACTGAATCCCCCAAAAACGGCCGGGGTGTTAAGCATATCCCAATTTAGGTCACCTAACAGTACGAACTCTGACGATAGATGGGGGGCAATCAATTCACATATCGTGTCCAGGGCACAGCTGGGAGCTGATGGGGGTCTATAAGCGGCAACAGAGAGGGACTTATTTCTGGAGAGATGGATCTTTAAAAGAAGAAGTTTGAACTGTTTGGGCATAGACCTGGATAGTATGAAGGAACCCTGCAGTCTGTCTCTACAGTAGATTGTAATTCCGCGCCCTTTAGCAGTTCTGTTTTGATGAAAAATGTTGTAATTTTTGGTGGCCTTCCTAAGCCAGGATTCAGACACGGCTAGGACATCAGGGATGGCGGAGTGTGCTAAAGCAGTGAATAAAGCAAACTTATGAAGGAGGCTTCTGATGTTAACATGCATGAACCCAAGGCTTTTACGGTTGCAGAAGTCAGCAAATGAGAGCGCCTGGGGACACACAGCCTGGGTTAACCTCTACATTACCAGAGGAACAGAGGAGGAGTGGGATGAGGGTACGGCTAAAGGCGATAAGAACTGGTCGTCTAGTGCTTTGGGAACAGAGAATAGCAGATTTCTGGGCGTGGTAGGATAGATTCAGGGCATAGTGTACAGACAAGGGTATGGTCGGGTGTGAGTACAGTGGGGGTAAACCTAGGCATTGAGTGACGATGAGAAAGATTGCATCTCTGGAGGCGCCAGTTGAGCTAGGTGAGGTCTTTGCATTTGTAGCGGGTGGGACAAGGGGGCTATCTGAGGCATGTTGAGCAGGACTAGCGGCTCTGCAGTAAAATAAAACAATGAGAGCTGCCCTAAACAACAGTATACAAGGCCTATTGACATTAGAGAGAGGCATAAAGCAATCAGGCGTTGATTGCGAGAGCTAAGACAACAATGGGTGAGACAACAACAGGTAAACAGCTAGGACAACAACAACAGGTAAATGGCTATAAATGGGCAGAGAGGGTCAGTTAGCTACACATAGGGCTTGAGTTCGAGGCTGGGGCCGACAGATAAACTAAATTTAGTATCGTGTTAATGAACAGTCCAGCAGGCATCAGCTGTGTAGCCGAGGGATCATAGGGTCCAATGAGCACCAACAGATGAAACGCAGCCGTTCGGTAGTCGATTACTACACTAGGTGAGCAGAAGACACATTGTTCAGGAAGCTAGCAGGCCGGGGCTAGCAAATGGATCTTCACCACATCCACGACGCAGAGGCCAGTTGAGAGCACATTGGCTGAATTACGTCAGTAGATCAGCAGACCAGTCGTGATGGATCTGCGGGGCTCCCTCTCGACAAAGGCTCCAGGCCAAATTGGCAAGAGAGGTAATGTAGTTGGTGTACTTCGTTTGCTAGCCGGGAGATGGGCCTAGCTTGAGGCTAGCTCGAGGCTAACTGGTGCATGCTTCTGGACAAGGGCATTAACCACAATAGCCACTCGCTAGCAGCTAGCTAACTGTGAAGAGCCAGTGTAATGGTCCAGAGCTTGCTGCAGGAATCCGGTGATGTAGTGGGGGGGGAAAGCAGTCCGATATGCTCAGGGCTGATATCGCGCTGTGCAGACTGGCAGGCATTATCTGGGCTAAAGCGGCTGGTGTCCGTGCTAAAGGTAAACACCGCTAACAATGACTAAATAGCTAGTAGCTATTTAGCTGCCAACATCTGATGACTAGCTTCTGATGGAGGTTCCAGTTATAAGGTCTAAAAAAAATTGCAGATCCGTACCAAATTAGGTGAGGCAGGTTGCAGGAAGGTATATTTAATTTGAAAATGGAAAAAAGAACTTGAAATATAATGAAATGTATACAAAAAAATAAGAGAAATACTGAATATTTACATGGAACAAAAACAAATATGTCTTACTGCTGCGCAATCTTGGAAAAAGAATTTCAACCTCTTGCTAGCTAGTTAACATAACAAATTACTAGTTAAACATTTTACGACTTCGAATTGAAGAACACACCCAATCTGGAGTGCCAGAGTGTACTCGTAGATTCTGTTGTCAGATTGTTTATAAATCACACACTGGACGCTCCGGCCATGGAGTAGGGTTGATTTGAGCATTCTGACCTTACAACAGCAGTCAAGTACTCAAGCTAACGTTGGCTAGCTTGCTATCTACTTCTCGGCACAAATGAGAGTGACCACTCTGACCATTTTTTCTCACCCTAGCAGAGCTGGTTTGGTGAATAAATGTGTTGCTGTCAACAATTGAATGACACTTTTCCCATTAACTGACGCCGTCCATATTCAACCATAAATTCATTATTCTGCGCTCTGGTACACTCAGACGAGAGTGCTTTGAAATCAGAGTAGATAGCCAGAGCGAATTTACGAAAGCACCCGAATGTCCATTGCACAACGACAATACCATTTAGCTAAGCTAAGAATGACGGGAATAATCAAGTCAAGAAACGTTGGGTAGTTAGTTAGTTAGTTAGTTAGCCTATAGTTAATATACTGGCAAGTTTGATGTATAAGTGGCCAGCTAACATTAGGTAGCTAGCTAACATACTGGTGCATACTGCTGTACTTATATGCTATGTGGTTTGTAAGGACAGTGTAGCTAACAAATTGTCAGCCAACGTGTAAGGTAACTTATTTGAAAAGTATTTACTTTATTACATTGCTCAACATTTTGTTAACATTTGTCATAATTAGTTAAAGCAATGAATTTGTATCCACTATCATTGCACTTCGGCTGCATATTTTCCAGCATTTTCTTTAAATCTGAAAATGATGTGAAGCCACGCACGTTTCCTGAAGAATTTCATTATGGGCCCTAAAGTACGGAAATAGTGTCCTCTGCGTGTATACTTAATATTTTGGAGAATTTAGTAAGACATCCGGGAACTTTTGGCATACTAACTATATCCATAATATGACCAAAAAGCATACTATATACTCAATTCACGTCACAAATAGTACGGTTAGTGTGGGTAGTATGATAAGAAGTTAAGAAGCTCTCACGCATAGAAAAAAAGTTCTCACAAACAGAAAAGAAGTGATATCTCTCCTATGTGCAAATCTTTATGGCAGTCATTTTACTTAAGGCCCTTGGAAATGACCTGCATATCTGCAGTTATTAAAAAAATTACAATGCAATATATCAATTTCCAAATACAAATCAAAAGATGTTTGTTTGTGGATAGTAAATTGCCTTTGTGGAATACCGATTTACATTTGTGGAAAGTGATTTACATTTGTGGGTTGGGGATTTACATTTGTGGAAAGTGATTTACATTTGTGGAAAGTGATTTACATTTGTGGGTTGGGGATTTACATTTGTGGAAAGTGATTTACATTTGTGGAAAGTGATTTACATTTGTGGGTTGGGGATTTACATTTGTGGAAAGTGATTTACATGTGTGGATTGGTGATTTACATTTGTGGAAAGTTATTTACATGTGTGTAGTCGTGATTTACATTTGTGGAAAGTGATTTACATTTGTGGATTGGTGATTTACATTTGCGAATACATTTGACATGATATTTATCCCGTACGTCAGGATGACTGACTGAAGTCAACCAAATCCATTCATCTCCACACTCGACTCTCAGCTGCGCCACATACATCATCAATTTAGGCACCAAGTGTGTCCATATACCTCTCCTGTCTCAGTAACCAGGTTTCCATCCAATCGTAATTCATGCGGCTGAATTACCTGATGCAGTGGCGGATTTAGGTATAGGCGATATAGGCAGCCGCCCATGGCTGCATCTGGTTGGGGGCGGCACGGGCCGCCTGCTCAAAAAAAAAAGTTTTTCTATCGCTCATTTGCACGTCACATCAATGATATTATGTTACCTTGTTGGACTGTGGGTCAATTAACCTTGTCGGAGTGGGCACCCTGATTCTAATCTGTGAGCTAGGCAGGCTACTGCCTGGGAAGGTCTCCCACTCAGAAGTACGAGATGGGGCGGGGGTAGGTTGACCTCAGGTCTCCCCACTGGAAGCCCGAGGTAGGGGGAGCAGGGGAATCTATCAAATAGCACACCTCTTACTATGTACAGTACTAATGCAATTAGTCAAATCAGTCACACTATGAAATGCTACCAAATAAACAATTCATTCATTCATAATACTGTGAATATATAGTTTCACAGCCATATTGTTGCATTTTTTCTGGTTTGTGCAAAATCCATCCATCAGTACTCAGACTGTCCGCAATAGCCTGAGAGAGGCTGGACTGAGGGCTTGTAGGCCTGTTGTAAGGCAGGGCCTCACCAGACATCACCGGCAACAACGTCGCCTATGGGCACAAACCCACCGTCGCTGGACCAGACAGGACTGGCAAAAAGTGCTCTTAACTGATGAATCGCGGTGTTGTCTCACCAGGGGTGATGGTCGGATTTGCGCTTGACGTCGAAGGAATGAGAGTTACACAAGGCCTGTACTCTAGAGCGGGATCGATTTGGAGGTGGAGGGTCCGTCATGGTCTGGGGCGGTGTGTCACAGCATCATCGGACTGAGCTTGTTGCCATTGCTGGCAATCTCAATGCTGCGCATTACAGGGAAGACATCCTCCTCCCTCATGTGGTACCCTTCCTGCAGGCTCATCCTGACATGACCCTCCAGCATGACAATGCCAGCAGCCATACTGCTCGTTCTGTGCGTGATTTCCTGCAAGACAGGAATGTCAGTGTTCTGCCATGGCCAGCGAAGAGCCCGGATCTCAATCCCATTGAGCACATCTGGGACCTGTTGGATCGGAGGGTGAGAGCTAGGGCCATTCCCCCCAGAAATGTCCGGGAACTTGCAGGTACCTTGGTGGAAGAGTGGGGTAACATCTCACAGCAAGAATGGGCAAATCTGGTGCAGTCCACGAGGAGGAGATGCACTGCAGTACTTAATGCAACTGGTGGCCACACCAGATACTGACTGTTATTTTTGATTTTGACCCCCTTTGTTTAGGAACACAATATTCCATTTATTATTCCATTTATGTTAGTCACATGTCTGTGAAACTTGTTCAGTTTGTTGAATCTTGTTATGTTCATACAAATATTTACACATGTTAAGTTTTCTGAAAATAAATGCAGTTGACAGTGAGAGGATGTTTCTTTTTTGGTGAGTTTAAAACCAGTCTGCACACCACCAAGGTGAATTGGTTTAGTCTTGACTCTTGGTTGACAGTGTTGGGGGATGGGTAATGTGCCAAATCAACACAAATTTGTTTCTATTTGTCTTTGTTATTCATTTTTGATATTTATTAGTCTTATTTTTGTATATATTTTTTTATATTTAGATAGTTTTAAATGTTATGATTATTTTTTTGTGTTGTTCCAAATGTCTGAATAAAAATTACAGTTAGGGCAGACTGGCGCTGAAGGGGGGGTTTGCCCAGGGAACCTTGCTAGAACCGCCACTGACCTGATGCATGAACAAAGTCACAGCCCGGGCTCATGGAAACAGGGAATGTCTGTACAATTTCCTACATTTCGACAAGCAATTTGTTCCTTTGACTTGGTGGGATCTTTTTGTGTCAGTAAAATTAATATTATGCGAGAAATGGCAGTGGAAATAGCTTTATGTGCAAATATTGATATAATAACCATCATATCAAAGTAAACTTGGAGCCACTCTGATACTGTATGTTGTGTTGTCCTCCCGGAGAGCATGCAGTTTATTAGGCTACAGATTAAATACATTCTGATGAACTTCACAGCGTCATTAAAGTGGACGTTGATGAGCTTGATGCTCCTTTACAATAAATATCAGGGGTCTTATTCTGGTGACATGGCGATCGATGCCTGGCTGCCCTTTGATAGATAGAAATAATCCTGCTCTTATCCATAATAATCTCATCATGTAGGCTAGCCTAGCTGCATTGTATTTGCAAGCTGTTGGCTAGAGTGCACGTGCCCAGACCAGAGTGGGCACATTTGCTATATAATGCAACAGTTTTTGTGACAAAACCGTCAGTAGAGTTGAAATGGCTTTTTATTCAGTATATGCCAATTTAACCTCAAATTCTTTCTATGTACTATGTCTTCAACCACAGCGTTTTATCCCCAACAAGTCAGTTTGATGGAAACGAAAATGCACATTGTTTTTATGCAGATTTTATAATAGTCACATAATAATCTGTCGCCAATTGGATGGAAATCTAGCTTCTGCAACCAACACATCTCGTCTTTGACGACTTTGTTTTACTTTGGCTGTGTAAGTGTCACTTTTCTTCCTTCTTAACGAGCATACTAAAATTGGGCACAAACAAACCAAATGCCCACTTTACACAACACCTCTGACTTTAAATTCAGCCGTAAATATTTGTTGTCGTCATTCTAGTGCTCGGCCAAACACCACTTCACAGCTCACACTCTGTGCTGCTGCATCCTCCACAGACAGGCCTTTTCTGCAATATTTAATAAAACTATAATTTATGATTTTTGGAAATAGCATAAGACACTGCTTTTAGTTTGTGCTATTTTAAGCAATAAGGCCCGAGGAGGTGTGGTACATGACCAATATACAACGGCTAAGGGCTGTTCTTAGGCACAACACAACGCCGTAGCCGCGGTTTATTGGCCATATATCACAAACCCCCGAAGAGCCTTATTGATATTAGAAACTGGTTACCAATGTAATTAGAGCAGTAAAATGAAATGTTTTGTCATGCCCGTGGTATACGTTCTGATATAGCATGTCTTTCAGCCAATCAGAATTCAGGGCTCAAACCACCCAGTTTATAATGGACAAAATGTACTTGACTGACATGTTTTTAAATTGCTGGATGTATTTATGATGGTTAAGTAACTTCTGGTAATAGATATAGTAAAAATGTTTACACAATTACAAAAATATAAAAAATATTTAAAATCATGACCATGTCCAGGCATTCTCATATGTGCCCTGTAATAAAAATGAACATGAAATAATTTCTCATATTGTTACCAGTTGAAACCACAGAGCCTAGATGGCATCAATCCAGAGCCAAGAGCAACCACTGACTGTTTGCAGTTATTCCATTGGTTTGGAGGAATGAGACTGTGGGAAGGCAAAGAAGCAGGGTGGAATCCACAAATCCAACCTTAACTGGTCCTTACCAAGATATTGTTGAGTTTTTGTACCATCTTGGGGTGTGTAGAGGTGAGCACTGGGCTTGGTGGGAAGCCAAGCGGGTGAGAGGTCTGTGTTGGGGGTTAAGAAGTCAAACATTAACTTTCCCTTGACCCCATAAGATGCGGATCTGGGCAGGCAGTGTGGAATGTAAGTTGAAGGTGAGATAACTTTCTTTTTGCGCCACTTTTTTTGGAAGCATACAAAGAGTCACTCATCCTCTGTCTGTGTGTGTGTATATAAGCTGAGATCATGGAAATTCTTTCACATGCGAAATGAGCTAAGAAAGCAGAGGACAGAGGAGTTAATCTAATTTCATATTGCTGTCATGTTGTATGATCTACCAATTTGTCACAAGTTGTCATTTCCTCCCTAGTAATCAATGAGATGCACAGCTCAGAAAAGTAATTAACGGAGTATCTCGAAGAATAGTCTGGACTGGATTATATAGTACCTGATGTGTACGACTTGGTATGCAACTCCAGTTCTATGAGTGGAGCGGAGCCCCATAGGGGGTTTCACTCCTATTGGTTTATCCAGCTGCCTAAGCAACACAGCCTGAAAATATAATTATGCACGCGCTTCAGCCAATGGGAACCCAGCTGGCCCTACACATCAGCCTCCCGAAAAGTCTTCAGCGAGACGCCAGGGGTCGGTCAGGGCCTGAAGCCCAATGGGGCTCCGCTCCACTCATCGAACTGGAGTTACTTACCCAGTAACCCAGTAGGGCTTCGCTCCTATTGGTTTAGGGCAGAGCAAGCACACTTCCCTGCCGGTCCCAACACTTCCCACATAATGAAAAGTTAGGCCCATGTTCAACAGAAATGTAACACAAAGTGCTACAGCTTACTGTGTCCTCATTCAGTCGGCCACACAAAAATGGTAATGAACTGGAACTGAACCTTGCAGACAGTAATCATGAACCCCCCCCACATGTCCCTCACAAAAAGGGGGGTGACCGGAAAAACACTTGACAGCCCACCACATAGCCCCAGCAGCAATGCCGAGTGCAGACTGTGTAAGAGAGCTCGAGGACATATCCAAAAGGGAAAGTGGCCGTCGAAGTGCCACAGCGCCATAGCACACAAACAGCCGAAGCGATGACCTAAACGTTGCCGTGCATTCCACATAACTGGCCTCTCTCTCCTCCCCATGTGAAGGAGGGGAGAAAGCCCATAGCTCAATGATCTGCGATCTGTACAAACTCTTGATAATGTTAGGCATATAGGCCGGATTAGGACACAACACCGCCCTGTTCAGATCGCCATTGAGACGAGACAGTCGGGTGGACAGAGTGCATAAGTCACTGACAAGCTTAACAGAGATCAGGGAAAGTAACAATGCCATCTTCAAAGACTGCATGTTTAGAGGAATCTCGGTACAGCCAACTGGTTTCTTTACGCATCGCGCGACAGAAACAAACATCTCTCTTGTAAGAAGAAGTGTGTATGCCTTATGATTAATGAGTCGTGGTGTGATCATAACAACATACAGGAACTCAAGTCCTTTTGTTCACCTGACCTAGAATTCCTTACAATCAAACCGCATTATCTACCAAGAGAATTATCTTCGATTATAATCACAGTCGTGTACATCCCCTCCCCCAAGCAGACACCTCGACGGCCCTGAAAGAACTTTACTAGACTCCAAGTAAACTGGAAACCACATATCCTGAGACTGCATTTATTGTAGCTGGGGATTTTAACAAGGATCCCTAAATTTTATCAGCATATCGAATGCGCGACCCGGACTGGAAAAATTCTGGATCATTGTTACCCTAACTTCTGCGACACATACAAAGCCCTCCCTCACCCTCCTTTCGGCAAATCTGACCACGACTCCATTTTGTTGTTCCCAGTGTAATGCGTCTGTGTGTAGCTGGTGTAGAAGAGTCAGGCGCACTACAGCAGATATGAGTAATGTCGCAATTTTACTCAATAATAAATACAATACACGTCAATAATACCAAGGCCACAAATACGGACCGCAATACAATAAACAATCACTCACAAACAAACATGAGGGTTAAATAATGAACAAGTAATTGGGGGATTGAAACCAGGTGTGTAAGACAAAGACAAAACAAATGAAAAGTGGATTGGCGATGGCTAGAAGGCGGGTGACGTTGACCGCCAAATGCCGCCCGAACAAGGAGAGGGACCGACTTCGGCGGAATTCGTGACACCCAGCCTATAGACAGGAACTAAAACGGGAAACGCCCGTGCTCAGGTCTGTTCAACGCTGGTCCGACCAATCTGATTCCATGCTTCAAGATTGCTTCGATCACGTGGACTGGGATATGTTCCGGATAGTGTCGAACAACAACATTGATGTTTACGCTGATTCAGTGAGCGAGTTTATTAGCAAGTGCATCGGTGATGTTGTACCCCCGGCAACAATAAAAACCTTCCCCAACCAGAAACCGAGGATTGATGGCAGCATTCGCGCAAAACTGAAAGTGCGAACCACTGCTTTTAATCAGGGCGAGGCGACCAGAAACATGACCGAATACAAACAGTGTAGCTATTCCCTCCGCAAGGCAATCAAACAAGCTAAGCATCAGTATAAAGACAAAGTAAAGTCGCAATTCAACGGCTCAACCACGAGAGGTATGTGGCAGGGTCTACAGTCAATCACGGACTACAAAAAGAATTACCATCCCCATCGCGGACGCTGATGTCTTGCTCCCAGACAAACTAAACAACTTCTTTGCTCGCTTTGAGGACAATACAGTGCCACCAACACGGCCCGCTACCAAAACCTGCGGACTCTCCTTCAACGCAGCCAACGTGAGTAAAACATTTAAATGTGTTAACCCTTGCAAGGCTGCTGGCCCAGATGGCATCCCTAGCCGCGTCCTCAGATCATGCTCAGACCAGCTGGCCGGTGTGTTTATGGACATATTCAATCAATCCCTATCCCAGTCTGCTGTTCCCACATGCTTCAAGAGGGCCACCATTGTTCCCATTCCCAAGAAAGTTAAGGTAACTGAGCTAAACGACTACTGCCCCTTAGTACTCACTTCCGTCATCATGAAGTGCTTTGAGAGACTAGTCAAGGATCATATAACCACCACCCTACCTCACTCAATGTTAGTGATGGCTGTTTAACAGTCTGATGGCCTTGAGATAGAAGCTGTTTTTCAGTCTCTCAGTCCCAGCTTTGATGCACCTGTACTGACCTCGCCGTCTGGATGATAGAGTGGTGAACAGGCAGTGGTGGTTGTTGTTCTTGATCATCTTTTTGGCCTTACTGTGACATAAGGTGGTATAAGTGTCCTGGAGGGCAGGTAGTTTGCGGTTGCGGGCGGTGCAGTTGCCATACAAGGCATGGATACAGCCCAACAGGATGCTCTCAATTGTGCATCTGTAAAAGTTTGTGAGGGTTTTTGGTGCCAAGACAAATGTCTGTTTTGCCTTCTTCTCCACACTGTCTGTGTGGGTGGACCATTTCAGTTTGTCAGTGATTTATACACCGAGGTACTTGAAGCTTTCCACCTTCGCCACTGCGGTCCTATCGATGTGGATAGGGGGTGCTTACTCTGCTGTTTCCTGAAATCCACGATCAGCTCCTTTGTTTTGTTGAGTGAGAGGTTGTTTTTCTGTCACCACACTCCCAGGGCCCTCACCTCCTCCCGGTAGGCTGTCTCGTCATTGTTGGTAATCGGGCCTACTACTGTTGTGTCGTATGCAAACTTGATGATTGAATTGGAGGTTATACTCCAGGTTGAGTTGTACTCCACTACCTGAAAGGCAAAGCGAAGAAACCTTGTGTGACGTGGCAGCACCTGCACATGGAAGTACGCATCCTTCAGGTCAGCCTCCAGTATCCAGAGGTGTGGACTCGAGTCACATGACTTGGACTCAAGTCAGACTCAAGTCACAAATATTATGACTTGCAACTCGACTTTGACTTTAGCACCAATGACTCGTGACTTAACTTGGACTTGAGCCTTTTGACTCGACCTGCCTTGATACCCTCCCCAAGCCCAAATATTAAAAATTATGCTATTAAAAAAGGTGTGCAAGAGCATCAACTCTTCATTTTATGGATTACAGTTTGAATCGGACAGCAACCAATTAAATTGTGCCAGGTGAGAAAAAGTTGTGCGTGGCAGTGCAGGGGAACGTCGGCGGGTGAATTCAGATGGAGCCCTTGGAAAGATGATACCCAAAATTATTATTTTAGGATATAAAGATGACGTTGTATCATCAAAAAATGGATTGCAACTTGCAAAACATGCGGGAAGAACTTTGTTCGACATTTTAAGCTACACAAAGAACAGTAAGTCGTGGCTAATATACTCGACAGCTATATCATTTATACCTTTGCTAGTGTAGCATGTAGGCTAACGTAACGTTAAATCAATGAGCCTCCACACAGTCAGTCAGTGCGGGAACGTGATCATTGCACCCATCTGTTTTTCCATTTATATTTTGAGGTTGCACATTAGCACGCGGGGCGCACCAATTGGTGTCACCTCGTTAGTCAGTATGTGTTACACCTGTGCAGACTTGTCATCTCGTTAGTCAGAAGGTGTTTCACCTGTGCTAGCCCAGGTGATATTTAAGAGCAGCTGGCCCAGTGCTCCAGTTGCCTTGAGAGATTTGGAGGGTTAACACCTTTAGTTGGTGATCCCTATTTGATTTTTAGAAAACAATCCATTATCTGATCTTCCCTGTTTTTGTTTTGCTCCACTTTTTGGTTTTCTTCCTGTCTTTAAGTTTGGTGTGGGTTTTTCTTTTGTTTGCCTGTTTTTGGGCAAATTTAGTGGGTACTCAAGGTGGGTGTCTTTTAGGTCCCAGTTGTTGTTGCTAGTTAGCTTTCAGTGGACACCACCTAAAACCCCACCTGTTTTATTTTGGTTGTTGCCAGTGAGTCTTTATTAGTCCCCCCCCCTTCTGCTTGAGTGACAATTTTTGGTTCTCTTGCTGGGGAATGTTACATTTGGCACAAAGAAACAAGCCGAGTAAAGACCCTTGTTTCTCTCCTCTGGGGGAACTACTGTGACCGACTCTTTCGCCAGGAGTTCTGCAATATCTGTGTTTAAAGCAGCGACCTTCTCTGGTGATGTCATCTCCACGACCCCCAAAAAAGTGGTCCAGTGAAATTGTGTAGTTTAACCCTTCCTAAGCGTCTGGTCTAGCCAGGCGGAAAGAGTACAGCTTCCCATGAAAGGGAGAGGCAAGTGTGTCAGGTTTTTACAGTTCTTCGGTAATTTGATAGTTGTCTTTCCATGTTTTTTTTTCTCCCGCCATGCGTCTTATATGAAATGTATTATCATGCTATCAGATGCTGTCTCTTTCAAGTCCTCAATAGGCGATTCTGCCTGTGTACTAATAATAATAACAATTTCATATTTGTGTTTTCCTAAAATGTGGGTGCAGTTTTCTGAGTCATTGATGCGTGTTATTTGCTTATATTTACCTTGTCTGTGACTTATGCCTTCATAGTTGATTGATTTACCTGACTGTGTTTATACTATATTTTAAGATGTATATTTTATTTACTTGAGCGTAAGTCTTGTCTTGTCTGAATGTTTTTTTTAGTCGATTTGAAATTATTTAAAGTGTAAACTGTTTGGAAGTTTGTCTTTCACTGGGTTACGTTAAGAGGTGAAAATAATGTCTTCACCTTAGGTTCCTACCTGTAGACGAGAGTCTAGACTGATCCATGTTGAAAATATTTTTTTTAAAGTGGTGTATAGTCAACCCTTTGTCTGTGAATAATGAATTACTAAACTTTGTTGTAGAGTGTGTAGTTATTGCTCCTTATTGTAAAAAAGTTATATTCCCTGTAGTTGTACTGAAGGGATGCAAGTCTTTCATTGGTGCAAGGCTGCATATCATTTTTAGAAAGGTACAGTTGACCAATTTAGCTTGCATGTCTTGTCCAATTGTAAACATTGTTAAGACAAGCTTACTAAGGCTGATTGCCCACAAGTCAGTGCTAAGCAACTGCTTTGGTTTAAGTGCACTCTGTTGGCTTCTTTTTCCCATGTATCCAACCTTGGTGATGCACCATGTGGAGCCCATCAGTCACTGTCCTATTTGGTGAACCCCCTTATCTTAGTCTAAGTGTTAATGTACTTTAACTGTCCAAGTGTGTGTACACCATGGCCAAGGAATTGGGTTGTGGGGCTGTCGTGTTTCCTAGAAAAGGGAGGAGCATCTCCAAAATGGGAACGTCCAAAGCCAGAGAGCTGGTGAGAGGAGGGGCACCTGAAACAAGAGTGTATATGAAGCCTTCACATGCACAGAATATGCCAACAGTAGAGCAGCTGCATTCCCTTTTCTGCTGGTGTCTCTCTCTTTTGGCTTTTTTATTCTGTTGTGTCTCCACCATGTTGGGATGGCTACTTCTACAGACTTTGCTGGTCCTTTGGCTGGCGCATAGTGCGCACCTGAAGAACAATGGTAAGTGGAAGAGTTGTGGAAAGAGAGAAAGGCTCTGTCACATATTTCTCAGAAGTATCAGTGGTTTTGATGGCTAAGTAGATTGGAGTATAGTGCTGGTAACACCAGGGTTGTGGGTTCAATTCCTGGAGGGGCCACATACAGTATGTGACACTCTTAATGTTGCCAGTTCTGTAAGTTGCTTTGGATAAAAGTATCTACATGATGCCAACCTACTGGCAGCAGGGTAGGTTAGAGCGTTGGACTAGTAACCAGAAGGTTGCAAGTTCAAACCCCCAAGCTGACAAGGTACAAATCTGTCATTCTGCCCCTGAACAGGCAGTTAACCCACTAGGCCATCATTGAAAATAAGAATTTGTTCTTAACTGACTTGCCTAGTTAAATAAAGGTAAAATAAATAAAAAACTGACAATCCTCAGAGAGATACTCACAGATGGCAATCTGACCTTAAGGAAATGCAATTGGTTACAAATCCTTCTACAACCTTTTTCATTCTTAGACATTCCTTTTTATTTATTTATTAAACACAGAGGCTTTTCTTTGAGTCTTGAATTGCACCTTCATTTGCAAATATTGTATTGGGCTTAATATTGATTTATTACCTTGGATGTCAGTATGCACGGAAAATGGTGTAGTTAGTTTACACTAGTCTTACATTTTTATGGTGGCATTTTGATCATTTAGATTAGTATACAATTGCTGATAGATTTTATTACAGTAAATGTGTACAATTTAACTTTCTTTGAAGAATTTCATGAAGTCAGTAGTTTGTCACGGGCATGTCTGTTATGAGAAGGTGCAACGCTCCATGACCCACAGCTTTTGAGTTATGAGCGTCGAGACGTGGCCAGCAGGTTATGATGCTGTGGCTCAGTAGCAGTTGGCGCTGAGGTGATTGTCTCTGTTTTATGTTTGTGTAAGTCAAACATAACTACCTTTTGGCTATTTGCAGTGTGGGTATACTTGTGTCACTCAATTACAATTCTTAAGATGTGGACATGTTGGTTTCTGTGGTTCAGTTCAAGTAAACAGCTGTAAAGTAAATGACCTGTTGCTACACATGGTTCATTCAAAAGGCATTATACTGTGCATGTTTATGCAACATTACACTTGGCATACAGTACCACTTGTATAAAACCTCACACATCAACTTTTAAAAAGCACATTTAAAAAAAAAAAACGTCTTTCTATGAGGCAGTTTTCCAGCAGACTCTAAATGGTTGATAAAACTCAGGATCATTAGAGGATCAAGATGATGATAACACAAGGAGTTTATAGATACTTGACAAGTCTTTTTATGTGTTGTGACCATATTATAAGGCATTACACGTGTTATCTAGGTCGAAATACGACCTTCAACCGAGCCTGTTGTAAAGGTCTTTTCCATTTGTTTGAAGGCAAACATGTCAGTTTCACTTGGAGCAGTTAATTACCATTTGTACCATTTACATTTTTAAAAAAAAACCTGGATTGGTTTTTAAGGAGCCAGACACCTACAGTACATGTATAAAACATTCTGGTTTTGTGCCCTCTAAGATCTGATGTGAGATGCACCGCTATTTAGATTATCATACAAAAGGGGTGTGGTAACATGGGTATTGAAACACTTGGAGATGGGTGGTAATGCTGCATGACGATTCAAATACGGCTTGAGTCTGCAAACAATATCAAATCAAATCACATGCGCCGAATACAACAGATGTAGACCTTACAGTGAAATGCTTACTTACGAGCCCCTAATCAAAAATGCAGTTTTAAAAAATACGGATAAGAATAAGAAATAAAAGTAACAAGTAATTAAAGAGCAGCCGTAAAATAACAATAGCGAGACTATATATAGGGGGGTACCAGTACAGAGTCAATGTACGTGGGCACCGGTTAGCTGAGATAATATGTACATGTAGGTAGAGTTATTAAAGTGACTATGCATAGATGATAACAGAGTAGCAGTGGTGTAAAAGAGGGGGGCATTGCAAATAGTCTGGGTAGCCATTTGATTAGGTGTTCAGGAGACTTATGGCTTGGGGTTAGAAGCTGTTTAGAAGCCTCTTGGACCTAGACTTGGTGCTCCGGTACCACTTGCCGTGCGGTAGCAGAGAGAATGACTAGGGTGGCTAGAGTCTTTGACAATTTTAAAGGCCTTCCTCTGACACCGCCTGGTATAGAGGTCCTGGATGGCAGGAAGCTTGGCCCAGTGATGTACTGGGCCGTTCGGACTACCCTCTGTAGTGTCTTGCGGTCGGAGGCCGAGCAGTTGCCATACCAGGCAGTGATGCAACAGTCAGCATGCTCTCGATGGTGCAGCTGGGGGAATAGGTTTTGTCGTGCCCTCTTCACGACTTGGTGTGCTTGGACCATGTTAGTTTGTTGGTGATGTGCACACCAAGGAACTTGAAGCTCTCAACCTGCTCCACTGCAGCCCCGTCGATGAGAATGGGGGTGTGCTCGGTCCTCTTTTTCCTGTAGTCCACAATCATCTCCTTTGTCTTGATCACGTTGAGGGAGAGGTTGTTGTCCTGGCACCACATGGCCAGGTCTCTAACCTCCTCCCTATAGGATGTCTCGTCATTGTCAGTGATCAGGCCAACCATTGTTGAGGCATTGGCAAACTTAATGATGGTGTTGGAGTCGTGCCTAGCCGTGCAGTCGTGAGTGAACAGGGAGTACAGGAGGGGACTGAGCACGTACCCCCGAGTGGCCCCTGTGTTGAGGATCAGCATGGCGGATGTGTTGTTACCTACCCTTACCATCTGGGGGCGGGTGTTTAGTAGACAATTGTCAATGAATAGCATTCTCACATAGGTGTTCCTTTTGGTGCTGGAGATTCATTTAAAAAATATTATGCTGGGCACATGCAGTGTATGTTTCTATGCAATATATTATTCTGAAAGTCAAGACAACATTCAATGTAAAAAAAAAAATTAAATGATGCCAGATACTGTAGATCTTTTCAAAAGTATGAATTAAGTTTAAGATGGTGGCATTTGCATAGGCCTTCTTACTTTTGTTCATTATTTCCTATGATTGCAAGAAGGGTGTTAAACGGGCAAAGTCCGTCTTCTTTTAAATCTATTTTCAAACTTTTAATCGATGGCTTTTAATTGATTGGCATGTACACAGTGAATATAGTATACAGTAGTGATTACTTGGTGTGGGTTTTATCTAACCTTTTATCTTTATATTTTACTTGTTGATAGTTTTACTGTATGTTGTCTTCACCTGTTTGTTTATATAATGGGTATATATATATATATATACACCCATTGATTCTTGAAGAATATAACTTATAATTGCCTCATGAGCTTAGGTCAACTGTCATTCCCCATCAGAACTCAAAATATGAGCTTGTTTTACTCCTTTGTTTGTGAACATTGTGAACGTAAACAAACACTGTAAAGCCTTAAAACATGGTTAAAACTATAATCTTGATATCATGGATGGTTAGACCCTATATCCAAAGCTCTGGCCATGAGTTTGAGAGTGGTTCAATTTCTCCAGCCCGATCCCTCAGCTATTTACCAAATCAGTGGCAGGGTGATGCTATTTAAATTGTATTTTACCTTTATTTAACTAAGCTAGTCAGTGAAGAACAAATTCTTATTTTCAATGACGGCCTAGGAACAGTGTTCAGGGGCAGAACAACAGATTTGTACCTTGTCAGCTCGGGGATTCGAATTTGCAACCTTTCGGTTACTAGTCCAACGCTCTAGCCACTAGGCTACCCTGCCGCCCCAATCTCTAGTTATTGTTTGACAGATTGCCCATTTAAGTGTTTATTGTACGTTTACAAATTGTAATATTTTCTTTTTTTTGTGTGTGTGCAAAGCACTTTGAACTGCTGTGTGTAAAGTGGTATCGAAATAGTAATTAGTATTACTAAAAATATTTTCTACACAATTACATGTCATTTTGTTGTAAGATGGAGCTAGTACTACTTCATGAAACGGTCCAGTCCACATGCCTGAATGAAGAAGACAGAGAAGGCAAAGAAGAGAGAAATCTCTAGCAAATGCTGGTGTTTACCTGTCACATTTCAAACGATCATGTCAAACTGTAGAAAGACAAACATCTGAGTGATGCTTGCTATGAAACTCTTAAGTGCATTGCTGTGTCCCTCAAGTTCTCTTGTGATCGTGCAAAAAAAAAACACATATTCCTTTTCCAGTGGTTCTCTTTCTTGAAATCAAAGGCAGCTAAGCTGTGGTGACAGCGACAGTCTAAATTTGACATCTCACTGTGAGAAAATAGATTTGACTACTTGTACACAGTCCCTGTATTGAGGGGTTTTCCCCTAGTGTCAATGGATCTCATTTCCCTTAAATGATCTGCAAAATCCAGACTCACACAGGAATGTCATAGTTTTTATATTTGACATTAGAAAGTAGCCAATCAGTTTCTCCAAATGTCATGTTGATTAGTTAATGTGAGATTACATCACTGTCAAAATGTGACACCTTTTACATTTTTGCTGATTGTAGGATATAGACTGGCACCGGCAGCTGTTGTGCCCGATGGACGTAGCCCTCGACCCAACTCAATTCAACTTTAGGCTATTTGAGATCGTTACGCTTTATCTTAAAACCTTTTATTTTCCCATTTCAGGAAATGGTGGGGGTGTTGGAAGAATGTTGATGCCATCCAATGGATATGGATACAAGGGAAATGGTAAGTTGTGTGAAGAGGTTGCTGTGGGCTGCTTGGTCTGTACATTATGTGCATTCGGGTAAATGTGTGATAACTGGTATGGTAGTCTGACCTAGGTCAAATCATTTCAAATACTTTTAACATTTTCTTGAGCCTGCCTGGAGTGCAGGGTGTGCAATTTTTTGACATTTCTATTGGTGCATTAAGCCAGACAAGCTCAAACTAGGTGTTTGAAACAATTTGTCAAGTATTTGAAACCTAGGTCTAATGGTAATAACAGTTGCCATACTAATTGTAGGATATTTAACTAGGCAAGTCAGTTTAGAACAAATTCTTATTTACAACGATGGCCTACCCCGGCCAATCCCTAACCCGGACGACGCTGGGCCAATTGTGTGCCATCCTATGAGACTTTCAATCATGGCCGGTTGTGATACAGCCTGGGATTGAACCTGTAGTGGCACTTCTAGCACTGAGATGCAGTGCCTTAGACCACTGCATCACTCGGGAGCCCAGTGGTGCAACAAATGATCAGGGGGCTAAACCTAATGGTATATGCTTTTTTTCTCCATTGTGAATCTGCTTTATTTTGTCGGAGAGGGTTGAGTTTGTGAAACGACGTTGTATAATCATGTTTGGTGTAACACTGTATGATCCCAATGGAAGTTTATGGTGCTTGAGGTGGACTGCCCAATGGACAGGGGGCTAAACCCAATGGTAAATCCACCCTATTTTGTGTGTGTTTTTTAAGGCACACATTTATGATATTTCTTTACTACTAATTGGTCTTTTGACCAATTAGATCAGCGTTTTGCCAATAATTGGGCAAAAGATCAGAATGGGCTGCTTGTGTAAACGCAGCCTAAGAGTTTATATCCTACTGTATATCAACAACTTGAATGCTTGACTATTGACCAGTAGGTGTCATGTCCTAATCATTGTCTTGTAAACGTGGTCAAATCAGCATAAGGGTCGTTCCAACAAACGAATACCTTTTGCGTCCCTTTGAAATTTTAAGTATTGAATATATTGAATATTAAAGGAAATGCCCATTAATATACTGTATACCACATGGAAACATGAAATACATCAGATTTTGCATATGAATAAAGACTTGCTAAAGGCCTAAAGGCCTTGTGGGTTCAAATCTCTGAAGATTTGAACCCACAACCCCAAAATGTCTCCCAATTCTCATCATTGTAAAGCCCTCGTTATTTTGTTGCTTTGACAGTGCTTTCTGAAGATTATTATTTATTTAATGTGATTAGTGATTCATCTAATCACATGAAATGTCTGTCCCTCATTTCAAGTGCCTAAGAACACCAACGTAACCTATCTGAATGACTACCGTCCCGCAGCACTCACATCTGTAGCCATGAAGTGCTTTGAAAGGCTGCCCATGGCTCACATTAACACCATCATCCTAGACACCCTGGACCCCCTCCAATTCGCATACCTCCCCAACAGATCCATAGATGACTCAATCGCTATTGCACTCCACACTGCTCTTTCCCACCTGGACAAAAGGAACACCTACGTGAGAATATTGTTCATTGACTACAGCTCCACGTTCAACACCATAGTGCCCATTCAAGGTCATCACTAAGCTAAGGACCCTGGGACCGAACACCTCCCTCTGCAACTGGATCCTGGACTTCCTGACGAGCCGCCCTCAGGTGGTGAGAGTAGGCAATAACACATCTGCCATGCTGATCCTCAACACGTGGGGCGTCTCAGGGGTGCGTGCTCAGTCCCTTCTTGTACCCATGAATGTGTGGCCGCACACGACTACAACACCATCATTAAGTTTGCCGACGACTCGCCGGTGGTAGGGCTGATCACCGACGACGACGAGACAGCCTATAGGGAGGAGGTCCGAGATCTGGCAGTGGTGCCAGGACAACAACCTCTCCCTCAATATGGGCGATACAAAGGAGCTTATCTTGGACTACAGGAAACGGAGTGCTGAACAACCCACATTTACATCTACGGGGCTGTAGTGTAGCGGGTCAAGAGCGTCAAGTTCCTCGGTGTCTACATCACTAAGGATCTATCATGGTCCAATCACACCAACACAGTTGTGAAGAGTGCACGACAATGCCTCTTCCCCCTCAGGATACGGTGACACGATTCCTTTTTAAATATATATATAAAAAATAAACATTGAATCATAGTGTAAAAGCAGATCAGCTGGTTCTACTCTTTTGGGCCATTGTCTGATGTTTTGTGGTGGAAAACTGAGCGGGTCGAGCATAAGATGTTAACCATATACAGTATTGGCTAGAAATGTTTTATAATTATTAATTTTTTGTGAAGCTTGCATTCAATTGCCCCTCCCTGTTGCACCCAACATGCTTCCATTCCCCCTGTCACAAGGGGATTTATGGCTGATTTTAAGATGAAATCGTCAACCCTGTTACGGTCAACCCTGTTACTTTATTTGGCACTTAATAGACACTTACAATAGTCATGTTTTCATTTAACCTCTTGAAATGGGACAACGTGTTTTTTATTAAGTTGTACATGTGCTCTTTATGATCATGTTAAAATTAGGTGAAATAAAACCTTTTTTTAGGGTATGCTACGCCAATAATACTAATTTGGTGGAACGAACCATAACGCCATGTATAACCTTTTATACCTGCAAAGCCAATGCCAACCTTTTATGTGTTCATAATTTTCATATGTTATACAGTATATGTTGGTAACACCTGGGTGTTTAGGTTACAGTGCTGGAGCCGGAGTGCCCAATGGAAACGGTGCCAAACCCAATGGTAATTACTCACTTTGCACTGTGTTTCTCTGTTTACATTATGTTTCTTGCACAATACTACAGTCGGAAAACATGTTTTGGTTGGTGTTGAATTGATGACACCTCATCAGTGTATGTACAGTAGGGTTGGTGGGGTGTGACACGTTGTTCCATGAGAGTTGAGTTTATTCAATAGCTAAATGACATATGGAGGGTTTACACCTGTGGAGTGCAGCGATTTAATCTACATGCAATGTTTGTTTGATTCCTATAGGTTATGGTGCTCCTGCAGCTATGTCCAATGGAAATGGTGCTAAACTCAATGGTTAATCTTCCTTTTTTCTTTCATGCCGATTTTTGTTGTTGTGCTTAAGCAAGTAGTCTGCATTAGTACTTTTTCAGAGATTCAGTAAGTGATACAACTTTGACTATTGGTTTTAACCTGTCTGATCTCTAGGTAATTATGGTGCTCCTGCAGCTGTGCCTAATGGAAATGGTGCTAAACCCAATGGTAAATTACCCACTTATCTGCACTGTCATATCGGATTTATTTGTTGAGGTCTGGTACAATCATGCATTTTCTGTAACACTTTGACATCCCTGTTGAAGGATATGGTGCTCCAGCTGCTGTACCCTATGGTCAAAGGTCAAAAGGTAAATCACGTCTTTTTTTCCTTTGAGTGTCAATTGTGTGTTTTAGTAATTATATAGGTATTAGGTTTTCAGAGGTTCAGTAAGTGACACAACTACCATGTGGTTCGAGTTAACAGCTGTTGTTAACTGCTGTTAACAGTTCGAGTTAACAGCTGTCTGATCTCTAGGTTATGCTAAACACAATGGTAAAAGGATCCCCTTATCTGTACTACTACCATATCAGATGTATTTGTTTATCTGGTATAATCATGCTTTCTCTGTAACACTGACATCCCTGTTGCAGGCTATAGAGCTCCAGCTGCTGTACCCAATGGAAATGGTCAAAAATCAAAAGGTAAATCATTTTTTCCCCTTGAGTATCACTTTAGTGTTTTAGTAATTATATTGGTATTCAGAGGTTCAGTAAGTGGCACAAGTACCATTTGGTTTATTTGAATTAACATTTGCCTTATCTCTAGGTTATGGTGCTCCTGCAGCTGTGCCTAATGGAAATGGTGCTAAGGCCAATGGTAAACCTCCTTGGCTTTGTTTCTGTCCATATCATTCATGGTGAATTTGCAGTATGTAATAATTGTTTTGTTGTGACAACTGTGTTATTTCCAGGTTATGGTGCCGGTGTGCCTAATGGCAATGGACAAGGAGCTAAACACAATGGTATAGTAAACTCTTATATTGGTGCCGCAATCAAAGCTCATAATGATGCCATTGCCAAGTATATTTTCATTGAGACTGAAAATGATTACTTGTTCCCAAACCGTCTATGAACGATTGTTCCGGGTTCCGTTACTTTTAATAATTTATTTATAGGTTACGGTGCTGCTCCAGCTGCTGTGCCCAACGGACAAGGAGCTAAGCACACTGGTACGCCTAAATTAATTTTCTAAAGTGTGTTTAAATATCAATAGAATTTTATAATATTGTTTAAATATCAATTTATAAGAATAAATTGTGTGGTGTCATTTACCTGAAACCTCTAGGTCAAGGAGCTGGAGCTGGTGCACCCAATGGACATGGTGTTCCGAATCCAAATGGTGTGTGTGTTGTACTTATGTGTTGTACTTCAGAGTCTGTACAACTAAAATTGGCATATGGATGGGTTGGTTGTTTAGCATCAAAAACCGATACTTGCGCAACTATGCGGTAAAACAGACTGGGTTGGCTTAGATTGTTGACAGCAGGTCAGCTATATTTTGTCCCCAATGTTTAATGGGAAGCATAAATACATTTGCACAATGTTTCTCAAATACATTGTTAGTTGTCGGTTAGCTAGCGAATTTAAGTAATATTAGCATGGACATGAAAAGAGTCAAAACACCTCAAAACAAGACATGGTATCAAGAACAAGGTTAAGCTACCTGAAACAAGCCACTTACGATTCCCCACATGGCAGTTTATTGTCATTGTTGCTAACTATCTGGCCATCAGAATCACAACAACACACAGCCTTTTGCCCCATTGAAGCGAGTGTAATCGTTTTCGTGACGTTGTCAACCCGCCTATATATTGCCAATATTCATTCAGCATGACTAAATTAATGAGTTTACACTAGCACTGGATGCTAGTCTTGTTAGCTTGTAGCTTGTAGCTTTCCTCATCTTTTCCGAGGTGACTTCTGCATGTCTGTGTGCGTTTAATGGTGGAGGAGTTTGAGTTGGGTCACATCATGTTGTTTTGTGTATTGTACGTGTTTCACAGCTGGCATGAAAGGACCCATGAAAGGATACGGCCGACCACCTTTTGGTGCAGGTAAAGTACTGTGTTCTCTAGCCACCCACCATTTCTTTATAGCATAATAATCTATAATTTATCACAATGACCACATATTTGCTCCTTTGTTCTTGTTTTGGTACCAGGTGCTTCTCTTGGAGTGGGGACTCGAAAGGGTCTGGGGGTACCTCAACTAGCTACAAACAGGAGGGGAGGTAAGTGGGAAACTGAAAATTGTGTATGGGTATATGAAATCACTTTTCATAGATGCTTGTTTTAACTAACTATTAATGTTGTCATTTGTGTTTCCAGTGTATGGCAGCAATGGGTATGGCGGTAATGGATATGGCTCACAGCCAATGAATGGTGAGTCAATACAAAACTATCTGAGCTATTTACATTTTTTTTTGTTGTAACTAATCATTTGGAATATTATAGTATATCCTTGTATACTTTTGACCCTTGTCCGTTGTCTAACCAGGCTACAGGCCAAATGGTGCCTATGCCAGGGCTGGTCTTGGCCTGGGTGGTGGCCTCTCGGCTGGATTCTCTAATGGAGGAGGCCAAAAAAGACCCACGCAGGGTAAGCTTAGCATTGTGTTTGAATAAGTCTTCCTCAGCTGTTGATATGAAAAGTGTTTTGTTTATTCACACCATTTGTGATTCTCTCTGTAGGTTACGGCGGTCCCAATGGACAAGGTGTTAAACCCAATGGTAAATCTCCCTTTTTCTTTGTGTACATTTTGTGTTTTACCAAGTTAGTATGTTTTAAGATATTCAGTAAGGCTATACACATAATTTTTGACTATTTGAAGGATCACATTTCTCACTTCGCCACAGTGTGGAAGTTTGGGTTTGGATCAATCGCGGTACATCGAATCATGGGAATCAAAATTACAATTTGTCAATCTGTCAATGATTAGCTGTTGCCTTTCATTTGAATTATGTCTCTGCAACACATGTATTGTACATTCTTAAACTTGATTTGGACATTACATTTATGGGACATTGCAACTCTATAGATGCTAGTCAGCCTGCAAAGTAAACACTTCTAAGGTGAGTTAAATACATTACCTGACCAAAAGTATATGGACACCTGCTCGTCGAACATCTTATTCCAAAATTGTGGGCATTAATATAAAGTTGGTCCCCCTTTGCTGCTATTACAGCCTCCACTCTTCTGTGAAGGGTTTCTACTAGATGTTGGAACATTACTCTGGGGACTTGCTTCCATTCAGCCAAAAGAGCATTAGTGAGGTCAGGCACTGATGTTGGGCTATAAGGCCTGGCTCGTAGTCGGTGGTCCAATTAATCCCAAAGGTGTTTGATGGGGTTGAGGTCAGGGCTCTGTGCAGGCCATTCACGTTATTCCATGTCGATCTCAACCAACCATTTCTGTATGGACCTCGCTTTGTGCACGGCGGCATTGTCTTGCTGAAACAGGAAAGTGTCTTTCCCAAACTGTTGCCACAAAAGTTGGAAGATCAGAATAGTCTAGAATGTCATTGTATGCTGTAGCGTTTATATTTCCCTTCACTGGAACTAAGGGGCCAAGCCCGAACCATGAAAAACAGCCCCAAACCATTGTTCCTCCTCCACCAAACTTTATAGTTCGCACTAGGTAGCATTCACCTGGAATCCACCAACCCCAGATTTGTCCGTTGGATCGAGTTTCGACTGCTCCAAAGTCCAATGGTGGCGAGCTTTACACCACTCCAGCCGACCCTTGGCATTGCACATGGTGATCTTAGGCTTGTTTGCGGCTGCTTGGCCATGGAAACCCATTTCACGAAGCTCCCGACAGGTTGAGAGAATGCCAGGTTGAGTGTGCAAAGCTGAAAAGGTTGGCTACTTTGAGGAATCTCAAATATATAAAATATATTTTGATTTGATTTTTTTGGTTACTACATTATTTCATAGTTTTGATGTCTTCACTATTAGAAAATAGTTTTAAAAAACAACAAAAACCCTTGAATGAGTAGGTGTGTCCAAACTTTTGACTGTTACTATATACACTGCTCAAAAAAATAAAGGGAACACTAAAATAACACATCCTAGATCTGAATGAATGAAATATTCTTATGAAATACTTTTTCCTTTACATAGTTGAATGTGCTGACAACAAAATCACACAAAAATGATCAATGGAAACCAAATTTATCAACCCATGGAGGTCTGGATTTGGAGTCACACTCAAAATTAAAGTGGAAAACCACACTACAGGCTGATCCAACTTTGATGTAATGTCCTTAAAACAAGTAAAAATGAGGCTCAGTAGTGTGTGTGGCCTCCACGTGCCTGTATGACCTCCCTACAACGCCTTGGCATGCTCCTGATGAGGTGGCAGATGGTCTCCTGAGGGATCTCCTCCCAGACCTGGACTAAAGCATCCGCCAACTCCTGGACAGTCTGTGGTGCAGCGTGGCATTGGTGGATGGAGCGAGACATGATGTCCCAGATGTGCTCAATTGGATTCAGGTCTGCGGGCCAGTCCATAGCATCAAATGCCTTCCTCTTGCAGGAACTGCTGACACACTCCAGCCTCATGAGGTCTAGCATTGTCTTGCATTAGGAGGAACCCAGGGCCAATCACACCAGCATATGGTCTCACAAGGGGCCTGAGGATCTCATCTCGGTACCTAATGGCAGTCAGGCTACCTCTGGCGAGCACATGGAGGGCTGTGCGGCCCCCAAAGAAATGCCACCCCACACCATGACTGACCCAACGCCAAACCGGTCATGCTGGAGGATGTTGCATGCAGCAGAACGTTCTCCACGGCGTCTCCAGACTCTGTCACGTGCTCAGTGTGAACCTGCTTTCATCTCTGAAGAGCACAGGGCGCCAGTGGCGAATTTGCCAATCTTGGTGTTCTCTGGCAAATGCCAAACGTCCTGCACAGTGTTGGGCTGTAAGCACAACCCCCACCGGTGGACGTTGGGCCCTCATACCACCCTCATGGAGTCTGTTTCTGACCGTTTGAGCAGACACATGCACATTTGTGGTCTGCTGGAGGTCATTTTTCAGAGCTCTGGCAGTGCTCCTCCTGCTCCTCCTTGCGCAAAGATGGAGGTAGCGGTCCTGCTGCTGGGTTGTTGCCCTCCTACGGCCTCCTCCACATCTCCTGATGTACTGGCCTGTACATGCTCCATGCTCTGGACACTACGCTGACAGACACAGCAAACCTTCTTGCCACAGCTCGCATTGATGTGCCATCCTGGATGAGCTGCACTACCTGAGCCACTTGTGTGGGTTGTAGACTCTGTCTCATGCTACCACTAGAGTGAAAGCACCGCCAGCATTCAAAAGTGACCAAAACATCAGCCAGGAAGCATAGGAACTGAGAAGTGGTCTGTGGTCACCACCTGCAGAACCACTCCGTTTTTGGGGTTGTCTTGCTAATTGCCTATAATTTCCACCTGTTGTCTATTCCATTTGCACAACAGCATGTGAAATTTATTGTCTATCAGTGTTGCTTCCTAAGTGGACAGTTTGATTTCACAGAAGTGTGATTGACTTGGAGTTACATTGTGTTGTTTAAGTGTTCCCTTTATTTTTTTGAGCAGTGTATATATAGTGCATTTGGAAAGTATTCAGACCGCATAACTTTTTCCACATTACAGCCTTATTCGAAAATGGTTTAAATAGTTTTTCCCCCTCATCAATCTACACACAATACCCCATATAGACAAAGCAAAAACATGTTTTCAGACTTTTCTTGTAAAATGTGCGTAAAAAAACATTTCACATTTACATAAGTATTCAGACTTATGTACTTTGTACTCAGTACTTTGTTGAAGCAACTTTGGCAGCGTTTACTGCCTCGAGTCTTCTTGGGTATGACGCTACAAGCTTGGCACACCTGTATTTGGGGAGTTTCTCCCATTCTTCTCTGCAGATCCTCTCAAGCTCTGTCAGGTTGGATGGGCTTCACCCCAGTCTGAGGTGCTGAGCGTTCTGGAGCAGGTTTTCATCAAGGATCTCTGTACTTTGCTACGTTCATCTTTCCCTTGATCCTGGCCTCCACCATGCTGCCACCACCATGCTTCACCATAGGGATGGTGCCATGTGAAATGTCACTGATTTCTTCAGTAAGGCCATTCTACTGCCAATGTTTGTCTATGGAGATTGCATGGTGGTGTGCTCGATTTTATACATCTGTTAGCATCGGGTATTGCTGAAGTAGCCGAATCCACTAATTTAAAGGGGTGTTCCCATACTTTTGTATATATGTGATGGGATGTGTAGACAATTAGGACAGAATGTGGATAGAATATGTACTATATATGTTGTATACGTGGATAGAATAGTATATGTGCAGCAATATTTTAATAGGATGGCCTTGACTAAAATACAGTAGATACATACAGTTCCAGTTAAGTTTGGACACACCTACTCATTCCAGGGTTTTTCTTTATTTTTACTATTTTCTACATTTTAGAATAATAGTGGAGACATCAAAACTATGCATCATACAGGGATAATTTCTGTAGAGAGAGAACTTTGCCTTTTTAAAGCTTAAATTACAGTGCATTTATGTATGTTTTTGGTGAGTACAAGAAGTGTTGAGTTAAAGTTACAATTGGTGGAGTACTGTGGATGCCAATATCCCTGTGAGCCTCCCAGACCCATGTTGCCCCAGGTTAAGAACATAAATAGTAGATTAATAATATTACATTGTATTACACCTTCTAAACGTATTCCAAGGACCCCTGTGCCAAAATTAGTTTAATATGTTCTGAGTAATATTCATTAAAAAATAAAATGTAAAAAATGTACAAAACATTAAGGACACCTGCTCTTTCCATGACATAGACTGACCAGGTGAATCCAGGTGAAAGCTATGATCCCTTATTGATGTCCCTTGTTAAATCCACTTCAATCAATGTAGATGAAGGGATGGAGATAGGTTTAAAGACATGTTTTTAAGCCTTGAGACAATTGAGGCATGGATTATATGTGTCTGCCATTCACAGGGTGGATGGGCAAAACCAAAGGCTTAAGTGCCTTTGAACGTGGTATGGTAGTAGGTGCCATGTGTCAAGAACTGCAACGCTGCTGGGTTTTCACGCTCAACAGTTTCCCGTGTGTATAAAAAAATGGTCCACCACCCAAAGGACATCCAGCCAACTTGACACAATTGTGGGACGCATTGGAGTCAACATGGGCCAGCATCCCTGTGGTCTGTTCTGAGGGCACTTTGAGAACCCCTGGCCTAAGTGGTACAACCATGAACATTGGTTTGAATCTGTCTGATCTCTAGGTTACGGTGCTCCTGCAACTGTGCCAAATGGAAATGGTGCTAAAAAAAACAAAGGTAAATCTCTTTTTTTCTTGGTATGCTAATTTTGTGTTAAACCAAGTATTTTAGGATTATCTTATGCTTGGAGGTTCAGTCAGGGAAACATGGTGCTGCTGTGCCCAATGGAAATGGTGCTAAGCCAATGGTAAACCGCCTTGGCTCTGTTTCTGTTCATTCTAGATGATTCATGTTGAATTAGCAGTATATTATAATTAGGTGTGCTTGCTGAAAGCAAGAACAGCTGAAATCTGACATTTATTATTCACCTTCCGCTGCTACCTGTAGCACCAAAACCATCAAAGCTACTAATACCAAAACAACTATAAAATGATACTAATTACTTTTCACACTACAACCATATTTGCACAAATCCCAATGCATTTCAATGGCCATAGACTTGAATGGTAAACAAAAAAAAATACAAAAATGGAGACGCATCTACTATTGAACTGTTTAAGCTATCAACATCAAACCAATGTTGAAATGTGCAGACTGACTAAACCTAGATTGCTTATACAGCTTTTTGTTACTATTTATAATTTGAACTATAACCATTTTACATTTGTATAAAAGGTCTATAGGCTTTAATGGGAAGTATTTGGATTCGCCACTTCTCAACCGTTTATTCTACAAACACCACACTAACGTTGAAATGTGTAGACTAACTCAACTAACATTGGTTTTAAAAAGCTTTTTGAATATATTTATACTTTTTGCACTAACATTCTACATTTACATAAAAGCTCCATTGGCACATTTTGCATTTCCGCACTGCTCTTGAACCGTTAAAGTTACAAACACCGAACGTTGACATGTACAGATTGACTGAACTTGACATGTACAATTGCTTGTAAAAAAAAAGATTGTTGATACTATTTGTACTTTTAACCCGAACCATTTTATATTTTCAATAAATGCTCCGTAGACTTCAATGGTCAAATTGGATCCGACACCTTTCTTGAACCATTTATGTTACAAACACCAAACCAATGCTGACGTGCTGACTGATTCAACTGCTTGTCTAAAGATTGTTGATACTATTTGTACTTTTTGTACTATAACTATTTTAAATTTGCACTATTTTAAATGTGCATCCATAGTCTACAGAAAGGCACATTTTGAATTCGCCACTGCTCTTGATCCGTTTAAGCTACAAACACCGAACCAACGTTGAGATATGCAGACTGACCCAACTTAGATTGCTCTAACACATCTTTATGCTACCATTCATAAATTCTAATCTATAAAGCTTGTTGTATTCCCACTTCAATGGCAGAATGCAGGCGTTCTAAACTGAGATCACTGCTACAGAACTTTCAAAATGTTGAAAAATCAACAATCCTACTCCTCGGCCAGTGTCCAGTGTGCGCTCTAAATGCTCTGAGAGCGGAACGCTCTGAATTTACAGACAATCTGACAACGCTCTGAATTTATGAATGCCCAGAGGCCACTCTGAGCACACTGACACTCCAGAGTGAATTTACAAACACACCCATAGTACTCCCTCTAGCCTACTATAGTAACTCCACACGACAGC
This sequence comes from Oncorhynchus tshawytscha, assembly GCF_018296145.1. Taxonomy (NCBI): domain Eukaryota; kingdom Metazoa; phylum Chordata; class Actinopteri; order Salmoniformes; family Salmonidae; genus Oncorhynchus; species Oncorhynchus tshawytscha. The sequence continues at coordinate 3,180,011 of NC_056452.1, forward strand.
TCACCACACAACTAACCCATAAGCCTATAACAGCCCTATTACTACCATTGCTAAATACTAACATTACTACTGGAGTCACTACCACTACTACTATTTCACAACAATGCAAGCACACACATTTTCTTTTTTTTTAGGAAATGTCCTTTTCTAGTTGTTTTTGTTGTGACAACTGTGTTATTTATAGGCTATGGTGCTGGAGCTGATGTGCCAAATGGACAAGGTGCCAAACCCAATGGTAAGTCCAACCAAAACAACTCTGTTTGTCAATTGATCGTTAGTGTTTTATCATATTATATCAGTATTGTGTTTTCAGAGGTCACGTCACACAACAACCGTTTGCTTTGAGTTAACATTTGTCTGGTTTCTAGGTTATAGTGCTGGAGCTGGTGTACCCAATGGACAAGGAGCTAAACCCAATGGTAATGTAAACCCCTACATTGGTGCTACAATCACAGCTATTAAGTGACATTTCTATTGAGGCTGTTCACTATGAGAACTGGTTTAATAACTGCATGTAGTCCAGGGATTAATGAAAGACGGGACAATCACAATAAATAAATCCAATCTTAATATTAACAACATTGTAAATATACTCCATCAGACACCATAAAAAGCATTTACAAAAAAAGACCTTGATTGTTTCATTCAACATTAGATTATTCAAATATGTAATACAAGTCTCCAAACCCAATAGTAAGTCCCCCCTAGAATTTTGTTTGCGGAGTTTCCTAAATCTTATGATTTGTTGTTGTTGAACCATGTCATTCAAGGACCCAATTTTGTTTGAAATCTGTCACAATCATCTTTAAGTAAAAAGTTTTGAATTGATTCTTCCTGTGGGGATAACTTCAGGTTATGGTGGTGTACCCAATGAATATGGTCCCAGACCCAGTGGTAAGACTGCAAAGTTACTCAGTTGTATTAATTCATTTTTTGTTCTATAGTTATGGTCATTTGATATCAAACCAGTTGTAATGACCGTCTAAAAACATAAGCATTTGTCTGTTTCTGATGCCTAGGGTATGGATATCCCAATGGTGGGGCAAAGGCACCCAAACCAGGTAAATATCAACAACGCGTCCCAACCAGTGTACGACCCAACTGATTTCAGATAGAAATGCGAGTTATAGACCTGTCATGCTCATTTAATGCAAGTCTGATAAGTGGTAGATCCTTTTTATGAGCGATACTTCTATGCTTCCCTTTCCGGTAAGTTTTTTAAATTTATTTTTACTTTCTGTTTTGTACATCAGCTTCAAACTGTTGAAAATAGGATATTTTTGGTTATTGAAAAGATATTTCACAGAGTTTTAGATGGAACAATCTTGAGCCAACCATAAGTAAATATATGCACACATTACTGTAAATCGCTTTGGATAAAAGTGTCTGCTTAGTGGCATATATTATAAAATTGTATTATATATTATTATATACACTACTGTTCAAAAGTTTTGGGTTACTTTGAAATGACCTTGTTTTTCAAAGAAAGAAAAGACAAATTGTCCATGAAAATGACATCAAATTGATCAGAAATACAGTGTACACGTTGTTAATGTTGAAAATGACTATTGTAGCTGGAAACAGCTGATTTTAAAAACAATTTTCTTTATGGAATATCTACATATGCTAACAGAGGCCATTATCAGCCACCAACACTCCTGTGTTCCAATGGCACGTTTTGTTAGCTAATCCAAGTTTATCATTTTAAAAGGCTAATTGATCATTAGAAAAGCCTTTTGTGATTATGTTAGCACAGCTGAGAACTGTTGTCCTGATTAAAGAAGCAATAAAACTGGCCACCTTCAGACTAGTTGAGTATCTGGAGCATCAGCATTTGTGGGTTTGATTATAGGCTTAAAATGAACAGAATCAAATAACTTTCTTCTTAAACTCGTCAGTTTATTCTTGTTCTGAGAAATGAAGGCTATTCCATGCGAGAAATTGCCAAGAAACTGAAGATCTTGTACAACGCTGTGTACTACTCCCTTCACAGAACAGCGCAAGCTGGCCTTAACCAGAATAGAAAGAGTGGGACAACTGAGCAAGAGGACACGTACATTAGAGTGTCTAGTTTGAGAAACAGACGCCTTACAAGTCCTCAACTGGCAGCTTCATTAAATAGTACCCACAAAACACCAGTCTCAACGTCAATAGTGAAGATGCGACTCCGGGATGCTGGCCTTGAGCCATATCTCAGACTGGCCAATAAAAGAAAAGATTAAGATGGACAAAATTAACAGACATTGGATAGAGGAACTCTGCCTAGAAAGCCAGCATCCCGGAGTCGCCTCTAAACTGTTGACATATTAATGCTATATTTGATCTCAAGGTTATGGTGCAGGAGCTGGTGTACCCAAGAGATATGGAGCTAAACCTAATGGTAAATTCCTGCTAAGTCCTGAAAAGTGTATCCAATATTAATTTTTTCTACACCTAAATACCCCATTTAAATAAAAATTAAATAAAAAGAAATACAGATATATCTAATTTACCTAAGTATTCACACCCCTGAATCAATACTTTGTAGAAGCACCTTTGGCAGCGATGACAGCTGTGAGTCTTTCTGGTTCAGTCTCAGAGCTTTCCACACCCAGATTGTGCAACAATTATTTTAAAAAAATTCTTCCAGCTCTGTGAAATTAGTTGTTGATCATTGCTAGATAACCATTTAAGTCTTGCCATAGATTTTCAAGCAGATTTAAGTCAGACTGTAACTCGGCCACTCAGGAACATTCACTGTCTTCTTGATTAGCAATTCCAGTGTCGATTTGGCTTTGTGTTTTAGGTTATTGTCCTGCTGAAAGGAGAATTCATCTCCCAGTGTCTGGTGAAAAGCAGACTTAACCTGGTTTTCCTCTAGAATTTTGCCTGTGCTTAGCTCCATTTTGCTTATTTTTTTTATCCTGACACTGCCCAGTCCTTAACGATTACAAGCATAGCCATAACATGATGCAGCCACCACCATGCTTGAAAATGTGGAGAGTGGTACTCCATAATGTGTTGTAATTAGATTTGCCCCAAATTACAACACATTAGGACAAAAAGTGCATTTTGTTTGTCTGTTTGAAATCCCTGAGCGGAACTTGTTGGGTTACACACTTTCAGCTTTTAATTTGAATTCATTTGTAAAGAATAAAAAAAATATAAAAAAAATACGCTTTAACATTATGGGGTGTTGTGTGTAGGCCAGTGACAAGAATCTAAATGTAATCTGTTTAAAATTCCGGTTGTGTAAAAATGTGTAATAAAGTAAATGGTTGTGAATACTTTCTGAAGGCACTATCTGATCTGTTGAATAGGAAGTGTCTACACTAAAATTATTATGGTGATTTTGCAGTAGGTCGATTAGGAATTTTCAGTAGGTCTAAATCGTAATTGTTTGTTGTTGTTATTTCCAGGTTATGGTGCTGGAGCTGGTGTGTCCAATGGACAAGGAGCTAATGGTGAGTCTACCCTGGAAGTAGATTCCATCCCAGGTAATACATGTCTCTTCTTGATTGTGCTGTGGCAAATTGATATGTTACTGGGATATGTTGTAGGTTATGGAAATGGATCACCTCAACCTCAAAATACTAAAGGTGTTGGAGCAGGTGCACCCATTGGAGGAACTGAAGCGTCAAATGGAGGAGCTAAAGCACCAAATGGTGGTAAGCATTCACTGTCAAAAGCTGAGATTGTGTACATCTGCGCCCCTATGCACTGTATGTTTGAACATTTGTATTATTTAAAATAAAACATTTGCTCACTCTATCCGATGTCTGTCATTTTCCAATGTCTATCAATTGCCACTTTGATCTTAACTTGTAAGCAATGAATATTGTAAATGCGCACTTGATTTGTGAGCCAGTATTTTGAACTCTTGTGGTTCCTAGGGTATGTGGTTCCTGCTGGTGTACCCAATGGACATTTGGCTAAAGTAGTCAATACTGGTAAATGCTCCATGTTGTCTGATTGTGGCCTCAGCTTTTCTGTCTTAACCAGTTTGATGAGTCCATTTTTGTTCTGTATGGTTGAGTTTATCTTGTATGTGGTTTGTCTCAGCATGTCCTACAATATGTGTCTTCTGATCTAATATGGGGGAAACTAGTAGTAAGGTGTTTAAAGCATGTTTTCATGTTCTTCTTGCATGTTGTAATTTGTGTCAATCGGTCTGTACTGTACAGTTTGTCTCAGAGTAACTGTACTAAGGTATTATGGTGCATGTGTTTTATTGTATAAGCAATAATTGAGCAGTATTGCATTTCAGACTTCAAGCATGTCTTCCTATTCTACTTATGCATGTGCTGTATGTCTGTCGTGGTTTGTGTTAATCGGTAAGGCGTCCCTTGTTTGTTTTTATCTCCTAAATGATCATGTCAAGATACTGTCATACTGCATGTTTCACTGTTGCACTTTTTCACTGATTAGTTATCTTTTAGTTGGTACAAAGTTACTGTGTTTTGGTTCCCAGGTTACGGCATGCCAAATGGATACAGCATGTCAAATGGTCAGGGTACTAAAGGTGTTGGTGCACCGAATGGAAAGGGCCCCAAAGGTGAAGTTCTTACTCCTGAAGCACTAAGCCTTGCACCAGCACCTGAGCCAGGACTTGTAGTACCTGAGCCAATAAAGAGTGTAGCTCTAATCTTTCCACAAGGGAAGACATACCCTAAGCCAGCACCAGTTCCACAAGGGAAGCTTTTCACTAAGCCAGTGCCTATAGTACCACAGGCAAAGAGTCCAAAGACAGCGCCAGAGCCAGCACCGGTTCCACAAGGAAAGACATACTCTAAGCCCGCACTAGAGCCAGCAATGGTTCCACAAGGGAAGACATACGCTAAGCCAGCAACAAAGTTAGCACCTGTCATTCCACAAGGAAAGCCATGCCCTAACAAAGCACCAGAGGCAGCACCAGTTCCACAAGGGAAGACATACCCGAAGCCAGCCCCAAAGCCAGCACCTGTAGTACCACAGGCAAAGAGTCCGAAGCCAGCGCCAGTTCCACAAGGGATGCCATACCCTGAGCCAGCACCTGTCGTTTCACAAGGGAAGCCGTACCCTGAGCCAGCACCTGTCGTTTCACAAGGGAAGCCGTACCCTGAGCCAGCACCTGTCGTTTCACAAGGGAAGCCGTACCCTGAGCCAGCACCTGTCGTTTCACAAGGGAAGCCGTACCCTGAGCCAGCACCTGTCGTTTCACAATGGAAGCCGTACCCTGAGCCAGCACCTGTCGTTTCACAATGGAAGCCGTACCCTGAGCCAGCACCTGTCGTTTCACAATGGAAGCCGTACCCTGAGCCAGCACCTGTCGTTTCACAATGGAAGCCGTACCCTGAGCCAGCACCTGTGGTTCCACAAGGAAAGACGTACCCTAAACTAGCACCAGAGCCAGCCTCACAGGCAAAAAGTCCAAAGCCAGTGGCACCAGCCGTGCCTCAAGGAAAGAGTCCCAAAGTACCAGACATCGGTAAAACTCTACTATTCTCTGCATGTCCATGAAGTGGTGTGCCATGTTAATGGCATGCTTCGTATCTAGTTAGAATCACACTGGGAAAGGGGTGTAAAAGCATCAGATTTTCTTATAGCATGTGAGTAGCTAGCTATGGAAATAACCTGTATTGAAATGGAATATCCTCACATAAACAGGATAATGGCTTGGGATGTTCAATCCATGGGGGAATATTTTTAAACCAACCTTTACTTGGCGATTCTTCCTTCTCGACTTGGAAGGAACCGTTGTCTTCTGAATTCCTATGGCTAGTTGCAGGTGAATTTTGGAATTTAGGAAATGCTCTGTTAAATAAAATAAATGTTTGTGCCATGAAGTAATTCAACAATGGACAGTGGGGTTCGCAATTATTGACACCCTTGATAAAGATTAGCAAAACTTACTCTAAAATAAATAATTCAAATACTGAGCGATATTTTATGCAAAAAAATAGGGAAACTATATTATTGTATACTCATACAATTGCTCATTGTGTACTCATACAAAATATAGGGGCACCCCCTGACACCCCTGTTTTCAATAACTTTCAATACCACACCTTGCAAGGATAACGACACTGAGACTTTCTAAAATGTTTTATGGTTTAGAGAACACATTGGGAGGGATCTTAGACCATTCCTCTATACAGAGTCCTTCCAGATCCTTGATATCCTTCGCCTGCGCTTATGAACTACACTCTTCAATTCAAACCACAGGATTTCAATGGATTTCAAGTCTGGAGACTGAGATGGCCATTGCAAAATGTAGATTTTGTGGCCAATTAACCATTTCTTTGTCGATTTTGATGTGTGCTTGGGGATGTTGTCTTGCTGGAAGATCCACTTGCAGCAACGTTTCAACCAGGTTTTTGGTTAAAATATCCTGGTACTGGGTAAAGTTCATGATGCCATTGACCTTAACAAGGGCCCCAGGATCAGTGGAAGCAAAATAGCCCCATAACATCAAAGATCCACCACCATATTTTACAGTAGGTACAGTGGTTCTTCCTTTAAAAGTTTTGAGCTTATGCCGTTACCGTTTGTGGTAGATGGTGACAGATTGTGGTAAATTCCGTCATTCTGGCACCAATGGCTGACACTTAAATAACATGCCATAGAATTCTGCGGCACCCCACAAGCTGTGCTGCAGTATGCCGCAACTTTTAAAAGGAAGAACCACTATGTGGTTATTTTCTGCTCATGCATTCTAATTGAAACGCCAAACCCACCATTGGTGTGCGTGGCCAAAGAGCTCTATTTTCATGTCATCTGACCAAAGCCCCTGTTCCAATCCATGTATGGTGGTGGATCTTTGATGTTGTGGGGCTATTTTGCTTCCAAGTGGCTCTTGCAGCAAGACAACCCCAAGCACACATCAAAATCCACAAATAAAATGGTTAATTGGCCATAAAAATCAACATTTTGCAATGGCCATCTCGGTCTCCGGACTTAAAACCCATTGAATTGAAGAGGGCAGTCCATAAGCGCAGATGAAATATATCAAGGATATGGAAGTATTCTGTATGGTGAAATGGCCTAAGAACCCCCCTAATGTGTTCCCCAAGTCATAAAACGTTCTAGAAAAAGGCTCCGTGCCATTATCCTCGCAGTTGAGCTATTGAGAACAGGGGTGTCAATCATTTTTACCTCTCCCTTTTCTCTGAGCAATTGTATTAGTATACAATATAGCTCAGTATTTTAATGTGTTATTTTATTCAGTCATTTTTTTCTAATCTTTAATCAAGAGTTTCAATCATTTCAGACCCCACTGTATAATGTATGCCACCATCTTTTCGAAAGCACAAATGTGCCTTCCAAGTCGAGAATTAAGGAAGTATCGCCAAGTTCAGGTTGGTTGAAAAATTATCTCCCTTGGATTGAACATCCCAAACCATAACGGCGGGTCATGGGAGGATAAGCCATTGCGTTACTGGTCATTTCCATAGCTAGTGAGTAGCTTCACCACTCAAATCTGGTATACTGTAAGTAGCATCATATATGGGTGAAAAAGCTGACACATTGTAGATTCCCAAATATAATCTTCTATCAGCAAAGGTCTAGCCAGTGATAATTCTCTGTACTAGGGACTAGATATCTATGGTCCTTCTCTTTTTAGAAAGCACTGACGGGTCAGCAATATCCTGTGGACAGGTACCCCGACAACAGTCAAGCCCTCTAGTCTGAAGTTTTTTTTTACACCCCTTTCCCCATGAACGGATAATAGTCTACTACTATGGTACTCAGGTTTTAATGCATTCTTAACATGTGCCGTGTTATACTACATGTATGGTCAATCTGCATCACTCGTTTCTAATTTGCTAGTCTAGAAATATGGCCCTGTTTGAACATGTCAGTCTATATTGAGTTATTTAAGTATCATTCAATGGATTGCCCCCCCGTTTACAGTGTCTTCGGGAAGTATTCTTAACCCTGGACTTATTCCACATTTTGTTGTGTTACAGCCTGAATTAACTACACCATCATGAAAACATGGTTTTAGAAATGTTTGCTCATTTATTGAAAATGAATACAGAATTATCTAATTTACTTAAGTTAACCCCTGAGTTAAAAGTTGCGGCATACTGCGGCACAGCTTGTGGGGTGCCGCATGTTAGAAACAACTTTGGCAGCGATTAGAACTGAGTTTTTATGGGTATGTCTTTATTAAGAGCTTTGCACAATATTTGCACCTTATTATTTTTATTCTTCAAGCTCTGTCAAGTTGGTTGTTGATCATTGCTACACAGCCATTTAACTTGCCATAGATTTTCAAGCAGATGTAAGTCAGACTGTAATTCGGCCATTCAGGAACATTCACTGTCTTCTTGATTAGCAATTCCAGTGTAGATTTGGCCTTGTGTTTTTACGTTATTGTCCTGCTGAAAGGTGAATTAATCTCCCAGCGTCTGGTGGAAAGCAGACTGAACCTGGTTTTCCTCTAGGATTTTGCCTGTGCTTAGCTTCATTCGGCTTCTTTTTTATCCTGAAACTGCCCAGTCCTGCCCAGAACTGCCCAGAACAGTTCAAACTGGAGCAGCAGCACGGCCAGGTGGACTGGGGACAACAAGGAGTCATCATGCCAGGTAGTCCTGAGGCATGGTCCTAGGGCTTAGGTCCTGAAAGAAAGTGATAGAGAATTAGAGGGAGCATACTTAAATTCACACAGGACACCGGATGTTCCTGTTCCCAAGAAAGCTAAGGTAACTGAGCTAAACGACTACCGCCCCGTAGCACTCACATCCGTCATCATGAAGTGCTTTGAGAGACTAGTCAAGGACCATATCACCTCCACCCTACCTGACACCCTTGACCCACTCCAATTTGCTTACCGCCCAAATAGGTCCACAGACGATGCAATCTCAACCACACTGCACACTGCCCTAACCCATCTGGACAAGAGGAATACCTATGTGAGAATGCTGTTCATCGACTACAGCTCGGCATTTAACACCATAGTGCCCTCGAAGCTCGTCATCAAGCTCGAGACCCTGATTCTCGACCCCGCCCTATGCAACTGGGTTCTGGACTTCCTGACGGGCCGCCCCCAGGTGGTGAGGGTAGGCAACAACATCTCCTCCCCGCTGATCCTCAACACTGGGGCCCCACAAGGGTGCGTTCTGAGCCCTCTCCTGTACTCCCTGTTCACCCACGACTGCGTGGCCATGCACGCCTCCAACTCAATCATCAAGTTTGCGGACGACACAACAGTGGTAGGCTTGATTACCAACAACGACGAGACGGCCTACAGGGAGGAGGTGAGGGCCCTCGGAGTGTGGTGTCAGGAAAATAACCTCACACTCAACGTCAACAAAACTAAGGAGATGATTGTGGACTTCAGGAAACAGCAGAGGGAACACCCCCCATCCACATCGATGGAACAGTAGTGGAGAGGGTAGCAAGTTAAGTTCCTCGGCATACACATCACAGACAAACTGAATTGGTCCACTCACACAGACAGCATCGTGAGGAAGGCGCAGCAGCGCCTCTTCAACCTCAGGAGGCTGAAGAAATTCGGCTTGTCACCAAAAGCACACAAACTTCTACAGATGCACAATCGAGAGCATCCTGGTGGGTTGTATCACCACCTGGTATGGCAACTGCACCGCCCTCAACCGTAAGGCTCTCCAGAGGGTAGTGAGGTCTGCACAACGCATCACCGGGGGCAAACTACCTGCCCTCCAGGACACCTACACCACCCGATGCTACAGGAAGGCCATAAAGATCATCAAGGACATCAACCACCCGAGCCACTGCCTGTTCACCCCGCTGTCATCCAGAAGGCGAGGTCAGTACAGGTGCATCAAAGCTGGGACCGAGAGACTGAAAAACAGCTTCTATCTCAAGGCCATCAGACTGTTAAACAGCCACCACTAACATTGAGTGGCTACTGCCAACACACTGTCAATGACACTGACTCTACTCCAGCCACTTTAATAATGGGAATTGATGGGAAATGTAAATATATCACTAGCCACTTTAAACAATGCTACCTTATATAATGTTACTTACCCTACATTATTCATCTCATATGCATACGTAGATACTGTACTCTATATCATCGACTGCATCCTTATGTAATACATGTATCACTAGCCACTAACTATGCCACTTTGTTTACATACTCATCTCATATGTATATACTGTACTCGATATCATCTACTGTATCTTGCCTATGCTGCTCTGTACCATCACTCATTCATATATCCTTATGTACATATTCTTTATCCCCTTACACTGTGTATAAGACAGTAGTTTTTTAGGAATTGTTAGTTAGATTACTTGTTCGTTATTACTGCATTGTCGGAACTAGAAGCACAAGCATTTCGCTACACTCGCATTAACATCTGCTAACCATGTGTATGTGAAATACAATTTGATTTGATTTGATTCGGATAAGACAGGAGAAATACTCCAGATATAACAGACTGACCCTAGCCCCCCGACACAAACTATTGCAGCATAAATACTGGAGGCTGAGACAGGAGAGGTCGGGAGACAGTGGCCCCGTCCAACAATACCCCCGGACAGGGCCAAACAGGCAGGATATAACCCCACCCACTTTGCCAAAGCACAGCCCCCACACCACTAGATACCTTCAACCACCAACTTACCATCCTGAGACAAGGCCGAGTATAGCCCACGAAGATCTCCCCCCACGGCACAAACCCAAGGGGGGGCGCCAACCCGGACAGGAAAATCATGTCAGTGACTCAACCCACTCAAGTGACGCACCGCTCCTAGGGACGGCATGGTAGAGCACCAGCAAGACAGTGACTCATCCCCTGTAATAGGGGTTGAGGCAGAGGATCCCAGTGGAGAGAGGGGAACTGGCCAGGCAGAGACATCAAGGGCGGTTCGTTGCTCCAGTGCCTTTCCGTTCACCTTCACACTCCTGGGCCAGACTACATTCAATCATAGGACCTACTGAAGAGATGAATCTTCAATAAAGATTTAAAGGTCGAGACCGAGTCTGCATCTCTCACATGGATAGGCAAACCATTCCATAAAAATTGAGCTCTATAGGAGAAAGCCCTGCCTCCAGCTGTTTGCTTAGAAATTCTAGGGACAGTAAGGAGGCCTGCGTCTTGTGACCGCAGTGTACAGTGTATGTACGGCAGGACCAAATCGGAAAGATAGGTAGGAGCAAGCCCATGTAATGCTTTGTAGGTTGGCAGTAAAAGCTTGAAATCAGCCCTAGCCTTGACATGATGCCAGTGTAGAGAGACTAGCACTGGATTAATGTGATCAAATGTTTCGGTTCCAGTCAAGATTCTAGCAGCCGTGTTTAGCACTAACTGAAGTGTATTTAGTGCTTTATCCGGGTAGCCGGAAAGTAGAGCATTGTAGTAGTAGTCTAATCTAGAAGTGACAAAAGCATGGATTAATTTGTCACATTTTTGGACAAAGTTCCTGATTTTTGCAATGTTACATAGATGGAAACAAGCTAATAATAATTATATGTATGGGGTACAGAGATTAGGTAGTCATTCAAAAATGTTAAACAGTATTATAGTGCACAGTGTGAATCCATGCAACTTATTATGGGACTTATTAAGCACATGTTTACTCCTGAATTCATTTAGGCTTGCCATAACAAAGGGGTTGAATACTTACTGACTCAAGATATTTCAGTTTCTCATTTTTTATTATTTAATATTTTTAAAAATGTCCCAGTTTGATATTATTGGGTATTGTTTGTGTGTAGGCCATTGACAAACAAATATCAATTTAATATATTTTAAATTCAGGCTGTAACAAAACAAAATGTATGTCTAAATCTGTTTACATGTTTTTTTTTAACCTTGTTTAACAGTCTGCTTTAGTTTGTGGTGTTTGCTGTAGTTTAGACAATGAAGGCTTTGACAGTGCCTGTATTTACACATTTTGGGCTGAATCCTAACTTGAGATCCATGCAACCAAGTCAAATCTTCGCATAGATCATGCATTGAAATGATGTCAATGAGAAATGTATGAAAAGTTTCAAGATAGGGGTACGGATTTCATGTTGGGTTTCCACCCTGTGTGTTTTCAGTGTTTACAATGCAAATTTTTTTTGCACACCATGGTTGTTGTTCACTAGGGGATTATCTGTCATAGTTTTTTGTGTCCACCAAAATGTTTCTGTCCATTGATGTTCTAAAAAGAAGAGCCGTATGTGGGAACTTCACTGGGAATGTTTAATTTTAGGCAAATAACTGAAACCAGATGACCGTTTTACATATTTGTTTACAATTTCAAACTAAAATGACCAGTGGCTGTAAATGGTGATGACCTTGTGGCCCTTAGGTTATGTCACTGGAAGTGAGGTCCCTGAGAAAAAAAATGGTGGGTCGGGCACACCTCCTGGGAAAGGTGATTGGGGCGTAGACCCTGAAACTCAGGTGTCTAAAAGTACTGGACCCATGGTTACAAAGGCTGTGCCTGCGTTGGTACCTGAAACGATGGCAGCTAAAAACACTGGTCCCATCGTCCCTGGAGAAACCCTGACTAAAAGTGCACCAGGGGTGGCACCGGAAGTAGTGAGCATTAAAAGTGAACCTGCAGTTGTACCTGAAATCAGCCGTGGAACATGGGGTGTTGGAATCTAAAGTTGGGAGTCCACCTGGTAAACTAACACTTGATATTGTTTGTGTCTTTGGATGTGTAAGTGCTGTCATATAAACACAGTGTGTTTGTCACACTGGCCCTTGCATATGTCTACACCTGTCCCGCACCTGTGTGATGTGTAGTGCATGTGTATGTACATGTCAAGTCCTCTGTTTTGTCTTGTCAACAAGTTCATCACATGTTGCTGGCATCCATATGGTATAATTTATGGCACTGTCAGGTCTGTTTGAGTGTGTCACATTATTTATTTTGAATTGTTTTAGTGTGTTGGTTGTCATATTAATTTTATGTTTTTGTTGCATGCTTTCTTGTGTTGTTGGCTTTTCGCAAAAATAATTTAAGAAAATGTAGGTATATTAATGTCATGATGTGTTTTTTCTTATTGCACTTCTCATGTGTTGGTCTGTTGGAACTTCCGCTGGCGCACTGCTGCACCAATGTTATTGGACATGAATAACCTATCTGATACCATATAGATTGTAGGTTCAAGTATTTGTTTGATGTTGAGTGTAAAGCCTGTGGTCTGTCTATGAAGTTATTGGTTGTTACAAGACATCTCTTTGTGTTTCCCTAGTTTGAGATCAGTTTCAATCAACGTTTTAAGTATGATGACTGGATTACTGGCGGTTATTTGTCTTGATAAGTCTGTGGTGTAGCCTGATATTTCTCTGCGAGTAAGTTGAGGGATGTATGTTGAGGTCGGCCTTGCCAGTCTTGTTTTATTGATAACGTTGTGACCCCTAGTAGATGGTGAAGGAGCTGGGAACCCCAATGGCAATGGGCAGGGAGCTAAACCAGCCAAACCTGGTAAACATCAGTTACTAGTGAAATATACAGTATAAATACACCCATAGATAAATACAAGTATAACTAATATAGAAATAGTTTGCTACCCCAGCACCGCATTTGTATTGTGCTATTAGTATAATTATTGTTAGGTTTTGTCATTTTATTCATTTGTTTACTTGAATACATGGCATTCTATTTATAACGCATTTTTCTGACATGGATATTCTAGACTGTGGACCATCAGGAGTGCCAAATGGACAATGGGTGAAAATACCCAGTAATGGTAAACCAAGAGTACTATGTGTTATTCACAGGTGATCTGAATGGCATTTATTGAACAATGTGCCATAATTACCTCAACCTAATTTGTTTAAAGTGCATGCTGTTTTTGCCTATTTGTGCAGTTAATGTTTTTGCATGGATATTGTTTGTCCTGGCATGGTAACAACTGCTGGAATGTCTTTGCTATTGTACGGTGAATGTTGAGTCTCACTCTCATGACCTTTGACTCATGCTGCTTGTGACCCCTCTTCCCTAGATTGTTCACGTTGAGCACCTGCGATGTGTCCCACTTGGTTGACCTGTGCTGCTGGAGGAATTGTTCATTTATAGTGCTGAACCTAACTTGAACACAATAATAACATACAACATGTATAGGAGTTACACAGTTGTAGAACAGTTAACTCGTACCTGATTTCACTTCACACCATGTTATTTAAGGTTATGGTCCAGGAGCTGGTGTCCCCATTGGCTTGGGTGGTAAATTTGCCCTAATATCATACATCAATGAGGTCTTCCACACACTCAGCTTTCTGTGTATGATGATTAGGTTACGGAGGAGGAACTGGTGTAAACGGAGGTGGTGCCCCCAATGGCTATGGTGCAAAACCCAATGGTAAATTGTTACTGGTTAATTGAAGCAGTCATAGTAGCTATTTATTATAGATTATTTAAAGATGAATGTTACCATGTAGGCCCACAACATAAGTCACTCTTATACAGTGCATTCGGAAAGTATTCAATTCCTTCCCTTTTTCCAAATGTTGTTACATTACAGCCTTATTCTAAAATGGATTAAATAGTTTTCCTCATCAAGCTACACACAATACCCCATAATGACAAAGTGAAAACAGGTTGTTAGAAGTATTCAGACCCGAAACTCTGGTGCATCCCGTTTCCATTGATCATCCATGATTTTTCTACAACTTGATTGGTGTTCACCTGTGGTATATTCAATTGATTGGACATGATTTGGAAAGGCACACACCTGTCTATATAAAGGTCCCACAGTTGGCCGTGCACGTCAGATCAAAAACCAAGACATGAGGTTGAAGGAATTGTCCGTAGAGCCCGAGACAGGATTGTGTCGAGGCACAGATCTGGAGAAGGGTAAGAAAAAATGTCTGCAGCATTGAAGGTCCCCAAGAACACCGTGTCCTCCATCATTCTTAAATGGAAGAAGTTTGAAACCACCAAGACTCTTCCTAGAACTGGCTGCCCGGCCAAACTGAGCAGTTCAGGGGGAAGGGACTTGGTCAGGGAGGTGACCAAGAACCCGATGGTCAGTCTGACAGAGATCCAGAGTTCCTCTGTGGAGATAGAACCTTCCAGAATGACAACCATCTCTGCGGCACTCCACCAATCAGGCCTTTATGGTAGAGTGGCCAGGGGGAAGCACTCCTCCGTAAAAGGCACATGACAGCCGGCTTGGAGTTGCCAAAAGGCACCTAAATGACTGACCATGAGAAACAAGATGCTCTGGTCTGACGAAACCAAGATTGAACTCTGGCCTGAATGCCAAGCATCACGTCTGGAAGAAACAGAGCCCGGACAACACTCCCCATCCAACCCAACAGAGCTTGAGAGGATCTGCAGAGAAGAACTCCCCAAATACAGGTGTTCCAAGCTTGTGCCAAGAAGACTCAAGGCTGTAATCACTGCCAAGGGTGCTTCAAACAAAGTACTGTGTGAAGGGTCTGAATACTTAAGTAAATGTGATTTTTCATAGTATAATTTTTGTACATTTGCAAAAATGTCTAAAAATCTGTTTTTTTGCTTTGTCGTTATGGGGTATTGTGTGTAGATTGATGAGGGGGGTAAATGTAATCCATTTTAGAATAAGGCTGTAACGTAACAAAATGTAGAAAAGGTCAAGGGGTCTGAATACTTTGAGTGCACTGCATGTGGTGCTGGCGATATAATACCCAATGCGGAATTCATTATAAAAGAGCTTTGGCAGAGATAATGGTGTGTGTGCAGGAGTTGTCTTTTATAATAAGTGTTTTTAGTAAGGGGTTTTTGTACACATTTTTACATGATTGTGCATGCTATCAATGAGATCTTCTACACACTTTGGTGAATAGGTTACGGTGTCGGAGCCGGTGCACCGAACGGACGTGGAGCCAACCCCAATGGTAAATCTACTCTGTTGTCTTGTGTGGTTTTAAGCCTAAACAAAATGTTTGCCATTTCATGGTGGCATCAGGTTTTCCAGTGCAATTAGGATGAAGGTTCATATTTTTTGTTGAGCTGTTGTCTTTGTCAATTTTAATGGTTTGTGGGAGTTTACTTTTATATTAAGTTTAGTTTTCATCATCATTCTTGTGCATGCCATTAATGTGGTCTTCCACTCTAAGATTTTGGTCAACGGTCATTAGGTTATGGTGCAGGAGCTGGTGTACCACATGGAGGTGGTGTCCCCAATGGCTATGGTGCTAAACCAAATGGTAAATTGCTAAATTGGAATAAAACCCCCAGGGTTGAATTCATTATAAAAATCATTTGTTGACGTTTCAGTCTTTGGTCACATACCTAAATGTTGACATGTGCAAAGGTAATAAAGTGTTGCTCAATTTCATGTAAATGCTTGTCCAGGGTTCAAGCACCATTTTCTATTGCACTCAGTAACTAAGTTCTGCTGATTTCAGATATTAAGTAAAAGATATTCAGACTTTGTGATATATTTGTTATAGGATATGGAGCTGGGGTACGTCCAAATGGAGGGGGAGCTAATGCACCCAAACCAGATAAACGCCTTGTTTTTAAATAAGTTATGAGCCTTGCAACCTTTCTAACACCTGGCAGTGTTTTCTCTCTATAGTGTGTCGTAAATGTTGTCTTGTGATCCATAGGTGATGGTGCTGTTGCAGGAGGCTATAATCCTGTTGCTGCTGGCTATGGATATGGACCTGGAGCAGGTAATGCCAATACTAACTGTACAATGATTGTGAGTGTGAACCATTTCCATTTTTGTACTGAAGAAAACATGTTCAATATAGGCTATTAAAATGTCCTAATATAAATTCCTTGATGGATTGTCGTTGTGCAGGTGAAAATCCTTTCGCAGGGAAACCCAAACATAGTGGTGAGTACCCAGCTAGCACACAACATTCTAAGAGAGCATGCCCAAGTGAAAAACAACTCATTGTATTATATTACAAGTATACTTAAATATACAAAACATTAAAATAATATACTTCAAATATGAGATCTACTTCTAGTATATCTTATGTATACTATACATATAATATAATTACACTTCAACACACTTTAAAGTTTACTTTAAATTCATTGTTTTTGTTTTTTTGTATACTATAAATATACAATTATCAACCTTCAATACACTTCTTGA
This sequence comes from Oncorhynchus tshawytscha, assembly GCF_018296145.1. Lineage (NCBI taxonomy): Eukaryota > Metazoa > Chordata > Actinopteri > Salmoniformes > Salmonidae > Oncorhynchus > Oncorhynchus tshawytscha. The sequence continues at coordinate 3,197,004 of NC_056452.1, forward strand.
AAGTGTACTTCAAATTCATTGTTTTTCAGTCTTAAAGTATACTATATGTTCCCTATCATTAAACGTACACTCATTAAAACTGTACTAAAATTTCAAATGCTTTAATTGTAATTTAGTATATTAATTCTAAATACACTTGGAGTTGAAGCATAGATTTATTTTTAAAGGAAACTCTGCTTGTGAGTGATCAAGTACACAGTGCCTTGCAAAAGTGTTCATACTCCTTGTATTTCTTCACACTTTTGTGTTACAAAGTGGGATTAAAATTGATTTGTCATTTGTTGTCAACAATGAACTCAAAATACTCATGTCAAAGTGGAAGGGGAAAAAAGTTTGATTAATAAAAATGTGATAAGTATAGTCATTGCATAAGTATTCAGACCCTTTGTTTAAGCAAGCCTAAATTATGCTGAACAAAAATATAACATGCAACAATTTCAAAGATTTTACTGAGCTACAGTTCATATAAAGAAATCAGTCAACTGAAATCAATTCATTAGGCCCTAATCTATGGATTTCACATGACTGGGAACAAAGATATGCATCTGTTGGTCACAGATAAATTGCAACAAAAAGGTAGGGGTGTGGATCAGAAAACCAGTCAGTATCTGGTGTGACCACCATTTGCTTCTTGCAGCGCAACACTTCCCCTTCACAGAGTTGATCAGGATGTTGATTGTGGCCTGTGGAATGTTGTCCCACTCCTCGCTGCCAAAGGTGTTTCTAGCATGTATTGTCTCAAGGAGCTGAATACTTTAATTTTACCAAATTGTTCAGAGAACTTTAAGAAACATAATTCTTTTATAGGAATTTCAGTACTTCAACGTAATGTTTCCTAGAGGTTCCCAAAGGTTCTATTTAAAAACCTCTGACTATATTCTGGGAACGCTCTCCAAAATGTTGTGACATTACAGATGTTCTCAGAAACAACTATATTTTTGGACAATGTCATTACTTCATCAGAACATTTCATACAAGTTCTCATGGTTCTATTTTTTTTTTTAAATGGTTTTACTATTGTAGGTTATGGTCAAGGTGTCTACCATGGAGCTGGTTATGGATATGGCGCAGCTGCAAATGGAAATGGCTACGGTGCACCTGCAATTGGTAAGTTTAGCATCACACATTGTGTGACCAAACAAAGATATACACACATGCAAGAGGCATATCTCATCGGATACAAATCATAGATTTAATATATTTCCGAATTTTCTATGATTCTTTGGAATGCCACCAAGCTACCTTTTTCACATAATCAAGAACTAAGAAAGTATTGCCAAGAAGAGGTTAGTTGAAAAATCTATAGTGACGGTTTATATGGGGCTTTCTTGTAATGGACACCAAAAATCTTTGCTTATATCACATTATCTGACCTACAATCTGTAGCTACATAAATGCTACCTCGTTAGAGGCATCCTACTGAGCACAAGATGTTGAACAGACGTCTTGTGCTCAGTCGGATTGTTCAAAATCACGCTATTTGGTCTATCTTGCATCTGTACCAATTCAAGTTAGTTGAGTAGTCTATGCTGATGGAGAGTTGCCTGTTTTAGACACACTGGCTAGGACTGCTACACCTACATGTGAGAAGCCTGGTTTCTAAAATTGACTTTCTATATGGACCATATGGACCTTTCAGGCAAACCAGGACACTGCTTTAGCCATGTCATTTTATAATAACAGTTTCAGACTCTGTAACTTGAGGGATACAACATTTACAGATCTGATTGAAAAAGGAAGAGGTGAAGGTATTACTTTCCACCTCTGTCCCTAGTCAGTTTGAATGCCCTAAACGTATGCTCAGGAAATAGCACCCGATTTACGGTGGAAGGGGTACGCCCTCATTTGCTTTATTACTCCAGTGCTTTTAAAGGGCTAGTTCACCCAAATTACAAATATGTTGGTTTCCTTACCCTGTAAGTAGTCTATGAACAAGGTATGGCAGCAGTTCTTGCCTTGATCTTGTGTATCTGGCCACTATTTCTAGAATTTGTGGCACAAATGCAAGTCAATGGTATCGATATTATAATTTTTCAATATTACAGTTGTCATAGCTTGACCTCCTGGGTGAGGTTCAAAGAGACCCCCCTTATATGATTAAATATTAAACTATTTGTAAAAACATATCAATGTGATTTTAACCTTCTAAATGAGAAATTGTATTTGATATAAAGTTTTATCAAGTCATGAACCATGCCCAGATGAGAACAGACATTATGCCAGCGTGATGGAACGCCCCCTTTGTTGTGAAGAAGTTTAACCTGCCTGGTGTGTTCCTTGTTCTTCTTGATGCTCTCTGCGCTTTTAACGGACCTCTGAGACTATCACAGTGCAGGTGCATTTATACGGAGACTTGATTACACACAGGTGGATTGTATTTATCATCATTAGTCATTTAGGTCAACATTGGATCATTCAGAGATCCTCACTGAACTTCTGGAGAGAGTTTGCTGCACTGAAAGTAAAGGGGCTGAATAATTTTGCCCGCCCAATTTTTCAGTTTTTGATTTGTTAAAAAAGTTTGAAATATCCAATAAATGTCGTTCCACTTCATGATTGTGTCCCACTTGTTGTTGATTCTTCACAAAAAAATAGTTTTATATCTTTGTTTGAAGCCTGAAATGTGGCAAAAGGTCGCAAAGTTCAAGGGGGCCGAATACTTTCGCAAGGCACTGTAAATAAAAAATCCTCAATCTACACAAAATACCCCATAATGACAAAGTGAAAACAGTTTTTTGGGGGGGCCAAATGTATTAAAAACAAAAAAACAGTTAACTTATTTACGTAAGTATTCAGACCCTGCTATGAGACTTGAAATTGAGCTCAGGTGCATCCGTTGGTCATCCTTGAGATGTTTCTTCAACTTGATTGTAGTCCACCTGTGGTAAATTAAATTGATTGGACATGCTTTTGAAAGGCACACACCTGTCTATGTAAGGTCCCACAGTTGACAGTGCATGTTAGAGCAAATACCAAGCCATGAGGTTGGCGGAATTGTCCGTAGAGCTCCGAGACAGGATTGTGTTGAAGCACAGATCTGAGGAAGGGTACCAAAAATGTCTGGAGCATTGAAGGTCCCCAAGAACACAGTGGTTTCATCATTCTTAAAATGGAAGAAGTTTGGAACTAGAGCTGTCCACCTGGCCAAACTGAGCAATTCGGGGAAAAGGGCCTTGGTCAGGGAGGTGTAGCCTGGGTAGCCATTTGATTAGATGTTTAGGAGTCTTATGGCTTAGGGGTGGAAGCTGTTTAGAAGCCTCTTCAACCTAGACTTGGCGCTCCGGTAGCAGAGAGAACAGTCTCTGACTAGGGTGGCTGGAGTCAATTTTTAGGGCCTTCCTCTGACACCGCCTGGTATAGAGGTCCTGGATGGCAGGAAGCTTGGCCCTGGTGATGTACTGGGCTGTACGCACTACCCCCTGTGGTGTCTTGCGGTCAGAGGCCGAGCAGTTGCCATACCAGGCGGTGATGCAACCCGTCAGGATGCTCTCGATGGTGCAGCTGTACAACCTTTTGAGGATCTGAGGACCCATGCCAAATCTCTTCAGTCTGAGCTTGTTGTCATTGCAGGCAATCTCAACGCTGTGCATTACAGGGAAGACATCCTCCTCATGTGGTGCCCTTCCTGCAGGCTCATCCTGGGAGAATAGGTTTTGTCGTGCCCTCTTCACGACTGTCTTGGTGTGCTTGGACCATGTTTGTTTGTTGGTGATATGGACGCCAAGGGACTTGAAGCTCTCAACCTGCTCCACTACAGCCCCGTCGAGGAGAATGGGGGTGTGCTCGGTCCTCCTTTACTTGTAGTCCACAATCATCTCCTTTGTCTTGATCACGTTGAGGGAGAGGTTGTTGTCCTTGCACCACACGGTCAGGTCTCTCTTCTGACCTCCTCCCTGTAGGTTGTCTCGTCGTTGTCGGTGATCAGGCCTACCACTGTTGTGTTATCGGAAAACTTAATGATGGTGTTGGAGTCTTGCCTGGCCGTGCAGTCATGAGTGAATTGGGAGTACAGTTGGGGACTGAGCACGCACCCGAGGGGCCCCTGTGTTGAGGATCAGCGTGGCGGATGTGTTGTTACCTACCATTATCACCTGGGGGCGGTCCTGGTAGGCTCGTGTCACTGGGCTGCTCTTGTCTGTGCTTCCCTCTGTAGTCTGTAATAGTTTGCAAGCCCTGCCACATCCGACGAGCATCGGAGCCAGTGTCGTACGATTCGATCTTAGTCCTGTATTGACACTTTGCCTGTTTGATGGTTCGTCGGAGTGCATAGCAGGATTTCTTAGAGTCCCACTCCTTGAAAGTGTAAGCAGTACCGTTTAGCCCACTCCTTGAAAGCATAAGCCGTACCGTTTAGCTCAGTGCAGATGTTGCCTGTAATCCATGGCTTCTGGTTGGGGTATGTACGTACAGTCACTGTGGGATGATGTCATCGACACAATTATTGATGAAGCCAGTGACTTATTTGGTGTACTCCTCAATGCCATCAGAAGAATCCTTGAACATATTCCAGTCTGTGCTAGCAAAACAGTCCTGTAGTTTAGCATCTGCTTCATCTGACCACTTTTTTATTGACCGAGTCGCTGGTGCTTCCTGTTAATTTTTTTGCTATATCCCATAATTTCAAAGCAAAAACGGGTGTTAACTTTTGTCCTTGGAAAGTATTCCTTATTCTAAAAAAAATTTTTTTAATACACCATCAATCTACACACAATAACCCATAATAACAGAGCAAAGGTTAAATCTGTTTTTGCTTTGTCATTATGGGGTATTGTGTGTAGATTGATGAGGTGTATTTATAACAGGCATGAGGTGTATTTAACATATTGATGAGGTATATTTATAACAGGTAAAAACCTGTTTTTGCTTTGTCATTATGGGGTAGTGTCTAGATTGATGAGGTGTATTTTAAAAAAAAAAGTTTTATCATAAGGCTGTAACATAACAAAATGTGTAGACAAGTCAAGGGGTCTGAATACTTTCTGAAGGCACTGTATGTGCTAGATTTAACTATAATGTGTAATGACTTGTGATCCTTTAGATATTCAGAGAAAAATTAGGATGGATTATAGTACTGGATTTGACAATTCATTCAATTTTTTTTTTTACAGTAGAACATTTTGATTTGACTGAAAACCAGTATATTGAGTCCAAGAGTGAGTGCCCTAGTTTTCACAATAACAGTGAATGTCAAACGTTTCATCTTTTTATCAAGGTGTGCCTGCTGGTATGGAGGGAAAATCAGGTATGTAGGCTACTATATGTCATAGACAAATACAACATCAGTCCTAGCCTCCCAACATGTCGAGCAATCAATCCATGCCAACGAATGAATCCATACATCCTAATGCAGGTGGGGTTGGTGCAGGACTTGGAGAGCCTGCAAATGGCGGCAAATATGGTGAGAATGGCCCCCTCAAATTTTAAGAACAAATTAGTGCATGACAACACTGAATGGTTCAGAATAATATTTTTTTTAAAAATCAGAACTGCCTGCATTCTCTTCATTTTCTTTAACAGGTGGTTCCGGACCTTATGGCGGAGCTCCAATCATTCCTGCTGGACTGGATGGTAAGATTACACCCATATCTACACACAGTGCTTATCTCATGTAGTGTGGGTGTACACTCGTATACACAGTAGCTGAAATGCGTCTCTCATCCTTGACAGGAACAAGTCAGTTTGAACCTCAACCCGCTGGCCTACGTCCTGATGGGAAATCAGGTGGAATATATGGTGGTGAGTTGGTTGTACACAAACACCTTTTCTAAATAATATGTCAACTCAGCAAAAAAAGAAACGTCCCTTTTTCAGGACCCTGTCTTTCATAGCTAATTCGTGTAAAAATCCAAATAACTTCACAGATCTTCATTGTAAAGGGTTTAAACACTGTTTCCCATGCTTGTTCATTGAACCATAAACAATTAATGAACATGCTCCTGTGGAACGGTCTTTAAGACCCGCAGCTAACAGACGGTAGGCAATTAAGGTCACAGAAAACTTAAGACACTAAAGAGTCCTTTCTACTGACTCTGAAAAACACCAAAAGGAAGATGTCCAGGTACCTGCTCATCTGCGTGAATGTCCCTTAGGCATGCTACAAGGAGGCATGAGGACTGCAGATGTGGCCAGGGCAATAAATTGCAATGTCCGTACTGTGAGACACCTAAGACAGCGCTACAGGGAGACCGGACAGACAGCTGATTGTCCTCTCAGTGGCAGACCACGTGTAACAACACCTGTACATGATCGGTACATCCGAAGATCACACCTGAGGGACAGGTACAGGTTGGCAACAACAACTGCCATCACCGGCCACAACGTCGCCTATGGGCACAAACCCACCGTCGGTGGACCAGACAGGACTGGCAAAAAGTGCTCTTCACTGACGAGTCGCAGTTTTATCTCACCAGGGGTGATGGTCGGATTTGTGTTTATCATCGAAGGAATGACCGTTACACCGAGGCCTGTACTCTGGAGCGGGATAGAGTTGGAGGGTCCGTCATGTTCTGGGGCGGTGTGTCACAGCATCACCGGACTGAGCTTGTTGTCATTGCAGGCAATCTCAATGCTGTGCATTACAGGGAAGACATCCTCCTCCCTCATCTGGTACCCTTCCTGCAGGCTCATCCTGACATGACCCTCCAGCATGACAATGCCACCAGCCCTACTGCTCGTTCTGTGCATGTTTTCCTGCAAGACAGGAATTTCAGTGTTCTGCCATGACCAGCGAAGTGTCCGGATCTCAATCCCATTGAGCACGCCTGGGACCTGTTGGATTGGAGGGTAAGGGCTAGGGCCATTGCCCCCAGAAATGTCCGGAAACTTGCAGGTGCCTTGGTGGAAGAGTGGGGTAATATCTCACATCAAGAACTGGAAAATATGGTGCAATCCATGAGGAGGAGATGCACTGCAGTACTTAATGCAGCTGGTGGTCAGATACTGTCTGTTACTTTTGATTTTGACCCCCCTTCGTTCAGGGACATGTTATTCCATTTCTGTTAGACACGTCTGTGGAATTTGTTCAGTTTATGTCTCAGTTGTTGAATCTTGTTCATAGAAATATTTACACATGTTAAGTTTGCTGAAAATAAACGCAGTTGACAGTGCGAGGACGTTTCTTTTTTTGTTGAGTTTGTGTAAAATTTAAATGGAGTTTACCCTTTTGCTCTGTCGGTCACAGGATTGGGTGGGCCATATGGTGGTCAGACCCTCGGAATGGGCCCAGAGGCAACATCTCAGACCAAATATGGTGAGTGAGTTGCTTGTGGTGGGGCTCAGGGTTGCATTTCTCCAACGATACATATTTACAGGAAAATAATGAGAAACAGGAAGAGAAGTGTATAACTGATGCTGCCTCGCTTTGTGGACCTTTTTCTCATCAAGCTTTAGAAATTCGCAATTGTCCACATAATGTGGAAATTTGTCTTTGGCTTTGCATTAACATCACAGCAGAGTGACTCACAATGAACAGTAGTCCACTCCCTCTCTTGCTTCTTGCCCTAATACGTTATCTTGCTCTGACTCAGGCATTGGGGGGTTGCCATTTGGTGGTCAACCCTTCGGGTTGGGGACTGATGGTGAAGGCAAGTATGGTATGTGTATGGTATATATACGCCTGCTGCATCTACGGGTAACAGCCAAAATAATGTAAACACTTGAGGATTTGTATTTATTAAGGATCCCCATTAGCTGCTTCCAAGGCAGCAGCTACTCTTCCTGGGCTCCATCACCTTTAAGGCAGTTATATAACATTTTAAATATTAAATTTCATAACTTTTCACAACACATTGTGTTCACTCAGACCACTACTCTATCACATACAGGTATCTACAATACAAAATCCGTGTGTATGAGTGAGTGTCTTGTGTGTGTCTCTTCACAGTCCCCACTGTTCCATAAGGTGTATTTTTATCTTTAAAAAAAAATCTGATTCTACTGCTTGCATAATTTACCTGATGTGGAATTCGTATTCAGTTCCAACTGACGTATTCAGTTCCATGTGGCCATGGCTCTATGTACTACTGGGCACCTCCCATAGTCTGTTCTTGACTTGGGTATTGTGAAGAGACCTTTGGTGACATGTCTCGTGGGGTACACATAGGTGTCTGAGCTGTGTGCTAGTAGTTTAAACAGACACCTCGGTGCATTCAGCTTGTCAACACTTCTTACAAAAACAAGTAGTGATCAAGTCAATCTATCCTCCACTTTGAGCCAGGAGAGATTGACATGCATATTTTTGTTAGCTCTCTGTGTACATCCAAGGGCCAGCCGTGCTGCCCTGTTCTGAGACAATTGCAATTTTCTGAGGTCCCTCTTTGGGGCACCTGACCACACGACTGTACAATAGTTCAGGTGCGACAAACCTAGGCCTGTAGGACCTGCCTTGTTGATAGTGTTGTTAAGAAGGTAGAGCAGCGCTTTATTATGGACTGACTTCTCCCCATCTTAGCTGCTGTTGTATCAACATGTTTTAACCATGACAGTTTACAATCCAGGGTTACTCCAAGCAGTTTAGTCACATCCACTCAATTTCTTACAAGATTTAGTTGAGGTTTAGGATTTAGTGAATGATTTGTCCCAAATAGAATGCTTTTAGTTTTTGAAATATTTAGGACTAACTTATTCCTTGCCACCAATTCTGAAACTGACTGCAGCTCTTTGTTAAGTGTTGCAGTAATTTCACTCGCTGTAGTCACTGACGTGTATAGTGTTGAGTCATTTGCATACATACACACTGGCTTTACTCAAAGCCAATGGCATGTCATTAGTAACGATTGAAAAAAATAAGGGGCCTAGACAGCTGCCCCGGGGAATTCCTGATTCTACCTGGATTATGTTGGAGGGGCTTCCATTTGAGTGATAATGCCTGAGAAGCCAGTGTTCGGAGGATATATTGGCATGAGTGTTAGCAGCAAACCATGCCAAGATATCCTCAAAACACCGGCTTCGAGGGTATTATCACTTTTATACAACGGGTTACCAACACATTCAAATAATGATTGACATTTTCATTAACGTTATTTCAATACATTTATTCATACTATTTCATCCTTTCACAAGATATAGTCCCAACACAAATCTAGGGTTGCTACCCAAACCGGCTGGTCGATTGTTCTATTGGTTTGGTTGCTAGAGACTCGACCCAGTCGTTGTCTTTTTGTTCTGTATCTATGGACGCAACCCAGTCATTCGTTCTAAATGTTCCATTGCCATACTGGCTGGCAATGTTCTTATCCCTTTCTTGCTAGCTAGCCAACTACGGCTAACTTACAGTCACGTCAAACAGTGTATTCAGAATCACACCAAAGTAGCTGCATTTGCTTAAGCTGTTTTCTAGAGACATTTATTTGGATACGTCCATAACAAGGAGCTAATAAGACATGATTTCACATGGCATAGAAAATGTGCACTCTCGTCAGGACACTGTTGCTCAGAAGAGCTAGCCAACAAACAGCTAGCACAATCACTTCAAACTCAAGCTGGAAAGACTACAAACTAGCTGCACTTAGTTTCATTTTTACTTTATTTCAATTGAGAAAAAATAAGAAACCCACACACTGCTCTTGATCGTATCACTGCTCTTTAATAAGCTTTATGTATCGGCTTCAAGGACTTCGTCAGAGCTTTTGTGCTCACTATTTGAGAGACCGGGATACTAACAAATACCCACCAACAAACTTTATTCTAGAGCTGGCTGAATATGTTTTGACGTACAACTATTTCAGGTTTGATGATGATGAATACAAACGAATGGAACATCGATGGGCTCCACATTCGAACCGAGCTATGCTAACCTTTATGTGGGTCTTTTTGAAGAACGTTTGGTTAACAATGAAAACGATAAATCCATTTTTGAATAAAGTCCTGAAGTGGTATCGATATATATCGACAACATTTTTTTCCATATGGGGAGGAATGGGAGAAGAGTTGTCAGACTTTACGGCATTACTCAATGACATTGACCCCAATCTAAAATTCACTATTGAATGTGATACTCATTACTTCTATGTGGATTGAGAAATCAAATGGAACCTTGTTTACAACTCTGTATAGAAAAGGGACAGACAGAAATAGTATATTACAGGGGGACAGCTTCCACCCTGAGAAATTAAAAAGAGGACTTCCAAGAAGCCAGTTTTTCAGATAGTCCTCTGTGGGAGTGGCATATATGGCACAATCTAGAAAAAGCAACGGAGATGCGCAATAGCTTTCTAAGAAGAAGCTACTCTCCACAATGTGTGGATGAAGCTCTTCATTTGGCATTGGGGAAAACATGAGATGAAATGCTACAAAAAAATAAGCACTAAAGCTAAAGAACACTAATATTCACCACCACATATGTTGATTTTGCTCAAAGTGGGAGATGCTGACAAGAGGCACTGGCATGTTTTACCATCAGACCCAGCTTTGCCAGCTGAATTTAAGAATCCACCACTTATTGTATATAGAACAGGTCACAATTTCCGCGATAAATTGGTCCATGCCAACTGCCAGCCACAAAATAAACATTTACACCCTCTTTGGAATGGTAGCTATAAATGCAGAGGTTGCGCACAGTGAAACAATATCATGAAGTGTGAATATTTCTGCCACCCACACAGGAAAAAGGTTCCAAATAAATTACATCATTATGTGCTCCACCACCCATTACATCTACATGATTAAATGTCCATGTGGGCTGTGTTATGTAGGTAAAACCTCTCATTCTCTCAAGCAGAGATTTAGTGAACATAAATTCAATCAGGAGAAACGACAGTCACAGTACAATTTAATGGCCAAAAGAGATTTCTACCTCTAGATTTTGTGACATAGAGAAAGTTAAGATATCAGACATGGGAGATGATATTAATAATACTCTGAGCAAAAGAGAATGTTTTGGTATTTTCACCCTCCAGACATTATTTCCTAAAGGTCTTAATGATGAAATGCTGATGTATGTTATAAATGTGAACATTAATTAATGGCCCATTTCAGATTACGCTGACTTTTTTCTTGCGCTGTACCCAGTGATTTATGAAAACCTGCATGGTGGGTCGATGCCCTCATCGTGGTTTTACAAACGTGTTTAATACCTTGTGTACACACTTTATTTGAATATTTCTGAAATGCACATTGTTATATTCGGTAACACTATTTTTCCTCGACTCCAACCCCATTCGATGCATGGAACGGATATGGGTGGAGCTATGTCTTCATGCGAGGGCGAACACATTTTTCTCAAATAGTGAGCACAAAAGCTCTGATGAAGGCCCTGAGGCCTATGCGTAAAGTTGATCAAAAGCAGTGTGCGAGTTTCTTATTTTTTCTCATCTTATTCAACTGTTACTATGCACCTGCAATAAAGATTGCTCAGATGCGCGAGTGCCTTTTGAAGACCTTTTTTTCAGTTGACATTCCTTTGTATGTATATCCATAAAAACATGGAACACAGAGGGTTTGAACCAATCAGCATTCAGGATTAGACCCACCCGTTGTATAATAAAGAAAACCATCTGTGTTCTGTTAGACAGGTAAATCTTTATCCACAATATAGCAGGGGGTGTAAAGCCATAACACATACGTTTTTCCATTAGCAGCTATGATCAGTGATGTCAAAAGCCGCACTGAAGTCTAACAAAACAGCTCCAACAATCTTTTTATCATCAATTTCTCTCAGCCAATTGCCGTGCTTGTTGAATGTCCTTCCCTACATAAGTGTGCTGAAAGTCTATCAATTTGTTTACAGTGAAATAGCATTGCATCTGGACAAACATACTTTTTTCCAAACGTTTACTAAGGGTTGGTAACAGGCTGATTGGTCTGCTATTTGAGCCAGTAAAGGAGGCTTTACTATTCTGTGGAATTACTTTCCAGGCCTGAGAGCACACTTTCTAATAGGCTTAGATTGAAGATATGGCCAATAGGAGTGGCACTGTCGTCCTCTATTATCCTCAGGAATTTTCCATCCAAGTTGTCAGACCCCGGTGGTTTGTCATTGTTGATAGACCAAAACAATAATTCAAATAATAAACTTAGGTTTTCCTAGATATGGCTACTATATTGTGATCACTACATCCTATGGATTTTGATACTGCTTTAAAGCAAATTTCTGCAGCATTAGTAAAGATGTCATCAATAAATGTTGACGATTTCATTCCTGTGCTGTTTGTAACTACCCTGGTAGGTTGACTGATAACCTGAACAAGGTTGCAGGCACTGGTTCAAGTTTGAAGCATTTTCTAAATGTATTTTTTAGTGGGTAGATCAGCTTTAATACTGAAGATAAATTGTAGCTTCCATCAATGTAACCGTCTGCATCATTTCCAATCCCCCATATATATTGTGTGTGTACGTATGCACACAGTACCAGTCAAAAGTTTGGACACCTTCTCATTCAAGGGTTTTTCTTTATTTTTACTATTTTATACATTCTAGAATAATAGTGAAGACATCAAAACTTTGAAAAAGCACATGAAATCATGTAGTAACCAAAAAAAGTGTTAAACAAATCAAAATATATTTTAGATTCTTCAAAGTAGTCACCCTTGCCTTGATAACAGCTTTACACACACTTGGCATTCTCTCAAACAGCTTCATGAGGTAGTCACCTGGAATGTTTTTTTCAACAGGCTTAAAGGAGTTCCCACATATGCTGAGCACTTGTTGGCTACTTTTCCTTCACTCTGCAGTCCAATTCATGCCAAACCATCTCAATTGGGTTGATGCCGGGTGATTGTGGAGACCAGGTCATCTGATGCAACACTATATCACTCTCCTTCTTGGTCAAATAGCCCTTACACAGCCTGGAGGTGTGTTTTGGGCCATTGTCCTGTTGGAAAAACAAATGATAGTCCCACTAAATGCAAACCAGATGGGATTGGTTATTGTTGCAGAATGCTGTGGTAGCCATGCTGGTTGTGTGCCTTGAATTCTAAATAAATCTGTGTCACCAGCAAAGCAGCATCACACCACCTCCTCCATGCTTAATGGTGGGAACTACACATGCAGAGATCATCCGTTCACCTACTCTGAGTCTCAAAGACAAGGCAGTTGGAACCAAATATCTCAAATTTGGACTCAGATTTCCACCAGTCTAATGTCCATTGCTTGTGTTTCTTGGTCCAAACAAGTCTCTTCTTATTATTGATGTTGTTTAGTAGTGGTTTCTTTGCAGCAATTTGACCATGAAGGCCTGATTCACACGGTCTCCTCTGAACAGTAGATGTTGAGATGTCTGTTATTTGAACTCTGTGAAACATTTATTTGGGCTGCAATCTGAGGTGCAGTTAATTGACCATTTCTGAGGCTGGTAACTCTAATGAACTGCAGCAGAGTTCATTAGAGTTACATGAGAGCCAGTTTTATCATAGCGCTTGATGGTTTTTGCGACTGCACTTGAAGAAACTTTCAAAGTTCTTAATGTTCCGTATTGACTGAACTTCATGTCTTAAAGTAATGATCGAATGCCGAACTTGTTAAGGATAGGGGGCAGTATTTTCACTTTGGATGAATTGCATGCCCATAGTGAACTGCATCCTACTCTGTCCTAGATTGCTAATATATGCATATTATTATTACTATTGGATAGAAAACACTCTGAAGTTTCTAAAACTGTTCAAATTATGTCTGTGAGTATAACAGAACTCATAGGGCAGGCAATCTTCCAAACAAGAAGTTACATTCTGAATGTGGGTCAACTTTGATGTCATCGCCCCCTCCTTTCCCAACAAGATATGGATCTGGTAGCATTTCCTACGCCTTCCACTAGATGTCCGCATTCAGTAGAACGTGGAATGGAGCATCTGGTGTGAACTTTGACCGAATGGGAGGGGAAATAGTCACTGTCCCGACAGAATGCAATTTCCCTGTGGCGCATTTCTCTGTGGGTGCCACCGTCGTTCCATTTGGCTGCAGCTGAAAACATATGATCCGGTTGGAACGTTATTGGATATATATGAAAATAACATCCGGAAGATTGATTCTCTACTGGACCAGCGTCAGCATTTGGGCACGTGAGCTGAAAGTGATAGCAAATGCAGCTAATTGGACACTAGTATTGGACATTATGGAACAAAACAACGATTTATTGTGGAACTAGGACTCCTTGCACTGCATTCTGATGAAAGAGCATCAAAGGTAAGGGAATATTTATGATGTAATTTCGTATTTGTTGACTCCAACATGGCGGAGAAATACTTTTACGTCTGAGCGCTGTCTCAGATTATTGCATGGTAGGCTTTTTCCATAACGTTTTTAAAAAATCTGACACAGCAGTTGCATTAAGAACCAGTGTATCTTTAATTATATGTAGAACATGTATCTTAGGTCAAAGTTTATGATGAATATTTCTGTTATCTGGCGTAGCTTTCTATAATTCCTCTGGATATTTTGGAGGCATTTCTGAACATGGCGTCAATGTAAACCGAGATTTGTGGATATAAATATGCATATTATCGAACAAAACATAAATGTATTGTGTAACATGTCATATGAGTGTCATCTGATGAAGATTTTCAAAAGGTTAGTGATTCATTTTATCTCTAATCTTGCTTTTGTGACTACCTTTGCCTGGAAAAAATGGCTGCGTTTTTCCTTTGATTTGGTGGTGGTCTAACATAAATATATGTTGTGTTTTCGCTGTAAAACATTTTAAAAATCGGACATGATGGGTAGATGAACAAGATGTTTATCTTTCATTTTAGGTGTTGGACTTGTTAATGTGTGAAAGTTAAATATTTCTAAAGAATATTTTTGAATTCCCTGCGCCACCTTTTCAGCTGAATGGGGGGGTGGAGTTCCCTTCAGGGATCGCCTTGCCATAACAGGATTTATCTTTGCTTATTTGAGCTTTTCCATAATATGGACTTGGTCTATCTTCTGTATACCACCCCTACCTTGTCACAACACAACTGATTGGCTCAAACGCATTAAGGAAAGAAAGAATTTCCACAAATACATTTAACAAGGCACACCTGTTAATTGAAATGCATTCCAGGTTACTACCTTATGAAGCTGGTTGAGAGAACGCCAGGAGTGTGCAAAGCTGTCATCAAGGCAAAGGGTGGCTACTTTGAAGAATCTGAAATATAAAATATATTTTGATTTGTTTAACACTTTCCTGCTTACTACATGATTCCGTATGTGTCATTTCATAGTTTGCTGTTTTCACTACTATTCTACAATGTAGAAAATAGTACAAATAAATAAAAACATTTGACTGGTACTGTATACATATATACATGCATAGACAGACAGACAGAGTGCAATCAGAAAGTATTCAGACCCCTTGACATTTTCCACATTTTATTACGTTACAGTCTTATTCTAACATTGATAACATTTATTTTTTTCTTCATCAATCTACATACATTACCGCATAATGATGAGCCAAAAACAGGTTTATAGAAATGTTTGCAAATGTATTAAAAACGGAAATATCACATTTACATACGTTTTCAGACCCTTTACTCAGTACTTTGTTGATGCACCTTTGGCCACAATTACAGCCTCGAGTCTTTTTAGGTATGACGCTACAATCTTGGTACACCTGTATTTGGTGAGTTTCTCACATTCTTCTCTGCAGATGCTCTGTCAGGTTGGATGGGGAGCGTCGCTGCACAGCTATTTTCAGGTCTCTCCAGAGATGTTTGATCGGGTTCAAGTCCGCCTCTGGCTGGGCCTCTCAAGGACATTCAGAGATATGTCCCGAAGCCACTCCTGGGTTGTCTTGGCTGTGTGCTTAGGGTTGTTGTCTTGTTAGAAGGTGAACCTTCGAACTCAGTCTGAAGTCATGAGCGCGCTGGAGCAGGTTTTCGTCAAGGATCTCTGTATTTTGCTCCGTTCATCTTTTCCTCGATCCTGACTAGTCTCCCAGTCCCTGATGCTCAAGTACAACCCCACAGCATGATGCTGCCACCACCATGCTTCACATTAGGGATAGTGCCAGGTTTCCTCCAGATGCCACTCGTGGCATTTATCAGACCAGAGAATTGTTTCTCATCGTCTGAGAGTCTTTAGGTTCCTTTTGGCAAACTCCAAGCGGGCTGCCGTGGCTTTTACTGACGAGTGGCTTCCATCTGGCCACTCTACCATAAAAGCCTGATTGGTGGAGTGCTGCAGAGATGGTTGTCCTTCTGGAAGGTTCTACCATCTCCACAGAGGAACTCTGAAGCTCTGTCAGAGTGACCATCGGGTTCTTGGTCACCTCCCTGACGAAGGACCTTCTCCCCCGATTGCTCAGTTTGGTGGCTCCAAACTTTGATGAGCATGGAAATTACGTAAACCATATCCCATGGCCGTCTCTGTCACCAGATCCCAACCAAATTGAACACTTATGGGAGATTCTTGAGCAGCGCCTAAGAGCGTTTTCCATCAACAAAACACAAAATTATGGAATTTCACTTGGAAGAATGGTGTCGAATTCTTCCCCCAAAAATATGTCATTCTGCACCCCGAACAAGGCAGTTAACCCACAGTTCCCCGGTAGGCCGTCATTGTAAATAAGAATTTGTTCTTCACTGTTAAATCAAGGTTAAATATTTGTTGAAAAATAGAATCTGTACCAAGGCGCATTGAAGTTGTTCTGGCTCGTGGTGGCCCAACGCCCTATTAAGACACTTTGTGTTGGTGTTTCCTTCGTTTTGGCAGTTACCTGTATGTCAGTGTACCTTTTTTAATGTTAACATTCTAAATGCATGTGTTTATATAATGTGTTGTATGCATGTCTGTTGATTACTGGTATGTACAGTGGGGGAAAAAGTATTTAGTCAGCCACCAATTGTGCAAGTTCTCTTAAAAAGATGAGAGGCCTGTAATTTTCATCATTCTTCAACTATGACAGACAAAATGAGGTTAAAAAAAATCCAGAAAATCACATTGTAGGATTTTTTATGAATTTATTTGCAAATTATGGTGGAAAATAAGTATTTGGTCACCTACAAACAAGCAAGATTTCTGGCTCTCACAGACCTGTAACTTCTTCTTTAAGAGGCTCCTCTGTCCTCCACTCGTTACCTGTATTAATGGCACCTGTTTGAACTTGTTATCAGTATAAAAGACACCTGTCCATAACCTCAAACAGTCACACTCCAAACTCCACTATGGCCAAGACCAAAGAGCTGTCAAAGGACACCAGAAACAAAATTGTAGACCTGCACCAGGCTGGGAAGACTGAATCTGCAATAGGTAAGCAGCTTGGTTTGAATAAATGTTTATTTATTTAACCAGGCAAGTCACTTAAGAACAAATTCTTATTTTCAATGACAGCCTAGGAACCGTGGGTTAACTGCCTGTTCAGGGGCAGAACGACAGATTTGTACCTTGTCAGCTCGGGGATTTGAACTTGCAACCTTTCGGTTACTAGTCCAACACTCTAACCACTAGGCTACCCTGCTACCCTATGGGAGCAATTATTAGGAAATGGAAGACATACAAGACCACTGATAATCTCCCTCGATCTGGGGCTCCACGCAAGATCACACCATGTGGGGTCAAAATGATCACAAGAACGGTGAGCAAAAATCTCAGAACCACACGGGGGGACCTAGTGAATGACCTGTAGAGAGCTGGGACCAAAGTAACAAAGCCTACCATCAGTAACACACTACGCCGCCAGGGACTCAAATCCTGCAGTGCCAGACGTGTCCCCCTGCTTAAGCCAGTACATGTCCAGGCCCGTCTGAAGTTTGCTAGAGAGCATTTGGATGATCCAGAAGAAGATTGGGAGAATGTCATATGGTCAGATGAAACCAAAATATTACTTTTTGGTAAAAACTCAACTCGTCGTGTTTGGAGGACAAAGAATCCTGAGTTGCATCCAAAGAACGCCATACCTACTGTGAAGCATTGGGGTGGAAACATCATGCTTTAGGGCTGTTTTTCTGCAAAGGGACCAGGATGACTGATCCGTGTAAAGGAAAGAATGAATGGGGCCATGTATCGTGAGATTGAGTGAAAACCTCCTTCCATCAGCAAGGGCATTGAAGATGAAACATGGTTGGGTATTTCAGCATGACAATGATCCCAAACACACCTCCCTGGCAACGAAGAAGTGGCTTCGTAAGAAGCATTTCAAGGTCCTGGAGTGGCCTAGCCAGTCTCCAGATCTCAACCCCATAGAAAATCTTTGGAGGGAGTTGAAAGTCCGTGTTGCCCAGCAACAGCCCCAAAACATCACTGCTCTAGAGGAGATCTGCATGGAGGAATGGGCCAAAATACCAGCAACAGTGTGTGAAAACCTTGTGAAGACTTACAGTAAAGGTTTGACCTCTGTCATTGCCAACAAATGGTATTTAACAAAGTATTGAGATAAGTATTTGGTCAATAACAAAAGTTTATTTTCCACCATAATTTGCAAATAAATTCATTAAAAATCCTACAATGTGATGTTCTGGATTTTTTTTCTCATTTTCTCTGTCATAGTTGAAGTGTATCTATGATAAATTACAGGCCTCTCATCTTTTTAAGTGGGAGAACTTGCACAATTGGTGGCTGACTAAATACTTTTTTGCCCCACTGTATTTATCTCAATGTATTTATGTAATCATGCACGTATGCATTTAGTGTATGTGCCAGTATGTACAGTTGAAGTCGGAAGTTTACATACACCTTAGCCAAATATATTTAAACTCATTTTTTCACAATTCCTGACATTTAATATCCTAACATAAAAATTCCCTGTCTTAGGTCAGTTAGAATCACCACTTTAAGAATGTGAAATGTCAGAATAATAGTAGAGTGATTTATTTCAGCTTTTATTTCTTTCGTCACATTTCCAGTGGGTCAGAAGTTCACATACACTCAATTAATATTTGGTAGCATTGCCTTTGAAATGTATCTTGGGTCAAATGCTTTGGGGAGCCTTCCACAAGCTTCCTACTAAGGTGGGTGAATTTTGGCCCATTCCTCCTGACAGAGCTGGTGTAACTGAATCAGGTTTATAGGCCTCCTTGCTCACACACGCTTTTTCAGTTTTGCCCACAAATGTTCTATAGGATTGAGGTCAGGGCTTTGTGATGGCCACTCCAATACCTTGACTTTGTTGTCCTTAAACCATTTTGCCACAACTTTGGAAGTATGCTTGGGGTCATTGTCGATTTGGAAGACCCATTTGCGACCAAACTTTAACTTCCTGACTGATGTCTTGAGATGTTTTCTTTAATATATCCACATTATTTTCCTGCCTCATGATGCCACCTATTTTGTGAAGTGCACCAGTCCCTCCTGCAGCAAAGCACCCCCACAACATGATGCTGCCACCCACGTGCTTCACGGTTGGGATGGTGATCTTTGGCTTGCAAGCCTCCCCCTTTTCCTCCAAACATAACGATGTTCATCATGGCCAAACAGTTCTATTTTTGTTTCATCAGACAGAGGACATTTCTACAAAAAGTACGATTTTTGTCCCCATGTCTGTTTTTTTTAATGGCGGTTTTGGAGCAGTGGCTTCTTCCTTGCTGATCGGCCTCTCAGGTTATGTCGATATAGGACTCGTTTTACTGTGGATATAGATACTTTGTACCTGTTTCCTCCAGCATCTTCACATGGTCTTTTGCTGTTGTTCTGGGATTGATTTGCACATTTTGTACCAAAATACGTTCATCTCTAGACGGAACGCGTCTCCTTCCTGAGCGGTATGGCGGCTCCGTGGTCCCATGGTGTTTGTACAGATGAATGTGGTACCTTCAGTCATTTGGAAATTGTTCCCAAGGATGAACCAGACTTGGAGGTCTACAATTGTTTTTTCTGAGGTCTTGGCTGATTTTCTTTTGATTTTCCCATGATGTCAAGCAAAGAGGCACTGAGTTTGAAGGTAGGCCTTGAAATACATCCACAGGTACACCTCCAATTGACTCAAATGATGTCAGTTAGCGTATCAGAAGCTTCTAAAGCCATGACATCATTTTCTGGAATTTTCCAAGCTGTTTAAAGGCACAGTCTTCTCGGTGTATGTAAACTTCTGACCCACTGGAATTGTTATACAGTGAATTATAAGTGAAATAATCTGTCTGTAAACAATTGTTGGAAAAATTACTTGTGTCTTGCACAAAGTAGATGTCCTAACCGACTTGCCAGAACTATAGTTTGTTCACATGAAATTTGTGGAGTGGTTGAAAAACAAGTTTTATTGACTCCAACCTAAGTATATGTAAAATTCCGACTTCAACTGTATGTTAATTATTAGATATTTCCTTTGTCTGTTTCTTTCAGATATTTTTTTCACGTACAAGAAAATGCATTGTGACTATGCTATATTCTGCATCTATACACTTAGAGTGCAAAACATTAAGAACACTTGCTCTTTCCATGACATATATTGACCAGGTGAAACCTATGAATCTTTTATTTATGTCACTTGTTAAATCCACTTCAGTCAGTGTAGATGAAGGGGACGAGACAGGTTAAAGAAGGATTTCTAAGCCTTGAGACAATTGCAACATGGATTGTGTACTTGTGCCATTCAGAGGGTGAATGGGCAAGACAAAATATTCAAGTGCCTTTGAACGGGATATGGCAGTAGGTGCCAGGCGCACCGGTTTGTGTCAAAACACTGCTGGGTTTTTCACACTCAAGTTTCCCATGTCTACCACCCAAAGGACATCCAGCCACCTTGATCATCCCCGTGGAGAGCTTTCAACACCTTGTGGAGTCCATGCCCCGATCAACTTGAGTCTGTTCTGCAACTTAATATTAGGAAAGTGTTCCTAATATCAACTTGAGTCTGTTCTGCAACTTAATATTAGGAAAGTGTTCCTAATGTTTGGTATACTCATTGTATGTACAGTGTTTTTTTCCCTCTATCTACTGTATGTATTTATGCATGTACTGTATGTCTGTATTCTATGGGTTTGCATTTTGTGCTCTCTGAACTTTGTCTCAATCGCGCTCAGGAAATGGTGGGATCGCCAACGCACCTGGACCTGATGTTGGCAAGTCAGTTGGTAAATACGGTGAGTGCCATACATTTCTCTAAATCACTGAGAATCTGTCAATCTGAATTATATCACTATTATTTTCTAATATATTCATTGCACTGCTTACACAAACAGGAAATGGTGGTCTACCCTATGGATCTCAGACTCTTGGATTGGGTGCCGAATCCAAATCCTCTGGAAAATACGGTAAATTTATAAAATGTATTTAATGAAGCCCTTTTTACATCAGGAGTTGTTACAAATTGCTTTAAAGATAACCAGCCCAAAACATCAAGCAATGCAGAGGTTCTAGCCTCCCTAGAAGGCTGGAACCTAGGTAGAAACCTAGAGAGGAACCAGGCTCCAAGAGGTGTCCAGTTCTCTTCTGTCTGTAAGGGCAGGGGGTCAATCTGTTGAACCAGTAGGGCTAGTTTTTCTTAAAGGTTTTTAATCCAGGACTAGGCTTAATCGGTGTTAAGGAAACAAATGATTTAATTCTGTTTCAGGCGGGCTAGGCACTGGAATGGGAGGGGATCCTGCACCTGGAAAATATGGTGAGCTACCTAATTTCTATCTGAAAAGGACCTCTATAATCCAGACAGACCTATGCAATATCTGAAATGTAATAATAATGGATGTTTTCATGCATGGTATAGGCCTAGTAAATAAAAAAGGTAATTTCTTAAAGTTCCAATGCAGCAGTTTCTCAATATCAAATAATTTGTGTAACAATTAAGCACCTTATTGTGATTGTTTTCTATTAAAGTGGTCAACAAGAAACAAAAATAGCTTCTTAGCAAAGAGTAATTTCTAGAAGAATTTTGCTAAGGGATGGATGATCGAAATTTACAGAATTGATACCTGATGGAAAATAGGGGAGGGTCATGCTTTTTTAATTTCAGTCAAGGGGAGGGTTTAGAGTTTTTTTTCCTAAAATCTAGTCCAGGTTAGGGTCCTGTCATCCATTACAAATAACATTTCAATATTTCTCTGTTTTAGAATGAGTTGCTTACTTGGATATATATCGAAGTATGCCCAATGCCGCCCTTCATCTCTGATTCTCTGCTGGGCGCGCAATATCAAGTGCGCCTATAGCCTATTTAATGTGGTCTCAATCAAATGGTCCATAGCCTATAGCCTATAAGTCCTGATGATGTCACCAGGCAGGCCAAAACTCCATTTCACCAAAAGAGGCTGAAATTTCAGCCGGTCTTTTCAAACAGCTCTTACACTAAAAGAGCTGTATTATTCCAACTTCATAGTGTTTTTGACTGCACTGGGCCTTTAATAACGTGAAATGGATGCAACAAATAATTCATTTCAGACAACTTGGATCTACAAAATGCTGTTGATTGATGCTAGTTACAAGTCCTTTCCTCCAATGGTGTAATGCAATAAAATCTGTCTCACCCTAGGATACGGTGCACCCTATGATGGGAAACGTCTTGGCCTAGGGGGTGATCCTGGGAAATCAGCTGGCAAGTATGGTAAATGCCTCTTTCACTTCTCCTTTGTCAGTCAGGTTGCGTCCCTAAATTGACAAAGCACAGGCCTGCCCTTCCGTGCTCCCCCCAAAACATTTGTTTTTACAGTTGAATAAAATTACCTTTACTCAAAATGCATTATATTATCATTAATATACTGCTACAAGAACACATCACCCACACCAGTATCTACAGCAGGTATTTTGTGAATGCTTCTCTGTCTGTTCTGTTTGTAATGCATCAGTGCAGCAATTTTTCACCACCATCCAACCACATCAAACCAGACCAGAGCTACACGCTCTCACCATTCAAACACTCTTCTTACCAGTTCATTGCCAACGCTGTGGCCTATTTTATGCTCAGCAAGAAAGAGCAAGCTGCTTATCACCTTGAATATTAGTTTTAGTTTTTTAAAGCTCAAAATAAGTGACCAAAACTACATTGCTATTCCTGGGCATTGAGCTAGGCTACTCGTAGGCCTACAAGAGCTATTATAAATAGAAAGAGGAGAGGTGAAGAGAGAGAGGCCAGTGGATCTGATGTCATCTGGAGATTCAGGAATTATTCAAGATGGGAACAGTGAAGACAGCGAGATTTAGAAATTAGGATCTGTCATTCGTAGGCCTACGCTGCCATACTCTTCTGTTTTTGTTGCCTACAGTGCATTCGGAAGGTATTCAGACCCCTTGACTTTTTCCACATTTTTCTACGCGGTTCCCTCATTTCAGTGCCTCTCCGCCTTCCCCCCCACCCTCTTTCTCTCCCTTCCTCCCTCCTATTCGTGCAGGCTATGGAGAGATGCCATACGAGCCTCAGCCTCTTGGACTTGGCCCCGATTCTGGTAAATCGAATGGAAAATATGGTATGGCTGTCTTTGGCTTTTACCTCATGTTCTTTCTCTGCTTTCTTTACAATATACATTTCTTTACGTATGTATGCATTGCACTGGTGTTTATGTACCATGCTGTCTGCTGTTACGGTCGAGCATCAGGTTTAAAGATCAAATATAGAAGTTTATGTTTTTCTAAGCATACTGCACGTATGTATTGTGCTGTTCTTTATTTTTGTGCTATTCTGAACGCCGCCATTGTCTAAGCAAGAGGTGTGCTAATAGTGTATGCCCAATCAAACATACTTTGCTGGGGGTTTTTACAGGACAGGGTGGGTTGCCATACGAGCCTCACCCTCTTGGGCTTGGTCCAGATGCTGGAAAATCTGCAGGCAAATATGGTGAGACTCAGCAAACCTGGGGTGTATTAATAGTTTTAAAAAACTTAGCAAAACATTTTGCACGTTTTGCAACGGAAAATGTTTTGCAACGAAAACAAGAGTTTCTACTTGACAAATTCATGTAGGTCCCTCTTCGTCTCGTTTGCCTCCATTTGATTCCATTTTGTTCCTAGTGAATGCACCCTCCATCTTTCTGCCGTCTGACATGTCTATTTTCTCTGTGGTTGCCCTGTTAGGGGGCGGTGCACCAGAATCCTATGCACCAGAACCTCTTGGCCTTGGTGGTGAAGGACAGAAATCTGCTGGGAAATATGGTGAGACTTTTGTCGTATTTCACGTTGCTATTGTTTTTTTCATTATTGTTCATTCTGTCATCTCTTCCTACCCATCTTAAAGCTACTCGCTGTAAAAGAGCTGCAATTTCTTTGTGAATCAAATACTTGACCAGTACTCTAGTCCTCACCTGTCCTGGCTTTTCTCCACAGGTAACCTTGGACCATACGAGCCACAGACCCTTGGATCAGTCACTGATGGCAAATCCACCGGACAATACGGTAGATTTACATCTCTTCTTTAAAGCCACACTTTCAAATTGTGTATAGGCTCAATGAAAGGGTGACCATTTGCCTCTTGCTCTATGAAATTAATCAATAAGTGCTACATTGTCTGAACCCCCTTTTAATCTCATCTGCTCTCTTTTCTCTGTCATTAGAAAATCCTATGCCTTATGAGCCTTTGCCCCTCGAATCAGAGACTGTCGGAAAGTCATACGGTAATGGTATGAGTGTAGTGGTGAATGGTAGACATTTGTTTTTGCTCAAAGTTACAGTAGTCTGTTCCCAGATCTGTTTGTGCTGTCTTGTCAACTCTGTCACTCATTGACATGTTTGGCAATGATAACAACCATAGGAGTTTGCTATAGACCTACAGCACAAAATAATGTTGGACCAGCCTAACACAACTAACACAACACCTCATGCATCTCCCAGTAGATCTGCCGCTTTCAAGGAGCGGGACACTAATCCTGCCGCTTTTAAGAAGTCGCGCTATGCCCTCGGATGAACCATCAAACAAGCAAAGCGTCAATACAGGATTAAGATTGAATCCCTACTACACCGGCTCTGACACTCGTCGGATGTGGCAGGGCTTGAAAACCATTACGGACTACAAAGGGAAACCCAGACACGAGCTGCCCAATGACACAAGCCTACCAGACGAGCGAAATGCCTTTTATGCTCGCTTCGAGGCAAGCAACACTGAAGCATGCACGAGAGCACCAGCTGTTCTGGATGACTGTGTGATGACGCTCTCGGTAGCCGATGTGAGCAAGACCTTTAAACAGGTCAACATTCACAAAGCCGCAGGGCCAGATGGATTACCAGGACGTGTACTCAAAGCATGCCTGGACCAACTGGCAAGTGTCTTCACTGACATTTTCAACCTCTCCCTGACTGAGTCTGTAATACCTACATGTTTTAAGCAGACCACCATAGTTCCTGTGCCCAAGGAAGCGAAGGTAACCTGCCTAAATGATTACCGCCCCGTAGCAATCACGTCGGTAGCCATGAAGTGCTTTGAGAGGGTGGTCATGGAACACAACAGCATCCTCCCGGATACCCTAGACCCAATCCAATTCACGTACCGGCCCAACAGATCCACAGATGACGCAATCCCACTCCACACTGCCCTTTCCCACCTAGACAAAACGAACACATATGAGAGAATTTTGTTCATTGACTACAGCTCAGCGCTCAACACCATAGTGCCCACGAAGCTCATCACTAAGCTAAGGACCCTGGAACAGTGGTAGGCCTGATCACCGACAACGATGAGACAGCCTTTAGGGAAGAGGTCAGAGAACTGGCAGTGTGGTGCCAGGACAACATCCTCTCCCTAAACGTGATCAAGACAAAGGAGTTGATTGTGGACTACAGGAAAAGACGGGCCGAACAGGCCCCCATTAACATCGGGTCGGGTCAAGAGTGGAGCGGGTCAAGAGTTAAGTTCCTTGGTGTTCACATCACCAACGAACTATCATGGTCCAAACACACCAAGACAGTCATTAAGAGGGCACGACAAAACCTTTTCCCCCTCAGAAGACTGAAAAGATTTGTCATGGGTCTCCAGATCCTCAAAGTTCTACAGCTGGACCAGTGAGAGCATCCTGACTGGTTGCATCACTGCCTGTTATGGCAACTGCTTGGCCTCCGACCGAAGGCACTACAGAGCCACCCTAGTCATAGGCTGTTCTCAATGCTACCACATGGCAAGCGGTACCGGAGCGCCAAATCTAGGACCAAAAGGCTCCTTATTAACAGCTTCTACCCCCAAGCCTGCTGAACAATTAACTATTACATTGACATCTCCCCACCCCCTCCATTTGTTTTGTACACTGCTGCTACTCACAGTTTATTATCTATACATAGTCACTTCACCCCTACCTACCTGTACAAATTACCTCAACTAACCTGTACCCCTCGACACTGACTCGGTACCTGTACCCCCTGTATATAGCCTCGTTATTGTGTTACGTTTAAAAAATATAATTTTCTTAACTCTTGTTAAACTGCGCTATTGGTTAAGGGCTTGTAAGTAAGCATTTCACGGTAAGGTCTACACTTGTTGAATTCGGCGCATGTGACAAAGTTTGATTTGATTTAATCTCCCCTTCTCAGAGAGATTAGGAGAAATAGCACCAGCACAACCTACTAGACTTGAAGAAGAGGGAAAATCTACTGACAAATATGGTATGAATTGTCTGGACATACAATGACTTAATTTCTATTGTTTTTTTTCTGTGTTTGTCTGGACATGCATCAAAGTGAATTTATATGATTTGTTTTCTGTCTCCCAATGTATTTATTTAATCCCAATGTACTCTTTACATTTCAGGCAATGGGGGATATATAAATGGACAAGTTCAGCCAGAAGGTAACGAAAGCACCCAGTTGTCTAGTTACTACACTTGCAAATCATGTAAAATAGTAATACAACTTCAATAATCTCAACTTTCATTTGTCTATGCTCATACATTACAGAAACATAATTATATTTACATCAGTAGTTCCAAACCCAGTATTAGGTGTCTGCTATAGCAACAACGTCCTTGTACACGACATGACCAAAAGTATGTGGACACCTGCTTGTCGAACATCTCATTCCAAAATCATGGGCATTAATATGGAGTTGGTCCCCCCTTTGCTGCTATAACAGCTTCCATTCTTCTGGGAAGGCTTTCCACTAGATCAGGTATTCCCAAACTGGGGTACACGCAATGCCATTGCCAAATAAAAATGTGATGCATTTTTAAAATGCATACAAACATAGTTTTTTCTTCACATTTTCAAACAGTCCATTTAGTAAGGCCCGTGTCCATAGAGACACATACCAGCTCTACTGGTAGTACTGCTACTACCAGCAGTACTACACCTGTCGACAACACAAGTTCTGCTTCCACGAGCACCATCAAAGAGGTGCAAGTGTGATGAGAACTACATTGATTTGGGGTTCACTTATATTGGGAGTAGTGCCTTTCCTCAGCCAATGTGTTATATGTGCAAAAGTATTATCTCACAACTCGATGAAACCTTCACTCGTACCAGAAATTTATAGAAACAAAAAATGCCAATTTGAAAGATATGCCACATTTAGTTTTTTTGAGCGAGAATTAAGGTGACTTTCAAGTAGTAAGGCATGTATAAAAGCAACAGATACATTAATAAGAAGGGCCTAGAAGCGTCTTATATGGTGAGCTACCGAGTGACGAGGTCAGGCAAGCCCCATACTATTGTGGTGGACTTAATTCTTCCTGCTGCCACGGATATGGATGGGACAATGCTGGGGGAAAAGGCCAAAAAAACTACACAGACAATGTCTCCATCAAACAACACTGTTTCACGACGCATCAGTGACATGGCAGGAGATGTTTTGAAACAATAACTGCTTCGTATACACGCCAGTGAATTCTATGCGTTACAGCTGGATGAGTCAACAGAAGTGGCGGGCCTGGCACAGCTCCTGGTATATGTCCGTTATGTTTATGGGGGGGTCAATTAAGGAAGACATCCTCTTCTGCAAACCACTGGAAACCAGAATAACAGGAGAGGATATTTGTAAAGTACTGAACAGCTTTGTGACATCAAATGGACATTGGTGGTCAAGATGTGTTGGTATCTGTACTGATGGCACAAAAGCAGTGAGACATAGTGGAGTGGTAACGAGCGTGCAAGCAGTTGCTTCCAACGCCACTTGGGTACACTGCAGCATGCACAAGAGGCTCTTACTGCCAAGGGAATGCCTGACAGCTTGCAAGACGTTTTGGACACTCTTGTGAAAATGGTTAACTTTGTTATGTTAAAAGCAAGGCCCTTTAACTCAATGTGTATTTTCTGTACTATGCAATGTGATGGGCTGCGACCATGTAACACTTTTACAACATACAGAAGTGCGCTGGTTTTCAAGGGGCAAAGTATTATTATTTATTTTTTAATTGAGAGACTAGCTTAAAGTTCTCTTTACTGACCAAAATGTTAACTTGTCCGACCGCTTGCATGATGACGAGTTTCTCACACATGTCCTACAGTGGCTTGCGAAAGTATTCACCCCCATTGGCATTTTTCCTATTTTGTTGCCTTACAACCTGGAATTAATATAGATTTTTTTTTTTGGGGGGTGGGGGGTTGTATCATTTAATTTGCACAACATGCCTACCACTTTGAAGATGACAAATAAAAACTTTGAGAGTGCATAACTATTCACCCCCCCAAAGTCAATACTTTGTAGAGCCACCTTTTGTAGCAATTACAGCTGCAAGTCTCTTGGGGTATGTCTCTATAAGCTTGGCACATCTAGTCACTGGGATTTTTGCCCATTATTCAAGGCAAAACTGCTCCTGCTCCTTCAAGTTGGATTGGTTCTGCTGGTGTACAGCAAACCTGAAGTCATACCACAGATTCTCAATTGGATTGAGGTCTGGGCTTTGACTAGGCCATTCCAAGACATTTAAATGTTTCCCCTTAAACCACTCGAGTGATGCTTTAGCACTATGCTTAGAGTCATTGTCCTGCTGGAAGGTGAACCTCTGTCCCAGTCTCAAATCTCTGGAAGACTGAAACAGGTTTCCCTCAAGAATTTCCCTGTATTTAGCGCCATCCATCATTCCTTCAATTCTGACCAGTTTCCCAGTCCCTGCTGAGGAAAAACATCCCCACCGCATGATGCTGCCACCACCATGCTTCACTGTGGGGATGGTGTTCTCGGAGTGATGAGAGGTGTTGGGTTTGCGCTAGGAATAGCGTTTTTCTTGATGGCCAAAAAGCAAAATGTTTGTCTCATCTGACCAGCATGCCTTCTTCGATATGTTTGGGGAGTATCACACATGCCTTTAGGCGAACACCAAACATGTTTGCTTATTTTTTTCTTTAAGCAATGCCTTTTTTCTGGCCACTCTTCCGTAAAGCCCAGCTCTGTGGAGTGTACGGCTTAAAGTGGTTCTATGGACAGATACTCCAATATCTGCTGTGGTGCTTTGCAGCTCCTTCAGGGTTATCTTTGGTCTCTGTGCTGCCTCTCTGATTAATGCCTTCCTGGCCTGATCTGTGAGTTTTGGTGGGCGGCCCTCTCTTGGCAGGTTTGTTGCCATATTCTTTCCATTTTTTAATAATGGATTTAACGGTGCTCTGTGGGATGTTCAAAGTTAAGGATATTTTTTATAACGCAACCCTGATCTGTAATTCTCCTCAACTTTGTCTCTGACCTGTTTGGAGAGCTCCTTGGTCTTCATTGTGCCGCTTGCTTGTTAGTACCTCTTGCTTAGTGGTGTTGCAGACTCTGGGGCCTTACAGAACAGGTGTATATATACTGAGATCATGTGACACTTAGATTGCACACAGGTGGACTTTATTGAACTAATTATGTGACTTCTGAAGGTGATTGGTTGCACCAGATCTTATTTAGGGGCTTCATAGCTAAGGGGGTGAATACATATGCAAGCACCACTTTAAAAAAAAAAAATTGATAAAATTAAAAAACGTAATTTTTTTCGCTTCACCAATTTGGACTATTTTGTGTATGTCCATGACATGAAATCCAAATAAAAATCTATTTAAATTACAGGATGTAATGAAACAAAATAGGAAAAACGCCAAGTGGGATGAATTATTTTGCAAGGCACTATCTCGGTGATGTATTTTCTCGCCTGAATGATCTGAATCTAGAATTACAGGGACTCTCCACAACTATCTTCAATGTGCAGGACAAAATTTAGGCTTTGATTAAGAAGTTGGAGCTCTTCTCTGTCTACATTAACAAGGACAACACGCAGGTCTTTCCATCATTGTATGATTTTTTGTGTGCAAATTAACTTACGCTTACGGACAATTTCAAATGTGATATAGCGAAGCACCTGAATGAGTTGGGTGCGCAATTATGCAGGTACTTTCCTGAAACGGATGACACAAACTGGATTCGTTATCCCTTTCATGCCCTGCCTCCAGTCCACTTACCGATATCTGAACAAGAGAGCCTCATCGAAATTGCAACAAGCGGTTCTGTGAAAATTGAATTTAATCAGAAGCCACTGCCAGATTTCTGGATTGGGCTGCGCTCAGAATATCCTGCCTTGGCAAATCGAGCTATTAAGACACTGATGCCCTTTGCAACCACGTACCTATGTGAGAGTGGATTCTCGGCCCTCACTAGCATGAAAACTAAATTCAGGCACAGACTGTGTGTGGAAAATGATTTGAGACTGAGACTATCCAATACAACCCACATTGCAGAGTTATGAGCATCCTTTCAAGCACACCTTTTTCATTAACCTGTGGTGAGTTATTCACAATTTTCTATTAACAAATAACGTTTCATATGTAAGATGGTTTAATAAAGAGCAAAATGATTGATTATTTGTGCCCTGGTCCTTTAAGCGCTCTTTGTCAGTTCCCACGAGCCGGGTTGTGACAAACTCACAACTCATTCTTATGTTTAATAAATGTATTGTATAGTTTGTGTGTGGCAGGCTTACAATGATGGCAAAAAACAACTTTTGAGAGTCTGCTGACCCTGGTGCTGGAGGGGGTACGCAGCTGGAGGTTTGAATGTTTGAAGGGGTGCAGGACTATAAAAAGTTTGGGAACCACTGCACTAGATGATGGAACATTGTTGCAGGGACTTGCTTCCATTCAGCCACAAGAGCATTAGTGAGGTCAGGCACTGATGTTGGGCGATTTGGCCTGGCTCACAGTCATTATTTAAATTCATCCCAAAGGTGTTCGATCGGGTTGAGGTCAGGGCTCTGTGCATGCCAGTCAAGTTCTTCCACACCTATCTCGACAAACCATTTCTGTATGGACCTCGCTTTGTGCATTGGGGCATTGTCTTGCTGAAACAGGAAAGGGCCTTCGCTAAACTCTTTCCACAAAGTTGGAAGTACAGAATCGTCTAGAATGACATTGTATGCTGTAGCGTTAAGATTTCCCTTTACTGGAACAAAGGGGCCTAGCGCAAGCTATGAAAAACAGCCCCAGACCATTATTGCTCCTCCACCAAACTTTACAGTTTGTGGGCTGACATTGCTTCCAGAGGCAGTTTGGAACTTGGTAGTGAGTGTTGAAATCGAGGACAGACTATTTGTATGCGCTACACACTTCAGCATCCGGCGGTCCCATTCTGTGAGCTTGTGTGGCCTACCACTTCGGGGCTGAGACATTGTTGCTCCTAAACGTTTCCACTTTACAATAACAGCACTTACAGTTGACCGGGGCAGCTCTAGCAGGTCAGAAATTTGACGAACTGACTTGTTGGAAAGGTGGCATCCTATGACGGTGCCATGTTGAAAGTCACTGAACTCTAAAGGTTGACCATTCTGCTGCCAATGTTTATCTATGGGGATTGAATGGCTGTGTGCTCGATTTTATACACCTGTCAGCAACGGGTGTGGCTGAAATAGCTGAATCCACTCATTTGAAGGGGTGTCCACATACTTTAGTGTATATATAGCATATCTCCTTGTGTTTCATATTTTGTTCAGTGTCAGTCTGGCTTTGGTTTGTTCTGTCTTGTTGTCTTTGTTCATCCTGATTGTGCATCTCCTTTTGCATCTCTGTGTGCTATACAAACCCTCCCCTTCTTTCTCTCCTTCTTTCATCCCTTTTTCATCCTGCCATGCCATCCACACCTCCTCTCTTCTATAAAATCCCTTAATTCTCTTTCCTCAGTTGTCTCCTTCCCCCCAGCTCCCACGCCTTGGCCCTCCATCTCCTATCCCCCCATCCCCTCATTTGTGCCCGTAGTGTCCTTCTTCCCCCCCGAGGCCCCTGCCGCAGCTGTTTCAGAGGCCCCACCCAAGCCTGTGGGCACTGCCAGACTCTCCCTTGCATCTGCGCCCAGCACCCAAATGAAAGCCCCACCACACGGGCCTGACACTGCGTTGCTTCAGCCACCGCACCAGATACACATTCAGCAGCACCTCAAGCTGCACATTCACCCGCAGGGCAAATCATGGCGAGGTAAAAAGTACAGTCCAAGCAGACCCAGCTTATGTTCATTAGGGCACGCAATGCAAAAACGCTTTAAAACGGTTGGCAATTGATAATGGAAATGAGAGTTTCTTATTGGACAAGTCCCGGTAGAGTCCCTCCCAGTTTCAGTTGTTTTTTCCCCGTTAAATGCCTATTGAACATGACCTAGTGCCAATGGAGTAAGAAGAGTGGAGCAAAGTTGAGTTCACATCACACAAGACACCACGAGCTTGATTGTATTTTGACTAAGGGATTATGGTAACCAGTCAGAAGTCAAATAGACAATAGACTGTATTGATAGGAGATTGGATCCTGGAAAGTAGAGTAGCAGTTAAGATAGAACAGCTTTGCACACCTGCTAGCTTCAAATAGCTGTTGCTATTGCTTTGTGCTTTGCTTTGCTACCCCTAAACTCACTTGTTTTTACCTTTTTTTTATACAACATATCCTGATTTAAGTAGCCAGCCAACCTTTAGAAATAACAAATACAACCTTATGGAACAATCCTTGGACAGCTTTTCAGAATTCATTGATAAATTGTCCCACATGGAAAACTAAAAGCATAGAAACCATAAATGACTTGGTAATAGGAAATACATTTATTTCCATGATAGCTTTAAAAAGCAATTTTGGGTCGATCAATGTAGATATTTTCAAATGCATATTTTATGTCACAAAATGTATATTTGAAATCTGGACATCAGAGCAATCTTGAGGGAATCTTATTTGAGTCAGAAAAGGATATTCATATTATAGGTAATCTATACAAAACCTTACAACTAACAATCTCTTACAAAAAAATATAAACTATTGGAACCAAGATGGATGGAATGTTGGAAGATAACTAACCGGGTAACAGTTAATGAAAATGTATGCTTAATCCAGTATAAATTAATGTATAGAATGTATTATACAAGAGACAATTCACAAATTCTACAGCACAATGGCATAGTCATGCCTGAAGTGTAAACTACTAATGATTCAATAATTTATGCCTTCTTGGAATGTTGCAAAATTCAAACATTATGGGCGGAGTTACAAAGATTGCTTTTTCAGAGGTATTGAAATGTAAATGTATTTTTTAAATTCATCTGTGTATATTTCAAGACATGACAAATGAGGGTGTAGTGAGATACCCAATGCGTTGGACAATAACCTTCTCATCAATTATATTTTTTAAAATTCTACTCAAACTGGAAATCAGCCCATCCTCCGGTGTTCACGCAATGGAAAGGTCAAATGTTTAATAATCTCAGAATTGAAAGAACGTGGGCGACGGAGAGAAAAAAAAAAATTGTGCAGTTTGAGGCCATGTGGCAGAAAGTGATAAGGGCACTGGAGATAGGGGTGGGGGCTAGTGGGTCTGGGCAGGTGTGATGTTTGTATGATGATAGTCATTTGTATGTTGTCTATTGTCTATTGTTTATAAAATATCAAATCACATCTTTAAAAAATATATATACTACCGTTCAAAAGTTTTAGAACACCTACTCATTCAAGGGTTTTTCTTTATTTTTACTATTTTCTACATTGTAGAATAATAGTGAAGACATCAAAACTATGAAATAACACATAGGGAATCATGAAGTAACCAAAAAAGTGTTAAACATATCAAAATATATTTTATATTTGAGATTCTTCAAATAGCCACCCTTTGCTTTGATGACGGCTTTGCACTCTTGGCATTCTCTCAACCAGCTTCATCTGGAATGCTTTTCTAACAGTCTTGAAGGAGTTCCCACATGCTGAGCACTTGTTGGCTGCTTTTCCTTCACTCTGTGGTCCGACTCATACCAAACCATCTCAATTTCAAATCAAATCGTATTAGTCACATGTGCCAAATACAACAGGTGTAGACCTTACAGTGAAATGCTTACTTACAAGCCTCTAACCGACAGTGCAGTTAAAAAAAATATGGATAAGAATAAGAGAAAAGTAACAAGTAATTAAAGAGCAGCAGTAAAAAAAATAACGATAGGTGGGTGCCGGTACGGAGTCAATGTGCAGGGGCACCGGTTGGTTGAGGTAGTATGTACATGTAGGTAGAGTTC
Source organism: Oncorhynchus tshawytscha (assembly GCF_018296145.1). NCBI lineage: Eukaryota > Metazoa > Chordata > Actinopteri > Salmoniformes > Salmonidae > Oncorhynchus > Oncorhynchus tshawytscha. The sequence goes on from NC_056452.1 coordinate 3,231,176, forward strand.
ATTAAAGTGACAATGCATAGATGACAACAGAGAGTGGCAGGGGGGGCAATGCGAATAGTCTGGGTATTCATTTGACCAGATGTTTAGGAGTCTTATGGTTTGGGGGTAGAAGCTGTTTAGAAGCCTCTTCAACCTAGACTTGGTGCTCCAGTAGCAGAGAGAACAGTCTATGATGAGGGTGGCTGGAGTCTTTGACAATTTTTAGGTCCTTCCTCTGACACCACCTGAAATAGAGGACCTGGGTGGCAGGAAGCTTGGCCCTGGTGATGTACTGGGCTGTACACACTACCACCTGGAGTGTCTTGCGGTCAGAGGCCGAGCAATTGCCATACCAGGCAGTGATGCAACCAGTCGGAATGCTCTCAATGGTGCAGCTGTAGAACCCTTTGAGGATCTGTGGACCCATGCCAAATGGGAATAGGTTTTGTCGTGCCGCTTCACGACTGTCTTGGTGTGCTTGGACCATGTTAGTGTGTTGCTGATGTGGACACCAAGGAACTTGAAGCTCTCAACCTGCTCCACTGCAGCTCCTTCGATGAGAATGGGGGCGTCTTGATCACGTTGTTCTCGGTGATCACACCCCTGAGGGGTCCCTGTGTTGAGGATCAGCGTGGCGGATGTGTTGTTACCTACCATTACCATCTGGGGGGCAGCCCGTCAGGAAGTTCAGGATCCAGTTGCAGAGGGAGGTGTTTAGTCCCAGGGTCCTTAGCGTATTAATGAGCTTTGAGGGCACTATGGTGTTGAACGCTAAGCTGTAGTCAATGAATAGCATTCTCACATAGGTCCAGGTGGGTCCATAGGTCCTTTTGTCTAGGTGGGAAAGGGCAGTGTGGAGTGCAATAGAGACTGCATCATCAGTGGATCTGTTGGGGTGGTATGCAAATTGGAGTGGGTCTAGGGTTTCTGGGATGATGGTGTTGATGTGAGCCATGACCAGCCTTTCAAAGCCCTTCATGGCTACAGACGTGAGTGCTACGGGTCGGTAGTCATTTAGGCAGGTTACCTTAGTGTTCTTGGGCACAGGCACTATGGTGGTCTGCTTAAAACATGTTGGTATTACCGACTTGGACAGGGAGAGGTTGCAAATGTCGGTGAAGACACTTGCTAGTTGGTCAACGCATGCTCGCAGTACACGTCCTGGTAATCTGTCTGGCCCTGCGACCTTGTGAATGTTGACCTGTCTGAAGGTCTTACTCACATCGGCTGCGGAGAGTGTGATCACAGTCTTCCAGTACAGCTGGTGCTCTCACGTCTGTTTCAGTGTTATTTGCCTCAAAGAGAGCATAGAAGCAGTTTAGCTCGTCTGGTAGACTTGTGTCACTGGGCAGCTCTCGGCTGTGCTTCTCTTTGTAATCTGTAATGGTTTGCTGGCCCTGCCATATCCGACAAGCGTCAGAGCCGGTGTAGTACAACTCGATCTTAGTCCTGTTTTGATGCTTTGCTTGTTTGATGGTTCGTCGGCGGGCATAGCAAGATTTCTTATAAGCTTCCGGGTTAGGCTCCTTGAAAGCAGCAGCTCTAGCCTTTAGCTCAGTGCGGATGCTGCCTGTAATCCATGGCTTCTGGTTGGGATTTGTACGTACGGTCACTGTGGGGACGACGTCATCGATGCACTTATTGATGAGGCCAATGACAGATGTGGTGTACTCCTCAATGCCATTGGAGGAATCCCGGAACATATTCCAGCCTGTGCTAGCAAAACAGTCCTGTAGTTTAGCATCTGCTTCATCTGACCACTTTTTTAATTGATCTAGTCACTGGTGCTTCCTGCTTTAATTTTTCCTTGTAAGCAGGAATCAGGAGGATGGAATTATGGTCAGATTTGCCAAATGGAGGGTGAGGGAGAGCTTTGTATGCACCTCTGTGTGTGGAGTATAAGTGGTCCAAAGTTATTTTCCGTCTGGTTGCACATTTAACATGCTGATAGAAATGTGGTAAAATTGATTAAAGTCCCCGGCTACTAGGAGTGCCGCCTCTGGGTGAGTTTCCTTGTTTGCTTATGGCGGAATACAGCTCATTCAATTCTTAGTACCAGCCTCTGACTGTCGTGGTATGTAAACAGCTACAAAGAATATAGATGAAAACTCTCTCGGTAGGTAATGTGGTCTGCAGCTTATCATGAGAAACTCTACCGCAGAAGAGCAATAGCTCAAGACTTCCTTAGATATCGTGCACCAGCTGTTGTTTACAAACATACATAGACCGCCTCCCCTTGTCTTACCAGATGCCACTTCTATCCTGCCGGTACATCATATAACCAGTATGTTGATATTGTCGTCGTTCAGCCACGACTCCGTGAAGCGTAAGATGTTACAGTTTTTAATGTCCCATTGGTAGTTTAATCTTCCCAATAACACGTCCATTTTATTGTCCAATGATTGCATGTTTGCTAGCAGAATTGAGGGAAGTGGGGGTTTATTCGATCACCTCTGACTCCTCAGAAGGCAGCCCGCCCTCCGGCCTCTCTTTCTCCGCCTCCTCTTTAAGCAGATCACTGGGGTCGGGGCCTGTTCCCGAGGGAGCCGTATATCCTCGGGCTCGTCAGAGTCGTGAAATAAGAAAAAGGTTTCTGCTAGTCCGTGGTAAGTAATCGCAGTCCTGATGGTTGAGGTCGGGGGATTGTGGAGGCCAGGTCATCTGATGCAGCACTCCATCACACTCCTTCTTAGACCACTGCGCCACTCAGGAGCCCTACTAAGGCACTGCATCTCAGTGCAAACAATAGTCCCACTATGCCCAAACCAGATGGGATGGCGTATCACTACAGAATGCCTTGAATTCTAAATAAATCACAGACAATGTCACCAGCAAAGCAACCCCACACCATAACACCTCCTCCTCCATACTTTACGTTGGGAAATACACATGCGGAGATAATCTGTTCCCCCACACCGCGTCTCGCAAAGACATGGCCTCTGGAACCAAAAATCTAAAATTTGGACTTATCAGACCAAAGGACAAATTCCCACCGGTCTAATGTTCATTGCTCGTGTTTCTTGGCCCAACCAAGTCTTCCTCTTATTGATGTCCTTTTAGTAGTGGTTTCTTTGCAGCAATTTGACCATGAAAGCCTGCTTCACGCAGTCTCCTCTGAACAGTTGATGTTGAGATGTGTCTGTTACTTGAACTCTGTGAAGCATTTATTTGGGCTGTAATTTCTGACGCTGCTAAATCTAATGAACTTATCCTCTGCAGCAGAGGTAACTCTGGGTCTTCCATTCCTGTGGCGGTCCTCATGAGAGCCAGTTTCATCATAGCGCTTGATTGTTTTTGCGACTGCAAGAAACTTTCAAAGTTCTTAATGTTCCGTATTGACTGACCTTCATGTCTTAAAGTAATGATGGACTGTCATTTCTCTTTGCTTATTTGAGCTGTTCTTGCCATAATATGGACTTAGCCCTATTTGGTAAAAGACCATCTTCTGTATACCACCCCCATCTTGTCACAACACAACTGATTGGCTGAAAAGTACATATTAACTTTTAACAAGGCACACCTGTTAATTGAAATGCATTCCAAGTGACTACCTCATGAAGCTAGTTGAGCGAATGCCAAGAGTGTGCAAAGCTGTCATCAAGGAAAAGGGTGGCTATTTGAAGAATCTCAAATAACACATATGAAATATATTTTATATTTCATAGTTTTGATGTCTTGACTATTGTTCTACAATGTAGATAATAGTAAAAATAAAGAAAACCCCTTGAATGAGTAGGCGTTGTAAAACTTTTGACAGGTAGTGTACGTGAAATGACAAATATAAAGCAAACTTATGCCACTTTCAATGGACAAGTTATAGAGGGCCCTAATATTGTAACCAGTGAGTGGATTCTGTCAAATTGTGCAGGATAAACTCATAGAGTGCCTGCCTTTTATAGGACATAAGCTTGCCTCCTACAGTATAATGAAATGCATAGTATCATACAGGATTCCAATATATAACTGTTGTCATCATTGTAAGTAAACTCAGCAAAAAAAAAGAAACATCCCTTTTTCAGGACCCTGTCTATCAAAGATCATTTGTAAAAATCCAAAGAACTTCACAGATCGTCATTGTAAAGGGTTTGAACACTGTTTCCTATGCTTGTTCAATGAACCATAAACAATTAATGAACATGCACCTGTGGAACGGTCGTTAAGACACTAACTGCTTACAGACGGTAGGCAATTAAAGTCACAGTTAGGAACACTTAGGACACTAAAGAGGCGTTTCTACTGACTCTGAAAAACACCAAAAGAAAGATGCCCAGGGTCCCTGCTCATCTGCGTGAATGTGCCTTAGGCATGCTGCAAGGAGGCATGAGGATTGTAGATGTGGCCAGGGCAATAAATTGCAATGTCCGTACTGTGAGATGCCTAAGACAGCGTGACAGGGTGACAGGACAAACAGCTGATCGTCTTTGCAGTGGCAGACCACGTGCAACAACACCTGCACAGGATCGATACATCCCAACATCTCACCTGCGGGACAGGTACAGGTACAGGATGGCAACAACAACTGCCCGAGTTACACCAGGAACGCACAATCCCTCCGTCAGTGCTCAGACTATCCACAATAGGCTGAGAGAGGCTGGAATGAGGGCTTGTAGGCCTGTTTTAAGGCATGTTCTCACCAGACATCACCTGCAACAACATTGCCTATGGTCACAAACCCACCGTTGCTGGACCAGACAGGACTGGCGAAAAGTGCTCTTCTTTGATGATGGTCGGATTCACGTTTATCGTTGAAGGAATGACCGTTACACCAAGGCCTGTACTCTGGAGTGGGATCGATTTGGAGGTGGAGGGTCCGTTATGGTCTGGGGCGGTGTATCACAGCATCATCGGACTGAGCTTGTTGTCATTGTAGGCAATCTCAATACTGTGTGTTTACAGGGAAGACATCCTCCTCCCTCATGTGGTACCCTTCCTGCAGACTCATCCTGACATGACCATCCAGCATGACAATGCCACCAGCCACACTGCTCGATCTGTGAGTGATTTCATGCAAGACAGGAATGTCAGTGTTCTGCATTGGCCAGCGAAAAGCCCGGATCTCAATCCTGTTGAGCACGTCTGGGACCTGTTGATCGGAGGGTGAGGGCTAGGGCCATTCCCCCCCCCTAGAAATGTCTGGGAACCTGCAAGTGCCTTGGTGGAAGAGTGGGGTAACATCTCATAGCAAGAACGGGCAAATCTGGTGCAGTCCATGAGAAGGAGATGCACTGCAGTACTTAATGCAGCTGGTAGCCACACCAGATACTGACTGTTACTTTTGATTTTGATTCCCCCCTTTGTTCAGGGACACAATATTCCATTTCTGTTAGTCACATGTCTGTGGAACTTGTTCAGTTTGTCTCAGTTGTTGAATCTTGTTATGTTCATACAAATATTTACACATGTTAAGTTTGCTGAAAATAGACACAGTTGACAGTGATAGGATGTTTATTTTTTTGCTGAGGTCATAAGTAATTTTACCCTGTTTGTCTGACATGCATGTCTCAGTTCCTATTGGTATTTTTAGTAGAAGAACTTAAAATGCATGATCACGCATGCATAGCCGCGGGAAGTAGGCGTGCTGACTGCAGCATCCCCCGATAAATACATATATTTTTCATTATTATTAAAAATAAGTGTCCACAAAATTTGTGAACTGGCCTTCATTACTCCTTACTTTAATTACTCCTTACATGATTTTATTACCCCATCGACAGCACCCCTAACCCAAAACATCTTCCCGCAGCCATGCACACGTTCAAACAAGGAATTTAAGTTATTGGAAGATTATGTTGAAGTGTTGGCATTGCCGTGCCAGCTTTTGTGAGGGACACTGTCTGCATTTCCCCTCTGGATATATTTAAAGAGCCGTGTTATTATGTAATCAAGCATACAAACGTCTGTGTCTTTGAGTGGTTATCTTGGGCAGATAAGAGAGAAATTGATACAAAATTGTCGTCTTTTTTCTATACTTTTTCCTTTTATTTTCAGGAGGTGCAAAGGAGAAGAAATATGAATTAACAGGATTCTTTGGGAATAGTGGATACTAAGGTAAAACATTAAAGGTAGACTAAACGTGTCCTATAGATGATCCTATAGATTTTAAATATTAGGCAGTATGAATTGTGTTGACCACTTTCTCTCCCTCTTGTCTTTCTCCTCGTAGGTTGACCAGGGTGACGGTGGCCATTTACAGCATTTAACTTCACTAGATTTTTTTACATTGCTGCTGTTGTTTATATTTGTTTTAATTCCCTTTTTAATTGATCTCTAGTTTTTGTATAATTATTCATATCTCCCTGTCCATGCCAAACCGGTCCTGCCTGACATTTTTTTAATAGTTTTCATGCCATGTCAGTAATATCACTAGAACTAAGAAAACACACATTTAAGTCTTGCTAGGGCATACCTTCTTTGTAGTTTATATTTTCTACAAATGTATCTTGATTATGTGTCTGTCTTATTTCATTTCGTAACCACCTGTCTTACTCCACTTACTGGATAAGGTGAATCATGTTTTGAGAGTTTGTGTGCTACAAATATTTAATGTGTTGATTGAATCAGTCCAGTTTTTGTCTGCATAGTTTTATAAACTCAAACAAATGTATTTTGTATGGGAAAGTTAAAAAAAAAAAAAAAAAGATTTTACTACCTGTGGCAAACACCTGTACATTTTTGGACAGTTTTGATGGAATAAAAACAGGCTGGAAATACCATCAGTGTGGCAAAAGTTTATTTTATGCATGTATTTATTTTTTATCTTTCAAGATGTGATGTCATTGCTTTCAAACAATATCTTGTTGGTGTAATAGGTGGTCGTGTGTTTGAGCAGTGCTGCAGGTTGCCCATCTTGAAATGGCCTGTGCCACATTTACCATAGCTTCTTTTATTAAAGCATCTTTATCCCAACTATTCCTCATACTCATTAAGGTGGTGCAATCCCTAGATTAGCCACTGAAATGACAGTACTGTAGAGCAAGAGCATTAGAATATACTGTGCATGCAGCCTACAAACTCCACAACAAACAGACAAATCGAGGAGAATGTTGAGTAGAGGCTTGGTGGCAACAGATATATGACATTGAAATAGTGAGCAAAGCACACCGCACACAGCTTTCCAGTGAGGATTACACCAGATTTAACCCTATGAATAACAGTGATTGCTGATTGGTCACACAGAAAGCATGCCACTCTGTGAGCTCAACAGGTCGCTTGCTAAGAAGTTCAGTACCTGTTCCAAGGATGAGACTCGTGCTGACATTATCCTGCTAACTATCCTGCTTGACTTGACAATGTATGTGCCTAAAGTTCTTACTGGAGACTCTTTCAGGATATATGTATATTGCACGATCAACTGATGTCCTGTAAACTCAGGGGGACATTGGTTGGAGAAAGCCACCATGGCTTGCTTACATGGACCACGACTACTGAATTTGGAGAAAACCCCTCCTCATCTTCAGTTCAATGACTTGATCCTGACGGGCTACCGGCCAATTTCAACCTTTCAGGGGTGCATCAGAAGCTTGTTCTACTTGCACAATGAATTTGGTAACATTTATACCCATGGTAAGTATACGGCCCCTACCGTTGATATATGAAGTTTATTGATAATTTACACTTCAGAATAACTCATGAATGTCTCATTATAAATGCGTTTATATATATCTAAATTATTATACATATATAACTGATAATTGTAACGCTTATACATTTTCATGTTTACAAAAAATGTATGAAATACTAATTGATTTATTGTTGATACTATTTACAAAGTGTATTCACGATTAATAATTCAATATAAAGTGTTATCTATGGTTCTCCTGTTTTTTAAACTAAATTGTCTCATCTCATGTGTATTATGTATTTAATGTATAGTCTAAGTGAGTATGTAGTCTTTGTAGGCTAGTAGATGTCTTACTACACCAGTAATGAAATTGTTAACAGCTGCAAGTTTGAAAAATAGGCCACTTTGGGCTACTCTCACTTATGGGCCATTTACAAGCATACCGGTACTTTACAAGTATGTGTAAAGAGACAAGGATATGGGGGATTACTGGTAATCTGTCATTGTCCTGGATATATTGCATTAGTAATTGGCCTTGGAGTTGTATGATTGAACCATTAAAGTGGTAAAAATAGTCAAAACACTTTTCTATCTTTGGCAACAACTCTCAATAGGCTATGCATGAAACTTGAAAGATGCACCAAAAAAAATAGGAATTATTATCATACATTTTAGGATACATTTTGTTTGTATGATTATTTTCCACTCTCTCAGAAACCCTACAACTGAGATGTGCATAATGCTATGCAATGCATAACATTGCAGAACATTTGTAGTTTAAGCACGTGCAGCTATGCACCCTTGAACTAAGTGTGGCAGCCTCTATGATGTGACTCCTCCTTGGATATCCTCTGTAGTTAAGCACATTAACACTAACTCTAACTCAGGAGGGGATTAGCATAGGAGAGTTGCTCAGCAGGCTGCAATACACCTGTGAGAGAGACTTCAGAGAAATACAATGGTGTTGGACAAAACAGACTGCAGGGCTATTATACTATGAGGGCCATTTCAAGGACACAGAGTAAGCCTTTATCTGGTGTACTCCCCTGCATGTACTGGTACCAATATACCTAACCTAGACTGTGTTGAATCCACCGTGCCTCCATCTTGGTACTCCTCCTAAAAAGTATTTTGGAAGGTATATAAATGCATTTATTAATGTCAACATTCGTTTTTGCCACATTGACTCTATTACAGACACCTTAATGTATACTTTTAAATTATATTATGTGAGGTAAACATAAAAATAAAATGAAAACAAAATCACACTTTTTTTAGATTAATGTCCCCACTACAACAACATTATTAAATACATGTCATCTTTACCTTGAAAGATTGAATTGAAATACCATAGAATTCAGATACTGTAGAATGTGCCAGACCATGCCCATGTGGATGTTCAATGGTTAGTAGTGGCCATGTTGTTTGAGTTGCTCGCCTGGAAAACATTGCATTGAGAGAACTCCATAGAGGCCATGTTTTAGGTTTTGTGCAAATCGGTCATTAGCGTTTTAAGTGTTTTTCACAAATTCAAAATGGCTGGAAAATCCATCACCTTATGGGTCCTAGAGGCAAATTGTTTCTTGTGAGGAGAGGGACATATGTACAACATTTTATGACTCTAGGGGAGAATCCCAGTTGCATACTCCTCACGTCCTCTCTCCTCACCTCCTCAAAACAGGACTTCTGGCTTTCTCATTCAGTGGGTTTTGAGAAGGAGAGAGGACACAATGAGTTTTGAGATTCTCCCTAGGTCTCATGGGGTGAAGGGCGTGACCTTTCAAAGTTTTCATCTTCAATTGCTTGTTATAGCACCACCATGTGGCCAATGTACATGGCACTGCTTGACAATATGTTGCCCTTTACCTTTTTTGCAAAGTCTCAACCTTGTAGGCCTTACCATCTCACAGGAATTTGAATTTGTGTGAATTTGCCGTTATGGAATAATAATAATAAAAATGAACCCCAACAAATACAATAAGGTTTCTTGCAGATTTGCTGCTTGAACCTCTAATTAGCAAAGCATGGCAAAATAAGAGTCTAGACTTCAAAAGTCGATCAATACTGAGATCTCCCTCCATCCATCCAGGAATCCCATTCTTCTGTTTCCTTGTGCTGCTGCCACTTAACATCCCCTGGTCCGAGGTGGAGCAAACGTGGATGTGTGTGTTCCACTACCTTGCCTGCCTGTCCCCCACCGTGGGCTCAGTGCTTTACCACACCTTCATGAACCATGAGGGCGGGGAGCCCATCTACGACACACTCCTTTCCCTTGACATGGTCGGAGTCTGCCTGGTCAACACCTTGGGTAGGTAAAGTCAGATTCCAGATCAGTTGTTTGAAATATGTTTGAAAACGTATCCTTCCTTCCTATTCTCATCACACAGTCACTCACACATCCATCTTCATTGACTCTCCTGTTTCTGTGTCAACCAGGATGCCTGCCCATCATCTATATCACCCTGATGTGCTACCCTGTCACTTGCATCCTGGCCCTCCTGACCTACAGCCTAATCTCAGCCTGGGGCATCCTCTGTGCCACCACAGCGCGTAGCAACTATGGGCGCCTTCGCGCTTTCATCTGGCAGGCCCTCTTCCGTGTGCTCCTCTTCCTATTCCGTTGGCTGGGCGACGGTGTAGGCAGCCCAGCTTCGCTCCGCCTCTTCTTCACCATGGACATGCTGGCTATCATGGGTGGCCTGGTGAACCTTAGCCGGGTGCCCGAGCGTTTTAGCCCAGGCCTCTTCGACTACTGGTGCAACAGCCACCAGATAATGCACGTGCTGGTGATCTGCTCCATTATCTACATGCACTGGGGGATGCTGGAGGATTTAGCCTGGATTAAGACGTTCCAGTGTCCGGTGTTGGAGTGAGGGACAGAGAACAAATAGGGCTGGGGCGTAGGATTTGAGGGGTGGGTAGGAGTGACCATAAAAATAGAATGACCAGAATGGACAGCCCCATTCAAGTCTATGTTCGGTGATGGGTGGACTGGCAGTCATATTGAATGTACTTACTGATAAGTACACGTTAACATTTCTGTGGTCTGAGGGGCTTTAAACCTTCTCGTAAATTATATTTCTATGGGTGACGAGAGAGTGAAATTAATGTTTTAACATGCACTTTAGGACTAGCTGCTGAAATTACTGTAAGGATTACGATTGATTCACTGTCCATTTTGAAATATTCACCCCCGTACAGCAGAAGAATGTAGGGATAAGAATCGATTGGTGCTATTAATGATGGACGTCAGGGAATTGTTGTTTTGCTTTTGAACCCAAATTTCAGTGTTATTACTTTGCAATGAGATGGACACACTTCTACACGATTCTGTATCAGTTAAAATGCAGTAGGCTTTTGCCTCCAGTGACCAACTTACATTTTTTCAATGAAAAGGATTGCAATAAATTAAATAAATATATATTTCTATCTCCTGTTTCCAGTAATACTCCCTTTCAGTGTTTGACCATTATAATTTTCTTGTCAGAAACAACTGTTACTGTGGCATCAAAAAGTACAAAATTTACTACGAAAAGAACATGGCAGGACAAGAAAACGTAAGCTTTGGCGGTTTAATTGCAAGATATATATATATATATATATATATATATATATATATATATATATATATATACACACACTCGAAAGGAAAAATGTAGATGCAAAACTCTCATTAGAAATTAATTATACATGTTTTATCAATATTAATACACTGTACTAGCATTTTATATCCAGATCAATCAGGTGTGCATTTTCTGTGTACTTATTATTATTTGTGTTTTATTCAGACTTGGCACCAAACAAATTACAGGCTTAACCATAGCATTAATGTAAACCAGAATTTATCTTTCAGGCTTAACATTGGTACTGCACCTTAAACCCAAAAGCACAAGCATGTCAAATTCTGTGAGTATGATGATAAAGCAATAATGGTCAGGTTTTGCACTTTATGCACTCTATTTCTTCTTGCAACTTTGCGCTGTGTTCCTCACAGTTCTGCAGACTAAGAGTACCCTCAGGTCTAATTTCTCTGTTGCAGTGTGTCATTTAATCTTCATCAGAGGTACTGTCATCCTCAGGCTCCGATAGATCAGCGATGGGGAAACGCAAGATGGCCGCCACTCCACTGAGCTGGGTCAACTCTGTACAAGGGAGAGACAGATGAGGCTGCTCAATTGTTTAAGCAAATGATACAATATTTGGTTGATAAATAATAAATATCACACACTCAATGATGCAATGCTACTCAGTAACCCTATCAGTGAAATCCACTATGGTGAGAAGAAACATTGGGTGTTTCTCAATATGCATACAACCGTATCTCCACACTCATGCGGCGAGTGCATTCTCCGACCACATTCTTGTGAGTACGTTCTTGTGAGGAATGCATAAAAACACATTTGAGAAGTTCTCGCACTCCCCCTACTGTGTTACCTTACGCTTCACCTCCCCATTCACCGAACCTTCTTCTAGCCAAGTCAATGGCAACAATAGACAAAACAAGATAAATACAAAGCAAACTTCCTAATTTTCAGTTAGATATGTAAATTGTAATAATCTAGCTAGCCAGCTAGTTAAACAAGAAAAAAATGACCTAAAACTAAAGTTATGCAAGGTAGATGTATATTTTTCATAGGTAGCTACCAATTCTTTGTGGCTAGCTAGCTAGCCCTATTGACTTACAATAAACTTATCCATTCACTGAACCGTCTTCCAGCCAGGACAACAATCGCAATAGAGACGAAACAAGATATACACAAAGCAACCGTTTTACTTCATAACTATCAGCTAGCTAATATGTGAATCGTAATAATGTAGCTAATCAGATAGTTTAACAGGCAAAAATGACCTAAAACTAATATTATGCAAGATAGATGTCAATTGTTTGTGGGTAGCTAGCAAACAATTATTCGTGGCTACCTGGCTAGTTAACAGTACTAGTAGCTAGCCCTATTGACCCTATTATTAGCCCTATTATTATGGGCTTGCGATCTACGGTACGTAGGCAGGTAAACATGCCAAAACTAACACAGCATGTATTTATTAACATATCAAGATAAAATATCGTAGTCAGGCAACATATGAAAAGTGAATAGGCAACATGTCATTCTGAAGTCGGAGTGTTTTTTCTTACGCTTAAGCTCAAATAATGGCTGCCATTTGTTTCAATAAATGTTGCATCCTTTTGTACGTAGTTGCGTATAAAATACTTTCCGTTGACGTTTACGTCGATGCATGTACAAACGGAGTACGCATTTGAGAAGTGCCCTATGTGCTCCATTTCACATACTTTGATTTGCACTCGCACTCCGACCCTACCGTGCTCCAATTTGCATGCTCGGAGCACGGCAGTATGCATTGAGAAACACCCATGGTATACTACCAATAACACATCTGTGAAATTGGCATTGACATGTCACTGAATATGGAAGGAACAAAACTTACGTTCTCCAGATACATGAAGGCTTGAAAATATTCTGTTGAAGAAAATAAAGAGGATCAGAATGAGAGTCGAGGACATGATCACTATAAGAAACAATCATCATAATTACAGTATAACTTGTCTACAGTAGCCTATCATATTTTTTTTTACTCATCATATTTTCACCATTATCATCGTTTCTCTTTCCTGCCTATCCCTACCTCACGGTTCCACCATTGTCTCTCACGTTGTCCACCAGCCGTACGTATCTACTCCGTGTGGCCACATCCTGGTGCCTGGGGTCAGAGACATCCAAATGAAATGAAGAACATGCACAGATAAGCGACGACACCCCCTCACAGCTCATCTTCTCGCTGCCTGCTCTTTCCATGACATAGACTGACCAGGTGAAAGCTATGATCCCTTATTGATGTCACTTGTTAAATCCACTTCAATTTGTGTAGATGAAGGGGAGGAGACAGGTTAAAATAAGCATTTTATTAAAGCTTTGAGACAATTGAGATGTGTTGTGTATGTGTGCCATTCAGAGGGTGAATGGACAAGACATAAGATTTAAGTGCCTTTGAAAGGTGTATGGCAGTAGGTGCAGGCCCCCTGGATTGAGTGTGTCAAGAACTGAAATGCTGCTGGGTTTTTCACGCTCAACAGTTTCCCGTGTCTATCAAGAATGGTCCACCACCCAAAGGACATCCAGTCAACTTGATACAACCGTTGGTAGCATTGGAGTCAACTTGAAGAAGTCATTCCCCAACAAATTGAGGCTGTTCTGGGGACAATGCAATATTAAGAAGATGTTCCTAATGTTTTGTACACTCTGTGTAAGTCTACATATCTTGAGAATAGAATAACTTTTTTTTTTTCTGGAGGGAACTTTGGTTGTGGCATTCGAGTTAGGTTATAAACACATATGAGCACAATTCACACATGACAGATACGCATGCATTGTATGTGTAGGTCTCTATCCTCACTTTCTCAAATATTTATATAAAACACACACAAAATACAACGTTTTCCCCCACAGAAATCCAGATATAATTCCATAAAACTACATACCTGAAGAGCTTATCGCTAATCAACAAGATGTCAATAGCCAGTGCTTCGGAAGCTTTCTCCACGTGAGCCAACCTGCAACATCAAGTGAATAGAAAGAAAGGTGTTTAGTAGTGGTGGAACACGAGGACTCTCAATGTCATAGTCAGTCATTGGCATCGTGTTCAGTAGGGCACACCGTAGCAAAACGTTTTGCAACGGAAAACTTGTTCTTATTAGCCTAATTCAGATTTTATCTCAAAGAAAGAAAACAAACCAAAACAGGGAGGGACCATCTAGACGTGTCCAACAACGTACATTTTAGTTTTCTGTCGCCAAACGGTAAAAAAGTGTAAAAACTGTTTTTGCTGTATGCCCTAATGAACACGACCACGGTCTCTCTCTCTCACCCATAGAAGGCTCTGTCGGGCTCATGTTGTAGCATCTTGTAGAAGTCCTCCAAAGCTTTCACCTCCCCTGCTGCCTGTGAGTCACAAAGAAGACAAAGCATGAATAAACTGCAGTGTTCCTATTGAAAGGACCACGCAGCTGGATTAATAGACATTTAGTAGGATTAATAGACTAAATGGGACACTCGCCTTGGTATCAGACAATCTAGCCGTGACAGCTGGATCGCATAGAATCTCTGCAGGAAAAAAACCCAACCCAGTAAGTATTGCCCCACAGAAAAGGTAGAAATATCAAAACAACATTCTGAAATAAAATAAACATAAATAACACATTACTTAAAGTTGACAAGTATATGTATTATTACATCTTATAAGCATGATAATAAGATATAAGGGGTTACAGATGCTTATAGCAATTCTTACAATGCATTACAACCACATTAATAATGCATTGTAATAATACATTGTAACGTTATCAAAACATGTTCCCTACCTTTTAGGGAGTATTTGTGTCCCGAGGAGGAATGGACTAACATGAACTTGGGCCTATTCTCCAGCAGAATCTTGGAGTCTTGTCGGACTGCTTCTCTGAAGAGGTAGGCCATGAACTGGTCCTTCACAAACCCTGGACTGGCCACCAGTATACACTTCACCACTGACACAAAAAAAAAGACAGAGGACCAGAGTGAGAAAGAGGTGATATTAGGTAAAAGGTGAGTAGGTGTGTAGGTCGGAGAGACTGTCACATGATCTAAATCTGCCCCATTTCACAGGCCAGATGCCTGCTTAATCAGCCCTGAGTTGTGTTCAGTAGGGAGTTTCACCATGAAGGGGGATATACTAGAGGACCCACCGTCAAAGTTGATATGTCTGAGGATCCCCTGCATCACTGCCTCATAGAACCTATCCAGGGCCTGAGAGAGGGAAAGAACCCATTAGGAAACCAAACCCTTACACATACCGATTGTTAAGACGCTTACAAACAGGAAAATAAAATACAGCCGCCTCCATTGGTTTCTATGTAAAGCTGGCAGCAGGTTTGCCTCCCACCCTGGCGAGAGCGGAACAGGGAGGGACGGCAGCTGCCGCCAAGGGCACGCGAGGTACATGCTTCTCTTCCACTCCAGTTAAACACTTTCATCTTCTCGTGCTGGGTGCAGCTGCCTCTCCTCTTGCGAGGGATGGTTGCCCCCACCTCGGGCCCTTAGTAGGGTCATAGCAGGGGTCACCAGCACCAGGTTGGCCAGACTCTCATGCATCACCAAGGCTAATTACTTTTGTATTACCATAGAATAGTCAATATGGCAATATACCATATCACACGGATTTCAAATACTTCCAGGAACACACAAATGGCAACTACTCACTGATGGTAGAACTGTAGTATGGCGTATGATCATTGTTCTGTGTTTGTTCCAAATATGACAACAACCATAGTTGGCTACACAGCACAAATAGATCTGGGACCAGACTAGGATTATGTAGCATAGTTATAGTGTAACAGAGTTAGATTTGCAGCATGCCGCTAGTGCCGACTTTGGCAGCTCCCTGTCTGTAAGCACCTTTAATGATGGGGTCATGAAGCCAATACTGACCTTCTCGTGCTGGGTGCAGCTGCCTCTCCTCTTGCGAGGAATGGTCACCTCCACCTTGGCCCTTAGTAGGGTCATAGCAGGGGTCACCAGCACCAGGTTGGCCAGACCCTCCTGCATCACCACGGCCGCTACGTCTGCCTTCTGGGTGGGGTCACACGCCTGCTCTGAGAGGGCCACAGGAAATAGAATAAGAGTTCAGGTTGCATACAGGCCTAGGTACTCAAAACAGGGTTCGCACTCTGTCGTAAATCTATTTACTTTTCCACGACTTTCCATGTTTACAGATAAGAATTTCCATGTGACAACTTTCACACACATTAGGCAATGCAATGTACATGTTTCTGATCATTTAATGTATAAACTGTGATCCATATGAAACATTCCCTGATTTTCCAGAATTGCATCAATGTATTTACTAAATTCCCTGACTTTTCCTGTCTGGAATGGGTATTTGAAAATTCCATGATATTCCTGACATTTCTCGACCAGTGGGAACCATGTCAAAACAGGTCTCAATACAGAGAACCATATGAAAGACTTAGTGAGTCGAATACCTTTAAATTCAATGATTTTGATTGACAGATTACGTACAAAACAACAAAACAGGGATATAAGCCTTTGAGGAGCACCATCACCTCACAGGTTACAAGTACACACTAGAGGTCGACCGATTAATCAGAATGGCCGATTAATTAGGGCCGATTTCAAGTTTTCATAACAACCGGAAATCGGTATTTTTGGGCGCCGATTTCCGATTTTATTTTTTATACCTTTATTTAACTAGGCAAGTCAGTTAAGAACACATTCTTATTTTCAATGACGGCCTAGGAACGGTGGGTTAACTGCCTTGTTCGGGGGCAGAACGACAGATTTTCACCTTGTCAGCTCAGGGGATCCAATCTTGCAAGGCGTACAGTTAACTAGTCCAATGCTCTAACCATTGCACTCCACGAGGAACCTGCCTGTTACGCGAATGCAGTGGAAGCCAAGGTAAATTGCTAACTAGCATTAAACTTATCTTATAAAAAACAATCAATCATAATCACTAGTTATGACTACTAATCCAGTTTAGCAGGCAATATTAACCAGGTGAAATTGTGTAATTTCTCTTGCGTTTATTGTATGCAGAGTCAAGGTATATGCAACAGTTTGGGCTGCCTGGCTCATTGCGAACTAATTTGCCATAATTCTACTTTATTATGACATAACATTGAAGGTTGTGCAATGTAACAAGAATATTTACATTTAGGGATGCCACCCGTTAGATAAAATACAGAACGGTTCCGTATTTCACTGAAATAAACGTTTTGTTTTCGAAATGATAGTTTCCGGATTCGATCATAATAATCACCAAAGGCTTGTAATTTCTGTGTGTTATTATGTTAATTAATTCTGATTTGATAGAGCAGTCTGACTGAGCAGCAGCAGGCCCGTAATCATTCATTCAAACAGCACTTTCATGCTTTTTGCCAGCAGCTCTTCGCAAGCACAGCGCTGTTTATGACTTCAAGCCTATCAGCCTAATGGCTGGTGTAACCGATGTGAAATAGCTAGCTAGTTAGCTGGGTGTGCGCTAATACCGTTTCAAACGTCACTCGCTTTTAGATTTGGAGTAGTTATTCCCCTTGCGCTGCAAGGGCCGCGGCTTTTGTGGAGCGATGGGTAACGGTGCTTCAAGTGTGGCTGTTGTCGATGTGTTCCTGGTTCGAGCCCAGGTAGGGGCGAGGAGAGGGACGGAAGCTATACTGTTACACTGGCAATACTATAGTGCCTATAAGAACATCCAATAGTCAAAGGTATATGAAATACAAATGGTATAGAGAGAAATAGTCGTATAAATACTATATTAACTACAACCTAAAACCTCTTACCTTGGAATATTGAAGTCTCATGTTAAAAGGAACCACCAACTTTCATATGCTCATGTTCTGAGCAAGGAACATAAACTTTAGCTTTTTTACATGGCACATATTTTAAATGGCACATACATGTCACATTGCATATTGGCACATATTACTTTCTTCTCCAACACTTTGTTTTTGCATTATTTAAACCAAATGGAACGTTTCATTATTTATTTGAGGCTAAATTGATTTTATTGATGTATTATATTAAGTTAAAATAAGTGTTCATTCAGTATTGTTGTAATTGTCATTATTACAAAAAATAAAAAAAATGGGCCGATTAATCGGTATCTGCTTTTTTGGTCCTCCAATAATCAGTATCGGCGTTGACAAATCATAATCGGTTGACCTCTAGTACACACTCACCGATCCTATCGAGGACGACACTATCCCAGATCTTTTTGGCAAGTGTGAACTTCCTGTTTAGCTCCAACTCAATGGTGTGGTAAGCCCCCATCTAGGGACAGAGGAAAAAGCACTTCCTTCACTTGCTACTACAAAACAACAACAAAAATAAAATTGGAAACTCCACGTAACTTAGACCATTAGCATTAGCTTTCCTAGCATCATGATTTGTCTACTGGTAATGTGACAACGCCAAACTAACATAACAGTTACAGGCTAAAGTGGAAGTGCGTTGTTTTTGTCCTCAACGTTGTTAATCTCGGACCTTCACATATTGATTCTCTTGGATGTTGGTTCCCTTCACCCTCAGCTGGCAGGCCTGTGAGTCAAAGTCAATAGTATCCACACACAAACACAGGGTGGTGCGCACTCTCGAGCTCCCCACGCTGCCCGTGGATGACTCAGTCTGCACCTTTCTGAGGAATCAGGGAGAAAGGTATCATGGGTCACTAAGGCTGCGCTTTGTAGTAAAGGTGTGTGTGTGTGTGAGAGAGTGAGTGAATGAGTGAGTGACAAAGTGAGGTAGATAGCTTTTCTCACTTGAGCTGTAATGTTCTAATTATTTTTGAATTACCATAAAATAGTCAATATGGCAATATACACTGCTCAAAACAATAAAGGGAACACTTAAACAACACAATGTAACTCCAAGTCAATCACACATCTGTGAAATCAAACTGTCCACTTAGGAAGCAACACTGATTGACAATAAATTTCACATGCTGTTGTGCAAATGGAATAGACAACAGGTGGAAATTATAGGCAATTAGTAAGACACCCCCAATAAAGGAGTGGTTCTGCAGGTGGTGACCACAGACCACTTCTCAGTTCCTATGCTTCCTGGCTGATGTTTTGGTCACTTTTGAATGCTGACGGTGCTTTCACCCTAGTGGTAGCATGAGACGGAGTCTACAACCCACACAAGTGGCTCAGGTAGTGCAGCTCATCCAGGATGGCACATCAATGCGAGATGTGGCAAGAAGGTTTGCTGTGTCTGTCAGCGTAGTGTCCAGAGCATGGAGGCGCTACCAGGAGACAGGCCAGTACATCAGGAGACGTGGAGGAGGCCGTAGGAGGGCAACAACCCAGCAGCAGGACCGCTACCTCCGCCTTTGTGCAAGGAGGAGCAGGAGGACCACTGCCAGAGACCTGCAAAATGACCTCCAGCAGGCCACAAATGTGCATGTGTCTGCTCAAACGGTCAGAAACAGACTCCATGAGGGTGGTATGAGGGCCCGACGTCCACAGGTGGGGGTTGTGCTTACAGCCCAACACCGTGCAGGACGTTTGGCATTTCCCAGTGAAAACCAAGATTGGCAAATTCGCCACTTGCGCACTGTGCTCTTCACAGATGAAAGCAGGTTCACACTGAGCACATGTGACAGACGTGAGAGTCTGGAGACGCCGTGGAGAACGTTCTGCTGCCTGCAACATCCTCCAGCATGACCGGTTTGGCGGTGGGTCAGTCATGGTGTGGGGTGGCATTTCTTTGGGGGGCCGCACAGTCCTCCATGTGCTCGCCAGAGGTAGCCTGACTACCATTAGGTGCCGAGATGAGATCCTCAGACCCCTTGTGAGACCATATGCTGGTGCGGTTGGCCCTGGGGTTCTCCTAATGCAAGACAATACTAGACCTCATGTGGCTGGAGTGTGTCAGCAGTTCCTGCAAGAGGAAGGTATTGATGCTATGGACTGGCCCGCCCGTTCCCCAGACCTGAATCCAATTGAGCACATCTGGGACATCATGTCTCGCTC